>NC_090206.1:5370000-5697500 GCF_033026475.1 Channa argus
CTTTTGGTTCTAGTTTGAATAGGAGATGTCAATGAATATTATTAAAGTTCTCTCTACATTAAAATATCTCTCTACTTGTAGCTGAAAAACGCCTCCAGATGACATCACTTGGAGGAACCTTCGAGGCAGATTGTGTTATCTTGTTACTATTACTAATTTTAAAGTTTGTAATCAATTCAGGTGACATCATCTGAACTCCTAATGATGAAAAACTCCTCCAGATGATGTCATCTGGAGGAGTTTTTCAGCTAGAAGCAACAAAATATCTTAATATAATGTACAATGTACATTTACACCCTAAAAAAAAAAATTAAAATTTGGTGACGTCGTCCAAGTCTGACTGAAGACAAAAATCAGTATTTAGTCCATTCATGTTTTCAAAATAAACATAACCTAGACTGCAGTTACAGTAATATCTGGTTTCTTGGAAGGTTAACTGGGTCAAAATGGAGCTTGTTATTGCTTATAGAATTAGAATAATTCCATTCCATATCTTTCTGCTTTTCCTGTGCACCTGGGGTCACCACAGTGGATTAGTGGTCCGCACAATGATTTAGCAAAGGTGATGCCCTTCACGATGCAACACTCCCAATATTACTGGGCTTGTGCAAGGTCAGAATGAGTTTTAAATACAGAGAAAAATCAACAAGTTTGAATCCACTGGTAATGTAATTATACAGGAGCCTAAACACCTTGTTCTAATGATTGAATACATTACCTAGGTGAGCATTAACACCTAGTCTATATTCTAAATATACAATCTACTTTTTTTTCTACTGTCCTCCATCCACGTGATGTGACTTTTGTTTCTGGCAGTTAAAACAACCTTTCATTTTCAATAGAAAACAACATAACAACTTAAACCTATTCTATTAAAAAAGAAGAATTATAAAATGCATGGACTCATTTTTCAGCATCACTTTTAGGCAAGATGCTCCTAATTTTAGCAATCTTTATTCAATGAATGGATAAGATGTTTGGTTTAGTCATTATAAACCTTTTACCAGAAGGATGTAGGAATGCTGATGTGAGACTGGGTTGGCTTCAAAAGTACAATACTGTTGTTACCAGAGCTTTTCAGCCTCCACAGATGCATAAATGTTATAAAGGACTAATTTAACTGCAAGGAATGCAAGGACTGAGTCATTCATAAAAAAAAGTAGCCGGTAAGTGATTGAGCAAGAGAAAAGTAAATATATAGTAAACAAGTCCACTTAAACCAGCAGCGTAAAAAGACAACAGCACATTGCTTATTACTGTAACATTCCAAATCCCTAAACTACAGCCAACTTAATGTACAGAATGTCAGAAATAGCAGGACATGCTGGTAACAATTGGTTTACTTCTTTCATTCATTTAGTCTCTGTGGCCCCATTGACAGCAGGCCCAGTCTCGTTTTTCATTCTGAAAATATCTTTGACCTCCTCTGGTGTCACTGTGACATCTGCTGTGCTCAGTATGCAGGGTCAGACCATGCAAATGACATTAAGCCACTGTGCTCTATCAATTTAAAGGTGTTTACACTGGGTTAGCTTTGACCCTGTTGGTTCCCCTGCTTGCAGTACGGCAATCTTGCATTTATGAGGCTAAACTGAACCATTTAAATATCAGAAACAAACAGCGTGATTCTACAGAGGAAATTGTCATTTACTTGTGCTAGAAATAGTGACAGTTTTAATGAATTTGGATTAATTGTGAACATCACTGCAGATTACCTCAAAAGAATATTATTTTTGATTATTATTTATTTGATTACCATTATTATAACATTATTTGAGATCGTTACACACCATCAAAATTTTACATTCTTTTTGGAAACCATAGACGCCGTGTCATGTGGACCAAAGAGGAGAGGGGCCATCCAGCTTGTAATCAGCGAATAATGGTTTGGGCAGCTTACACATCTGGAAAGGCCCCATCAATGCTAAATAGTGCATGGAGGTTTTAGAGCAACGTGTGCTCCCGTCCAGACAACATCTCTTTCAGGGAAGGTCTTGCATATTTCAGCAGAATAATGCTAAACCACATACTGCATCCAGGAGAAGAGTCTGGTTGCTGAACTCTCAGCACTGGCTACAAAGGCCCAGGACTATTGAGCAGCTAGAATCCTGCATCAGACAAGAATGGGACAACATTCCTCTCCTAAGCTCCAGCAACTGGTCTGCTCACTTCCCAGAAGGTTACAGACTCAATATTTGCTAATATTTTCTATGAAATATTAAAATGTCTCAGTTTCAAAATCTGATATGTTCTATTGTGAACAAAATATAGGTTGATGATATTTGCAAATTATTGCTTTCTGTTATTTTAGGGTTTACACATTGTCCAAACGTCTTTGGAATTGGGGTTTTATGTACATTTTGCTAAAACACCCAATTTACAATGAGGGTTGAATAATATTGAGTGTAGCTGTACACTAATCTGTGTTCTTCCCAAACAATTCTACCTTTGTTACATTCATTTGTTGTCCACTATTTCTGCTATTAGAAATTGAGACAAAACTAAAGAATATCTTGTTTCTACTTTCCACGATAAACAACATAAATACTGTATGTCCTCCTGCTTGGTGACAATTTACTGTAGGATTGATGTTGTATTTAGTGGTGGATAGTTAGGTAGGTACAATTGATGTGTGTGGGTGTTAGAGTTAGAGGACCTGTCCTACAAATTATAATTTTTGTAACTTGAACACAGTATGAACTTTTAATTATAATCTTTACATTGTTGTAATAGTCATCATAACTGTGGCTGCAAATAACACAAGACAAGAGCAGCTTCTGCCTCACTTGTTAAACTTCTGATTATGGATGCATGATTTTGTCAAAATATGATATTGGGATTATTGTAGACAATCCTTCAATTGCAGGATAATCAACAAATTGCATCATGGTTCTCCATCTTATTTATCAGGTTACTGACAATATTCTCAAAAACTCAAATTAGTATAAAACCCACAGTCCAAAAACTGAGAGCACTTATACAAGGTTTTATTTGTATTTGTTTTTATGCTATTTCTTAATTTATTTCAGACTGAAATATCACTTTTTGGATTTTAGAGAATCCAAAAAGTGGCATGAAATCAAACTCCTAAACTAAACTCTTGGGCATAAAACCAAGTGAGGAAAATCCATCACCAGCATCACAAACTAAGCTACAGAGAAATCAGCTGTTTGATTAGTTTGCCAATTAGCATATGTTACCCACAAGTCTCACCATGGGTGAATGACAAGTAGTTCTTTTTGCCTGCTTACCTTTCTATCTTATATTAAAGCATCTCTCCTAATTTGTGTTTAGTAGCACATCAAACTCTCACCATTGGATTTACATATGCTATGAAACACTCGATTAAAAAAAAGGCAGCATAGCAGCATTGACATATTAGAGCACCTTGGTGTTCAGAGCGCAGATGGCTGTGGGAAAGAAACTGTAAAAATCCAATGTGTGTGTTTTCATTGACCTGTAGCGCCTGTCAGAGGGCAACAGATAAAACAAGTGGTCAGCCGGGTGAGATGAGTCTTTGATGCTGTTTCTGGCTCTGCTTAAGTATTGTGAGGTGGCAATGTCCCCCAGTGATGGTAGTGGGCATCTGGTGATTTTCTCTGTTTCTGCTGTTTTCCCAACCCTCTGCAGAGCTCTTTTTTTTTTCTGTCTGCTTTTGTCTGAGCAGCTTGCAATACCATACTGTAATACAGGAGGTAAGAATGAACTCAATAGCTGCTCGGCAGTAAGAAATAAGTAAGCTCCTCTTCATGTTATGTTAACAGTTGTGTCACCCGTAAGTGCTTTAAGATGTTTGATGAGTGATCAGGTGTACAGTCATAGGTGTACACTGTGTAGAGAGGTGGACTCAACACACAGCCTTGAGGTTTGGTGGGATTGTAGAGGGTGTGTGGGGGGCAAATACTGGGAGCATGTTGACAAAAAGCCCGCATGGATACAAAAGATTTTTGGGGGGCGTAGCCCAACCCAGCATTCCTATAGATCTGCGGCTGGAACTTTGCTTAAATACTGGTAGGTACATTTGTGTCCTGCCAAAATATTGGTAGGGACATGTGTCTACTGTCCAAACACAAATCTATGCTCTCACTTACACACACTGATTTATATCTGTAAAAAATATAAATATAGTTTCTGGGATAGTTTTTGTTTTTTAATGTTAAATTTATTTTTACAGTTTTAAGTGTCACATAGAATAAAAATAATCTCAGTAAAAACAAAACAAAACGATAAAACAGGACGCCAGATGTTTAAATATATCTGCCAGCAGCATATCTACACACATTGCTTTTTTCCCTTTTTTTTTTCTAGTTTTTTTGGAATAATTGTGCAGAGTTTGTATGGATATTACCTGTGGCATAAAAGTTGCATGAAAAGGATTTAGACAGCCCAGTCTTTCAGTTCAGTTCAGTTGTCCTTTTCATGATAGCAGAACTTTAAACGATGCAAAACACTTTCCTGCATTTCCCACAATGTTGGAAACAATGACAATATATGAAAATATATTTTAATCCAGCCAGAGTCTGACCACCCCCGCTACATCAAACGCAGCCTCATTTGGATGCAGGTTAAAGCCCTGATACAGACCCTGGAGCAGCTGGAGCTAATGAGGTTTCAAGGAGGCTTCCGTTACGGTTTCCTCTGGGTGGCAAAAAGAAAAATATCATCATTAAAGAACATCAGGTTCTCTTTTGCCCACTTTAATCATAGAAGACTGTATTCATTACTAAGGATGGAGATGCAGTTCAGCGATAGCAACCTTTATCACAGTTAGATGGGCTTTTTATTAAAATGAAGGCATATTTATCCATGGAAGTGACTATTATGAGATGGAACAACTCCTTTGAAGTTTTCAGACGTGCAATTTTCAGAGCCTCTAGTATTCCTAGCGGAGGAAAGAGAGTTATCAGGCAATCATTTGACTCCAACAAAAATTAAGTCAGGAAGTTTAAAAAAACTCTATCCCTGTCTCTCTCTGTGTCACATTTGATCCCCTATGTGTCAAATGACTTGTATTTATTTTTTAGTCTTCTCATTTCTGTCCCCACCCTTAGTCTCATCATTTTTTTTGATTCCATTCTTCCCTCATCGTCTTCTTAAATATTTAATTCTATAATGAGAAGAAGCTTCAAAAGGGTGTTGTTATATCCAGACTTATCAGTGCCTTTCCTCCCCATTACCCCTGTACTATCTCTCTCCTCCCATATGTGATCCTTCCTCACCTCCATTTGAAGCGACACATTACTGACTCCCTTATTGTTCTCCAGTCCCCAGTCCGATTAATGTTTTGTTTCTTTTTTTTTTCACAGAGGCAATATCATGTCTCCTCCCTCTGGAAATTGTTACTGTGCATTGGGGAGTGAGGTCCAGATCTTGGCAACACTCTAATCTTTTTTGGCACATGTTCAATGCTGGATTGCATTTTTGCATACCTATGAAACTTAAACTTAAACCTACAAACTTTTTGGTTTGTTTTTATTAATGGCCACCAGACAAATTCAATTCAATTCAACTTTATTTATATAGCATCCATTCACAACAAAGTCATCTCAAGGCACTTTACAGAATAAAGTCAAGAATATAAACATGTATAGAGAGAACCCAACAATTCCCCCTGAAGCAAGCCATAGGCAACAGTGGAGAGAAAAAACTCCCTTTAACGGAAGAAACCTCCAGCAGAACCAGGCTCAGGGTGGACGGCCATCTGGCTTGACCAGTTGGGGTGAGTGGAAAGTGAAGAGAGAAAAGAAAAGAGCAACAAAAACCAACAACTAAACATTGGGCAGGTTGGTAGAACTAGTAGCACACAGCTTCAAATCCAGGGACACCTGCAGAATGGGACAGAGAGAGGGAGACAGAGAAGGAGAAAGAAACTACTGGAGAAAACACACAGAGTTAATGACATACAGTGGTGACATTTGTGGGAGGAGAGAGGAGAAAATAAGCTTAATGCATCGGGGGCTGGGTCCCCTAGCAGTCTAAGCCTATAGCAGCATAACTATAATAAACTATATGCTTTACTAAAGGTTTTAAGCCTAGATTTAAAATTAGAGAGGGTGTCTGCTTCCCAAATCAGAACTGGGAGCTGGTTCCAAATGAGAGGAGCTTGATGGCTAAAGGCTCTACCTCCCATTCTACTTTTGGAAATTCTGGGAACCACAAGTAGGCCTGCATTCTGAGCTCGAAGTGGTCTACTGGGATGATATGGTGCTATGAGGTCTTCTATATATGATGGAGCCTGACCATTCAGAGCTTTATATGTAAGAAGCAGGGTTTTAAATTCTATTCTAGATTTAATTGAAAGCCAATGGAGAGAAGCTAGTGAAGGTGAAATATGATCTCTCTTGCTAGTTCCAGTCAACAATATGGTTGGACATCATATCTCTGAGATTTTTGGGCCCAAATACTATGACTTTAGTTTTGTTTGGGTTTAGAAGTAAAACATTTTGGGCCACCCAGGCCTTGTAGGGATGCTTGAAGTTTGATTAACTGTTTTTTCATCTAGTTCCATAGATAGATATAGGTGGGTATCATCAGCATAGCAGTGGAAATTTATGGAGTGTTTTCTAATTATGTTGCCTAAAGGAGACATATATAAAGTAAAAAGTATTGGTCCTAACACAGAGCCTTGTGGAACTCCATAGTTAACCTTTGTGTGCATGGAGGATTCATCATTAACAGGAATAAATTGAAATCTATCACATAGATAAGATTTAAACCAACCTAGTGCAGTTCCTTTAATCACAATTTCATGTTCCAGTCTCTGTAATAAAATGTTATGATCAATGGTATCGAATGCAGCACTAAGATCTAACAGAACAAGTATAGAGACAATTCCATTATTTGATGCCATAAGAAGATCGTTTGTGACTTTTACCAGTGCTGTTTCTGTACTATGATGAACTCTAAATCCTGACTGAAAGTCTTCATACAAATTATTCCTGTACAGGGGGTCACATAATTATTTTGCAACTACTTTTTCAAGGATTTTAGAAATAAATTGGTGAATTCTTTCTCTAATGTCTACAATTTTATTCATAAAGAAAGTCATGAAGTCATTGCTGCTTAGAGTTAAGGGAAAAGAAGGCTCAATAGAACTATGGTTCTTAGTCAGCCTGGCTACAGTGCTGAACAGAAGAAACAAATGCCCTCAGAATTTTTTACGTGTGTTGTGTTTGTTACAATGAGCTTTGTGAATGACATCCCTCAACACACTAAAACTTAATTGAGGGTGCAGCCTAACACAACTTGCATCCTGTTTGTTTGAATACTGCATTTACCAGTAGAAATAGTACAGTATTGTATACGCCAGTGTAGTAATAGTCAAATGTAGTAATATCAATTCCAATATTAAAATATCAATGAACATTCAATGGGTTAAGCAGCAGGATGGGTTGCAGAAATCAGCAGGATCAAATCCCAGCCTACCCAACCAGGTGTGTCCCTTTCATTGTAACATGTATTTGCAATACGTATATTTGTTCAATGACAATAAAGGTTGTTCTAAATATGTCAGACGTGTAGCTTTGGAAGTTTGTGATGTAAATACATTTTTACCTCTCCAAGACCAAAGTCCTTCCCAGCAAGACTTTCAACACAACACAACATTAGTTGAAATTTTAGTGATTGTCCCCATTAAGTTGGCCAGAAATCTGGGGGTCATCATCAACAACAAACTGACTTTTATGGACCACATCTCCTCAGTCTCTAGGTCATGCAGATTTGCCCTTTACAACATCAGAAAGATCCGAACCTAAATCAATGAACCTGGTCGTATCTCGTCTTTATTACTGCAACGCTCCGTTAACGGGGTTACCGGTATCCACAATCAAACCCTTGCAGATGATCCAAAATGAGGCAGCACACCTCATTTTTTTAGCATCCTAAACCGACTCATGACACACCACTCTTCAGATCTCTGCACTGGCTTCCTGTAGCTGCCTGCATTAGGTTCAAAGCTCTGTCCCTTGCCTACAGGGTGTTTAACTCGACAGCTTCAGCTCACTCATTCATGTAAATGATAATAAATGGTAAATATTATACACTGCTTCTTAATCACTCACAATCACAAGCTCTTACAAAGAGGGGGGAGCTGCTATGCAGTTGAAATATCCTTGAGCAAGACACTGAACCCCAACTTAGTTGCTCCAGGTGAGTGCTGGCCAGCTGCATAGCAGCTCCCCCATCGGTGTGTGACTGTGAGTGCGAATGAGGAGTGTAAAGTGCTTTGAGTGCCAATAGGTAGAAAATTGCTTTATAAGTGCAGAACATTTACCATAACTGGATCAATAAGATATTGAATGTTCATTGAGGTCCACCTGCCTTACCTGTGTACACAGATCAGGAAGGATCCAAAGTTTTTGACAATTCTTTTACCTCTATGAACCATGCACGTTTGAAAATTCATGGGTCTGCTCCACATATTAAACACAGTCGCTTAAAATTGCAGCATCACTTATATTCTATGGAAATTCTCTTACTGATTGATTGTTGCACCGACACACACTCACAGGTGTAAAATCTTTGCAGCTGAGCACACATTGTGTGTGGCAAACAGTGCTTATCAAAGATGTAATGAGCTCACTTATGTTTCTCTTATTTTGTATGCTTAATTTTATTTGGTGCCTGTTCTCAGTGCAGCAATATCAGTAGCTGCTTTATCAGAATGATCTTAACAATCCTTATCAATCTTTCTAACTTCTACACAGACAGACAAAAGCCAAATTTCAGGTTCAGCAAACCTGGGGTGGGGGTCCAACCGCTGTCCACGGTGCTGAGCAGCACATCAATAACACAGACACAGACAGTTTTTTTCAATCATCTTAAACAAACCACACAGTCACTTGTCTTCATGTGATAGAGCTACAGGTGGAGGAGCTTTGGCTGGATACTAGTATTTTGTGAATACCCATTACCCAGTATTGCAGTATAATTTACGTCTCTTCTCTGAAGTGGTCCGATCATATTCTTTGTTCCAATGTGTTTTTTCTCACTTGTTGCTTGGAGTTGGTTTATTATGTACCTGTTTCATGTTATCAAGTTACACCGTAAACCGAGACCATTTTTGAATAGACGAGCATCATCACCGCCACACTCAGATCATATGATGACATCTGCGCCAAGAAAACTTTGAGATGTGGTTTATACCTTGGAAATTGTCCTAAATGGGGCTCAGGTTCTGTTTCTGTCGATTTGACCTAAAGAATATTATATATACTGTATATATAATGGCCCTGACATCATAAATACTTAAAGAAATATATCTTGACAACCTTGTTTCTTCATTATAGACACACGTGCACAATGTTCTAGTGTCTCTGCAGTTTTAACTGAACAGTCTCTAAATATGTAAAAATCAGTGAAGTGGGGGAAAATCTGTTTCTTTTCACTATCAGGAGCAAAACAAAATATTACAGCTCAAAGTTTGCTCTTCTACTGCTCTGAGACATTTCAGTTTCTATTTTATATGATGTGTTTTTGAGTAGATTCAAGGGAGATGCTTCCTTTTTTTTTCCTTTAGAGAAGAAGATGGCCAATATTTTTCTCCAAAAGAAAAGAAAATGTGCAACACAACATGGAATATCGACCCACATGAATGGAAGCATTTATCACATGGATGATGTATTAAGGTGCATTAGTTATCTCGGTGTACCTAATAAATTAAGAAGTGATAAACTGTGTATACAGGCTCACACTTTGCTCCATAGTACTGTAGCTCTAGTATAACTCATTTCTGATCCAATGGCAGAGAAGAGGAGCCAAGTCCTTTGAATCCCCCTCTGTGTCTCAAAGATGACTCATGTCTGTTTTTCCTGGTCGATTTTAGGAGAAATGTGTCAGACAAAATAGAAACTAGAATAAGACTGAAATGACAATAACAACTTTAACTAAAATTTTTGTAAAACTTTTCTCTGGGTACAAGATTGTTTGAATAAAAACAGCAGAACATACTTGAAAGAACAGAATGGAACAGAAAAGAACACAAGAGTGATTGTAAATGAAGTCAGAGGCATAGAACCAGAAGCTTGGTCCATCTGGGCAATTTCCGACACATTTGAGAGGATGTCATTTGCAGATGATAGACGTATGTTCAGAATTGTGTTCAAAGTGTTTGGGCTTAAAGGTTCATTGTCAGTCTTTGAAAAACTAACCTGCTAGGATCTGACTTTAAAAATGGATTTGTTCAGATTCCTGAGCTGAGTCAAAATGAAATGATTATTATTATTATTATTATTATTATTATTATTATTATTATTATTATTATTATTATTATTATTATTATTATTATTATTATTATTATTATTATTATTGTTATTTATTATGAAATAAATGTTTTCCCAAATAAAAAGAGTCTCTGAAATTGTCAGACAGTAATCAGGATTTCATAGATTTTTATTTCTGATGTGGCCTGACACACACTAGCTAATAGGGAACCAATTCTCTATGATTCTCCACATACGCTCGTGAATGGATTACTGATCGAGCTTACCGGGCACAGGCCGAGGAGCCCGAGGGGTCAAGACCCTCTGTAGTTACTGGTCATATTTCTTGTTTGAAAAAGCTCAGTGAAAAGACACAAAAAGACCAAAGCAGCAAGTACAAGCAGACACAATAAAGCTGCTTTCTGATTTCCTGTGCTCCACCTAAAACCCTCCTCCTTACACTCAGCTCTTTGTGCTCACAAAACTTCAGCTCCTGGATTTCAGCAATCACACTTTCATCTTTGGGTGAATGAACTGAGATGACACTATGAAAATTCACTAACCAAGAGGATTCAACCTGCATTGGGCAACAGACCTTTTTCACAGAAGCAGCTGTGGCTCAGTTGGTAAAGACAATCGTCCACGGACCACAGGGTCAGTCGTTTGGTCCCCAGTCCCGACCTGTCTCGGGCAGGACACTGAACCCCCAACAGCCCATTCCCATCCCCAGCTGTGCAGTGCTGATCCAAGGCGGTAGAAAGTTAAATCTTTTTCTCATCAACAGTGGTTTGTAAAGGGGTTTCCATATGCCTGACAACCTAGTTTATATGCTGTTCCATAAAATATACATATTTATATTAATATTTGTGGACCTGTAAGCAAAGACTGTACACTGTTAGAATTAGATGAAAAATCTATTTTTTAAAATTCTTAAAAATGCTTAAGTCTACGATTAGAAATCAAGAAACAGGTGTTAAGCTATATTTGCCCCTAACAAAATCAAATCCGTACTGCATGACTATATTTGACGTATAATAAATTCAAAACTCACAAGCAGAATACAGCTGAAAAATTTAATTTGGCAAATTTCAGACTTTCAGGAACAATGTAAGTGTTGAAGGTAAGTTAAAAACATAACATTTTCTATTTTTGGCACTAACACATCTTAGGGACTGAAAAAGCTTGATGCTAGGACTTATGTGTTATAGTTTTCAGTCATGACCGGATTTTCATTCTTTTGATTTTTTCTTTTTTAATTTCAGTCTCACAGCTTGATATAAATCTCTCGCAATTTGCCTACTGTATCAGCCTAACAGGATCCCAAAAGTTGTATTCAGACCACCATAGGTCTTTATATGATACTCAAAGATGCTGCAGATGAAGACAAACAGCCAGACAACGTAACAAGCATTTCATTAGGAGGTGTCTTTCTTTTTGGATGTATTTATGCACCTCAACCCAGGCTACCCATCCCAACTCATGTATGCATGTACGTTTTTCTAGAGGTTGCTGACACTTAACATAAAGAGTCAGAGAGCAGGACAGCACTGGACTGAGGTCGACTCATTTTCCCTTTTTTGGATTTGCCACTTTGATTACCTTAAATGAAGCCCCATCATTAATTCATATGCTTTAAAAACCAGCACTCTAAGTCACTTCCTTATACTTTGGTTTAAGTCTGTATGGAAACTGTTTGTGGACTAATGTCAGCAGTTGTTTGTAGAATTTAATTTTCTTCACCCCTGCTATGTCAAGTGACTTTACATTTGTTTTGGTACAATAAGTTTTAGCTTTACAACAGGAAAAAGGGTTAGTTTTCAACTTTTTTCAATTACCTTTAAAATGATTTTTTCTAATTCACCTGTTCCTTAATATCTTTTACTTTACAACATCCACACATTTGTAGGCAATGACAATCAAACTTGAACATTTTAAATTGATGTATCAATGTTTAGATGTCCATGACATTGTAATAGATTGTACTGATGTGACTAATAGCTGAATGTAGTGTGCCTTCATTTTTATCAGTGCTATTAACATGTTCGTTGTTCAGTATAAAACTAAGCAACTAAGCTTATATTCCAGATTGGTATAATACATTTGAAAGCCTTTTAAATGTCTACTAATAGTAAAATGTTTAATGTAATTCTTCTTTCTCAAAGTTCTACGGTGTTACATTTTTACCATTTGCATTTTACATTATCAGCAATGCATTTGTCAGAGATACTAAAAATACAGAAGGATGTTAGAGAGGTACAGATAAGTAGTGCTACATGGGGTTGCTGAAAAGGGGAAAAAGTAGCATCAACATAATTTTGCTGCTCAGCATTAAGTTGCTGCAGCACATGGATCTGTTTTAGCATTTACCCTCTTTTGAAAGGTTTACACATATAGTCCTTCCTATATGTTATTTATGTTACATAATAATGTGACTTGAAATCAAAATCCACTTTGTAAAGAGACTATGTCAAGGAATCTTTAAGAAATGTAAATTCTTTTAGCCTGAACCTGAAAGGAGCATGGTAGACTAATTAGGACGTACTATCTTTGTAGTGTGACATTCACTGCAACAAAGGAACAAACTTTTTTTCCTGCTTGATTTCACCTCCGATTGTTGAAAAAAAATACTTAGTACCTAATTTCATATACTAACCTTGAGTCAACATTTATGCTTCACTAAAGCCTTTGCTGTGCATTTATACACGGAGAAGTTCTTTTATTTTGCCCATCATGAAGAGCTTTTGAGCTTTGTTGACATGCATATTCTAGAAGTACCATCTTGACACTGAGTTGAAGTGTGCTTCCTGTAATTCACATGTGGCGCCCTCCTAATTGTTTACAAGTAAACTTTATAGTATCTGACATGTTTTAATGTTTACGCATGTATGATGTTGAAAACCGGCTGTTCTAATTGTGCACCTATACACCCATTTCACATTGCAGCACCCAAAAAGAACAAAGCAGGAGTGAGGAGAATGACAAAAAGCTGAAGAGCAGAAAACGGAGCAAGTACATTATCCATGAAGGATAATGTGTTACACTAATGTTGGTAGTTTGCTAAATGCATTTTTATTTTACTTCCTGTCGACTTGATGCATGACTTTGCCCATTGTCCAGTGTTTAGATGTGGGCTTCTCACAGGTCGTGTGGTTTACTTACGCACATTGTATAAACAGTGGAGGAGTAACCTGAATTGCTGCTTGGTGTGATTGGTCTTTTTACAACCTCATTGTTCTGCCCATGGATGGCTGGCCCACAAACCACTTCCCTGCGCATGGATAAAACTTTAGAAACAAACAGAACGGATGTAGCAATAATATGTTATGCAGGAACAAACATTTATATATTTGTTATTTGAAACAAACAATGAATCAGTGCAAGCTTTATGTAAACGATTTTAGAAAGCAGTGGGGGCGGACTTATGGGAGGTTGGCCAAACGTTTCTGACTTTGAGGAAGTATTTTAATGGGCTTTGGTCTGACCTAGCCACAATAATGAGAACAGAAAGTGAAAGAAACATCTCCTTAATGAATGCAGCATACATATTTCCTTTGCATAAATGTATTACAAGGAATGAGTCGGTTCTAATTGGATTTCACCAAGAGTGACTTATCAGTGTAGCCTGTGTCTGAAAAAGGCAAAAAATACTCCATAGTTAATGTCAGCAAGGTTCTTTATAGGCACGTGTGTGTGTGGTTCTCCAATTTACTTAAAATTGTAAATAATGTTATTTATAAATTTGTATACTGTAACACTGTTTTGTGCATAATTTGTCTGTACATTTCTGACAACAAGGTCGTAGGCACCGGACTCTGGAGTCAAATCACTGCCCCACATACATAAAATGGTATTTCATAACACGTGCTACACCAGATAGTGGTTAAGCATGTGTTGACACAGACACTGGTGCCGCATCTTTCCTGTCATGGAAATAATCACAAACACTAGTTTAGATTGTGGAAACATTACACCTTGATTATGCAGAGGCAGAAAACACATTGGATTGGTTTAGAAACTAAAAATACTTGGTTATGTTCCGTAAGAAGATTGTGCTTTGGTTTAAAATAAGTACTGGAATCAAGTGTTGGTCTCCTGTGGGAAAGTCCTGGTTTCGGTGCCCTAACCATCCCTTACTCCACCCCCCCCATTACAGAATCTCTAGCTCCATATACCATCTTACCCAAAATCCTTCCTGCTCAAGTAACGTGTTAACACAAAGAATTTAAGGGAGGGCAGCCTCCGACCACAGCATGAGATATACAAGCCATGTATAGTAATTAGACAAGATTACACTATACACATTACAAGGTGGGTGAATTTCTGATTACCGTAAAACAAAACACAGGCTCTGACCACAATGTGTGATTTCAACGGCTGTAAATTTCCAAAGTAAAATAATTTCAGTGCCACTACGAACATGCGTGAATGCAAAGTATTGGTTGTCAAAAGTTCTCTTCTCTTCGTCAATGACGTTAATTTTAGTATGGAATAGTATTAGTAGACCTAAAGAAAAAAACCCTCATTGAAAAATTCCCAAACTGCACAGATTGTCCACCCACCTGCACGTCTCCTGTGTGAGCGTGCTTTAGTATATGTGAAAATCATTGTGCACACCTACGCAGGCTGCTAGAGTGTGTCCACACGTGTGAATGGGACCGCGTGTGTATGTACATGTTGTACCAAGGCTAGAACATTTGTGCAGATGGTGTGTTGGTGTTTAAATGAAATCTGTCATGTTAACACTTCTACTCTTGATAACCACCAAAAATTAATAAAAGTCCACCAATCTTTCAATATTTATCAGAAGATGATGGAGATGGAGAAACAAAGAGGGTGTTTTGGGGAGAAGTACTCTAGAGTTTTTGGCATTTTCATCAACATACTAAATTTCCCTCCACAACAGATCAAAGACTACATAAATGTAAAGGTAAAATTTAATGTAAGACAAATTTTACTGAAAACAATGTTTTATAATATAGGAAGCTGGCTACCAATTTGAACACTGATCTCTGACCTACTGTAATCATACCTCCTGTTCATAATGGTCATGTAATGATCCTTTCCTTAATTTTTTTTACTGGAAGTGATGGAGGCAAACACCCACCGATCTTTCTGTGCAAACGTTTTTCTAAAGCTAAAGTGAGACTCAAACAGTTTCATCAGTATTGTTTATACATTTTAATATATTTTAATGACAGAATACAGTGCTGATAACTCTGGGCAGCTAAGTGTTGATGTAAAACAGACTAATGAATTTGTCCACTACTCTGCATTATGCTGTGATTGCTCATTATGCTGTTTCAAATCATTTTTACTGTGTTAAAAAATCTAACGCCTTCTAAATCAGCAATCCAGATTGAAAAAAAAAAAAGTATAGTACATTAGAATACAGTAAAAAGAAGTCTAAATATAACTATGAATATGGTAACTATGCTTCAGAAAAGGCATTTAAAGGATGCTGTACTAACATACTTAGAAGTCGGAACAAAATGAAGATTTGAATGTTTTAAAACATTGATTAAGCTAAAGATGAAAGATAGACATAAAAACAAGATGAGTGGAGAGAGACAGAAGCATAAGGACCCCCACTCTCCCATTGGCTGTTGGAGTTCTTAGAACATCTCAACCAATCATCCATTAGCCTCTAGAATATTTGATTTGAAGCAGGAACCTGTTTATCTTTTCCCTCGACTGTGTAATTAGGCTAGTTTGACAGTCCTGATCATCTGACTTCTTACTGGTGTCTCAGTGCTCTGCTTAGCACTCTACCCAGTGGTGCTACACTGAATGTTGATAACCCTATTAAACACAGACAGGGAATTTTTTGAAATTCAGATGGGCTCTCTAATTCATGCAGCATGTTGAGATTCATGCAGTTATTTTTATTCAGGAAAAATACTGGCAGTGCTACAAAGCCAGGGAAACATGGCATTTCAGGTTTCGCTAAGTAAGTAATTGTTTCTACTCGTGGAATAAATGCCAAGCAAATTTTGCAGTGGCACATAAAATGTTATATGTTGCGCTGAAAAGACTTCATGAAGTGGAGGAAAACTTAGTGCTCATTTTATACATCATTTATTATTCTACGAGTGCAGCTTAGAATTCAGTAATCAGTGTGTCTCCCACTGTGAACCCCCTCATCTTTTAACCTCCTCTGCCTAAGACGTTACCTAAAATTATAACTAGATATCAATCAGTTTTCTATAGCTGCTATGACTATCAATCCTGCCAAAGCTGTGTTATTAACTGATTATTTATCATTTCACTTTCAGCTTATTGTCTGCATGAAGCTGTGGTGGGAGTTTAAAAAAGAAAGGTAAAACAATAAAAGTAAAAGAGGGGAGACCCCAAGAAGCCGGGAAATAAAAGGAACTGTGAAATGAGGTGGAAAGCTACAACTCAGCATTATTACTGATACACTTACTGTGAGTTCCTGAAGAGTGGGACCAGCTACGTTTAAGGACATGTGCTGCACACAAATGAGGTACAGTGACTGTTTTTAGATGTGTTACTGAGCCCATGAAGTCTTTCCCACTTTTAAACCATGTATGTTTTTAATGCAGTGCTGGTTGAGGGCCTGAAAATGACCCTTCACTTTTCACTTTTGGTCACGGTTTCTCATCCTTATGCAGATGATCATTTAATCATTTGCCATTATTTTTAAATTATTGAACTGTTTGGATCAGGTTTGTAAAGTACATTCCACCAACACCTGCAGAGTCCAGTAATAATGTTGTCTGATAATCTGCTTGTGGTGCTGGAATTTTGATCTTAAGAGTTTGCTTTTTGTCATCAGTGCACAAACCTCACTGTCCAGTATCTTAAGTTTTGGCTTTGTCTAGTTCATATGAAATGTTTTTAAGTCAGTATCTGTAAAATGGTGCACAACTGATTTTAAATATATATATATACATATATTTTTATTTTTATTTTTTTTCTTATCCTGTAAGTTCAGGGTCGCCACAGTGGATCATTGTCCGCATGCCGGATGGGCCGGATGCCCTTCCTGATGCAACCCTCCCCAATTTCTACCGGGCTTGGACCGGCACTGCACTTTGACATACAGCTGGGACCAGGGATTGAACCACTGACCCTGGGGTCCTTACCAACTGACCTACAGCTGCCACCTATTTCAAATGTATATCAAAATATATTAAATATGAATATTTATAGTACAGATACGTGAAGTGTCCCTGTATGCCAACACGCAAAAGAGACACTTGTCTTCTGGAAGACAGGCTTGGCCAGATTTATTAGAGCTGTGGGAGTCTGCTGTTCAGTGGTGGTTGCTGGAGGAGAAGTGTTATTGAAATTATTCATTTTAAAAAACAAAATCCTTTGTAAGATAATGAAAATCATTGAAAATATTATTAATGATAAAACTATATTGTGATTTAACTTCTTTAGCAATATAGAACTGTGGAATTGAAGAAAACTCAATAGGTGTTTCTGCACAAACATATCAGCACGCAAATATGCTTAAGTGTGGTTTTTAGTGTGTGTACATTCTGGGAGCAAATCCCAAATAAGGAAACATTGGTGGACGTCAGAATCTTTATGAAATCTGGGTTTTAGAAGAAATGTGTTGCTAACAACAGTTGGTGAATGAGGCCTATTGAGAGACTCAGAATAACATGCCAAAAGTTCCTGCTTGTCCCAGGTTTTTACAAATGTGTTGCTGGCATCTAATGCAAAGTTAGCAAAGCATTTCTAACTTTTATGAGTCAATAATTTGTCTTTGTGTAAAGAAAAAAAGTTTTTCTGTTACTTGATTCCAGTAATAGAAAACATCATTAGCAGTAGCCCTGTATTGTAAAGCATTTGAGAAACATACCTGATTACTACTTCTTTTTTTTTGGTCTGTTTTTTCCCCACGTTGTTTTATTAGCTTAATTTATATTTCTACTTCATGATATTTTGCAAGCACCAAATTTTGTGATGCATTTTAACTTTCAGTTCTACAGTATTTGACTTAGTCCAGATACAACCTTTTCTTCGTGTGGCTTTCCATATTCTCTTAGTTCCTCTCAGTATGAGTTTACATTTTACAAAAAGGTTAACTCTCACAAAATTGTACCTCTACTTTTCTATACATTAAACAACTTTTTTCTTGTCCATCTATAAAAAAGTTCGATACCATGCAATGTCACAGTTAAAAGAGATGGATTTCTCTGGTCAATATTACAATAAAATGCACATTAAAATCCTGCCGGTAATGCATCTCTAAGATAAATGATAACTTTGCTTTAATCTATCAATAAGTCATGAGAAGCTAGAGTGCATACTGACCCAAGTCACATGTGGCAGGATAGTGAGAGGCATAGATAAAAGTGCCATTATGGTGCAGCAGAGAAGCCGTGGTATCAGTAGCTCTTATTGACTACTTTTGATGTATGAACAGTTCAGGGAATTTGTTTTCTTGCTGTCCTTTTAGGAAGAAAGCCACTGACGTTAGCAGTGAGCACATCCTCCCAGACAACATGGCAAAGAGGGAGACTGCTGGCAGAATATAGGGAGTGAATCCGTCTGAAAATCTGTCAAACACCTTAGGAAGCCTGGGCACCTCTGTCCATTGCTAGCTGCCTTTTTAATGCTCATGTTGCTGCTCTGAAGCTACTGCTAAGGTCCAGAAATCGATAGAAAGCTGTATTACTGAGTAAGGCCCCAGTTATTAAAGGTCAGTGTTAAAGGATTAGCTCCAAATTAGGTTCATTCCCCTATGAGTGTACTCGGATATTTGATGTTCTGTGATGCATCACAGCTGTTTAACAAGCACAGAGGTGTCATAGTGGCAGCAGCCTTCTGATCGAATGAATGTAATAAAATATAGATTATGAAATACACTGCAATCCACTGCAAAGGTATATTTAAAAAATATTGTTTTTTTTAAATATAAATATTAGTGCTCCATAGTGTATCATTATGGATTAACCACCTGTCAGCAGACAAAGTGGTTAAAATCAGCTCCACCTTAACCAACAGTGACCTTTGACCCTTATTTTTTCATAAATCACTTTGATCTTGACATCGAGGAGCACTTTTATTTTGGTACTAAGTAAAAGGTAGATAATCTGCTTAGTACTTAAGTAAATAGTTTGAGGTGCCACCTGTAGTGGTGATAGGCCAATATTTGCACTGTTACTTGAGTATTGAGTTTATTTACTTCTCCCACCTCTGCACACACTGTATCTCATGCTGCTGCATATGGGCTTCCTGGCAAATGCCTTTTTGAGTTTTGAAATGCTGAAAAGCTAATGTGCACCTCTTTATTGCTGATTGGCTCATTGGTCTTTGCCTCCTACCAACACACACAATAATAAGATAACTAATACATTCCTAAAGACCGAACCAACAGGAAAGCAAAAACTCAGCACACACACTGTGCAGCGATTACGTAGCGACACAGAACGTTTGTCTGCAGTTTTACTGTCTCATTGTGATGTTTTCACTCAGTCAGCTACCACTTAAATGGCCACTTATATAGCGCTTTTATCCAAAGCAATTTACAATGTTGACTCCCATTCACACACACACTGAGTGCTCGCCTGAACCAATGGGAAGCAACTTGGGGTTCCGTGTATTGCCCAAGGACACTTCAACACATAGCCAGGACTAGGAGTCGGGATCTACAGCCGCCCCTCACTTCTTGTCGATGTGTTAACCATGTTAAGAGCAAGAAAAGGAATACAGAGCAGAAAGGATCTTAGTTTTTTTTTTTTTTTTTTATAAGAAGGTGCTGAAGAGTTCTGTTTTGAGCAGGTTTTTGAATATTGGGAGTGAGGTTGCTGAGCATCCATAGAATTTTTAGCTCATTCTACCATTGTGGGATCACTCAGCTTGTCACTTTTATAAGTTTACGCCAAATTATCACAGTTGTTGGAATTTTAAAGATGTCACTACCAGATACAGTTATCGTTCACGCAATTTAACAGCGTAAACCCTTAAATAATGTTCTTCTTGAAGTAATTTATTTATAAGTTTAACAAAGAGGTTGACACAACTTTAAATAGGCTGCAGTGGCTTGAAAAATGTAATTGCTTTAGATGTGCATCTAGCAGAAGTAGCTCAGCAGATAACATAGTATTTAGTACCACAGCTCTTACTGTTTGACTGCAGTCAAAGTTTACATCGAAACGTTTGAATAGCAGCATAATGTTATAGCTATGTTTTCTGCTCGGAGCTGTTAAAACTTTAATGTCAAATATTTTGACGGGCCAAACTGATTTTAACCTGAACTTGCATTTCAAATATCTTATTTAGATGTGTCTGACATTACTGTTTGCCTTAAAGGGTTGAAACTACTGGAAGTAGATTTCTGTTTATACTATATATTATTTCAATTTTTTTATTTATTTATTCCAATTTATTGTATTTTTATTTAAGGTTCAAGAGTTTCTAAACAATGTCTGAAATTTCCAATAAGGCTGTGCTTCTCCAGTAACTAGCATAGATAAAGAGAACAATAGGTCATCACTACCACCAGCAGCCCTCCCCCATTTCTAAGTACAGGACTGTTAGCACTTTCAGTCAGGGCTATCAGAGTTGGGGATGCTGAGAGTTGTACAGTAATGTTCAAACCAGCCCCCTCCCCCACAGGACTAGTTCTCTTCCTGCATGCAAAGAATCTCTTATTCAACTGGACACAGACTATTTTTTTGACAATTTCTGATTAAACTTTCCCTTAAATTATGACCAGATTAATTGAAGCAGAGTTTCTAATGGTAGAGGCTCAAATTTCTATCAGTATGGAAATATTTTCTGTTATTTTAGATATACAAAGAAAACAGTTTAGTTTCCTTAATGATCTCGTTGGGTAGGTCAAGACCACGAGAAAACTGTGTGTTATCACAGCATAGTGAGAGCACAGGCGTGGTACAGGAGAGAGGAGGTGGGGGAAAACATCCACAGGGTTGTTTTAGTTTCATTTTCAGGTGGACTTCAGATGAACTGTGTTTTACAAACGAGGCAGGGTCTCGTTAGCGTTCTCTCCCTCACTCAGTCAACGCATGTTTCTGCCTGCAGCCTTTTTTCACGTACATGCACTGTTGGAGAAGCTGTTTAGAAACAGGTTTTCCTGATCCCTTTACTCCTCTTCAGAAACCATCTCACTCCTTTATGCTCTTTATGCAAGATCCAGGGTTACTGTTTCATCCTTTGAGGACAAAAGACCTGGAAAATAGAGGCGATAAATAGACCCAGGCAATATTAACAATAATCAATAATCTTGAAATAACCTTATTTTTAAAGCCAGTTCAGACAAATCTGTGTTAGTTTTAAAACAGTTTATTTCCATGGGAGCGGTTTTAACTGACGAATTTGAGAATTAAAGCCTTATTTTTTGATGGGTTCACAGTGATTACGCTCTAAAGAACAAATAAACACACCTCCACCTCTGCTCTGCTGGTGTGTAAAGCCCACGCTTAAACAGACACACACGAAAACAAAGAGGTACAGTACAATGCGGGTTTCTGACCCAACAGAAAGTTCAGATTATCTTAACACCAATCACTGCTCCACTGCTGGCGAATCAAAACAGCTTTGCAACCTGATTTTGAGAAAGTGGTGCAGGGGGCGGTAAAAAGGCGGGTCCGTGTTCATTACGTCATTGCAGGGGGTTGACATTCAGTGTAAAGACTGTGTGACATATGTCCCCCTGTCCGACAGGACTCCAGCATGAATCACGCGGCAGTTTCAGGCTGCTCCATCTGTAGGCACAGCAAGCATAAAAGAGATTGACTGATTAATCACATTAAAAATAAAATTTAAAGCCTCTGACAAATGTCCTGATAAGGATTTCAGAACAGGAAATGTTTATCTCTCTTGTTGGTGCAATGTGGTTTCATTTGGACTTTTATTAAAACCGTTCAAAATGATCATATAAAGCCCAGTTTCTCCTCAGATATACATGTCTTGCTCTTCTTGAGTGAAGAAACCACTTGGTTACTGAGCTCAGACCTCCAACAAATTCGGTCGTATCAGCAGTGATCTGCAACAGAAAATGGGTAAACTTTTCCTCATATAACAAGAATACTTGGTGCTCCACCTAAAGCGTGCCAGAGGCATACATTCTTCCGAATCACACATTTTCTTTTCAGTTTGTACTTTTTTCAAAATTAACTTTAAGGTAAAGTAAATGCTGCTGGCAGTTTGCAAAAAGAGGATTAATTTGAAGCCCACAGCAACACTGCTTACACTTGTACATGCATCAACACAAGCTAAGATAGCTTCATAGTGACTGACCTTTTATCCTCGCTAGTTCTTATTTTGCACTAAACACACACACACACACACACACACACACACACACACACACACACACACACACAAACACAAACACGCGTGGATCAAAAGGCACAGAAATTAGCACCCAGAAATAAATCCACAGGCTGTAATAAAAGTCAACACTAAATAGATGTACAGACATATTTCGAGGATCGAGGTAAGGTGTAACTATAAATATTAAAAATATATAAAAAATATTACAACTACAAAACTTCTTAGCAAAATCTCTCAACGGCATTGTATCATGTCTCCTGCTGATGTTTTGGACTGGCTTCTGCTTGGAACTCCATCCAGGTGGACTTTTGTTCAGAAAACTTGTGAAGAAGCACAGCATGCTGCCGCCATCTGGAGTGAAGTGAAAGTCGTTGCTCTGAAGCGGGATCATCCACCTTGAATTAAAACTTTCAAAAACCATTCCCACCACTGCTGCATTCAAGTAAATACCGAAGGGGCTCTTGTTGACAAGTGAAAGCTGGATAAGGCTGAGTGCAGCTTTTCATTTACCACTTGAGAATTGATATGCAGGACCCAAACAATGCGATGTATCACTTAAGATTTGCTTAAAACAAAGTGTGTGTGTGGATGAATTTCATTTTATTGCCATTGTTGTGTGAACATTTGGTTGTTTCGGGTTGGAGCGTTGGGTTTGGTTATTTAGCTTTGATAATTGAATATGGTAAGGTGTTAGGGAATGTAGTGTGTCACCGAATTACTTCATAAGTATAGAAATACACTGTGTGTGTGTGTAGTTTGTAATATAGTTTCCATCTGGTACTGACTGGTGCAACATATGTCACTTGCAATAACATTTGCCAAGTACAACCTACATCCATAAGAAGGTTTTCAGTGACTAATTCTCGTACAAAGCAAGGTGAGAGGAAAACAGGATATAACAACTAATGTGCTGGTGTTTTAGTTATGCACAGAATCATCAACAGATATTCGTCATATCCCATCTTGACAAGCAAAAGCTGGACCTGGAGATTTGCCTAAGCACTTGACTGTAATTGTGAACTCTGGGTATTTACTGAAGAATGAAACCAACTGACACAAGCCACTGAAATAAGTTTACCTGACATGGGGCTAGAGAAGAACTGCTGCTTTTTTTTTTTTGCACTGGGGACGATGGGTTAATGTAGATGTCTTGTGTGCATAATCAACTTGTAGAAAGGTCTGATGTGGTCTATAAACACCCCCGGTTCCCCCAGCAGGAGCAGGAGAACATGGCAAGGGAGAAGGACATGTTAGCTGCCTTTTTTATTCATTAACACCTGGAAGTTAATATTACAAAATACATCTGGAATCTGCAAATTATGATGATTTTCTTAAAACATAAAGGCTGTAATGTGACACCAGGAAAAAGGTGCTTTCCAGGATACTTTAAGGATGCCAGTATTTCTGTAGTTTAGTTTCTGTAACTGGTGGTGCCTGCATCGCCAAACAGATCCAGGAAAAACCGTCATCCTTCATCCTTTTTTCATCCTTTTCTTGGTGAAAGCAAGTGGCTAATTAAAGTACAACTCTACATCAGTATTGACCCCAACACCTGGACCTAGAGGCTAGTGTATGAAAAAGTCAGGTTCACGAGAAGTAACCTGACTAATGGCCAAAGATGATTAAAAGCCTTTTGAGCCCTCATACGTTTTAGCTTTTAGCTCAGTCACTCATGTGCACATAAGATAAATCCAAAACCAAAATGTTGGAAGAAATTCTAAACATCATTTATTTGTCTTCTCAATCTTGCAGATAAAACAGCAGTGATCACAGATGGAGGGATCTACAGCCAAGCTTATATGTGTTCCATGTTCTGAGAAACACTTACAAAAACTCGCTATTTGGAAAATAAATACAGTCAATTGGCTTTGAGATTGAATAGGTTGACTTAGAAAGGAGAAGCCAGAGCATTAACCCTCTTCCTGAAATATATAAATCCCTTACATATGTTCAGAACAGATTGTGACCAGCGTCTCTATGTTGTCATAATTGTTTAATTGTCCAATTCAGTTTTTTTCATGCAAGCTGATATTTTAGCACCATTCACTGCAACCAATATAACCCTAACCCTTCAGTTAAGCTGTTTTCCCAGCTGCTGTCAGTGTTTCAGGTGAGGACACATTCCCTGTGACAGTTAACAGCATGACTTTTAGCTCGTTCAAGTGAGGGTACAATACACAATGCAAACTCTGTATATTGAAAACAGTTAGATAGAACTGCAGTAGAATATCGTGACAACAATACTGTCCATTGTGGTGATCAGCTGTAGTGTTTCACAGAGCCTGACTCAATTGCACAAAGTGAGTCCAACAAAAAATACACATCTTATAGAAAAACAAACACGGTTTAGGTAAAAAAATAAAAATTTTGCAGTTAGATGGGCAAACTTACTTAAATCACATTAAAAACATCTCATTAGCTTCCAACTTAACTGTATAAATGAGTGCTGAACTAATAAATTGTGTGTTTCCATTCTCAAAGCATTTAATCAAAATCCAACGTTTTTTTGTCAAACTGAAATATTTCATTAGCTGGAAATACAATAGAAGAAGCTGTATACGATACAATAATATGCCACAATTCCCACAAATTAATACGTATAATTAATAAGTATATAATAAGTTCAAATTTGTGAATTAGACCAAGAGACCTGCTACAAATTATTGCTTGTTATTTAAATCCGCTCTGGTTATTCAGCAAAACGATGTCATTTTTCAATATCCCAGACTTTTCTTTGGCCATACAAATCCTGTCTGAACTAGTCAAATTCAAATCTCAATTAAAGGCCTCTATACTGTCTCAGTTTACCCTATTTCCACAGCTGTTCTCTAAGATACCGACACAACTCGTCACAGTATTTCGATTATCTTTTCTTTTATACTTAGTTTGCGAGATTTTAAAATTGAATCCTTCATTTTTAAATGCAGACCCCAAACAGATTCTCTCACAAGTTAAATACATTGATGTTTCATACCTGAGAAGGGTTGACATGCATACAAATTGTGTCTAGAATGCATCTGTCCTTCTTATTATATGACTTATTTCTTTTTTATAGGCAGGAAACATAAAAAAATGATTGGTTTTACAAGAAAATTAGTTTTTTGTGCCTTTGTACTATAATTCCCTGGTTTCTCAGAAACTCTGGCCTCCCAGCAAGCTGCTTTATCTGAGAGTGAGCAGAACTTTGTGATGTCAGAAGAGAAGACAGGAAGTTAATGATCATGGTCTTATTATCTTCTGGGGAGGAAATCTTCAGGGGTCCACTTTGTAGTTTTCCAAAGTTGATTACTTGGCCATTAATCTTCTAGTAGGAGTGTGGAAGCTGTTTTTTTTTTTTTTTTTTTTTACCTAATCCCAATGATGTCTTACAAAATCCATGTCTCTAAGCATTTTTAGCTACATCATAAAAATCTCAATGAAATAGAAAGTTACTCGTGTGAATGGGGGTGTGTGCCTACAGTCTTGTGACAAAAGGCACTTAATCATGAAACCATATTCCCGGTGGATTTAGCAGGAGTTAACTCACCATGATGACATGTTGGTTGGTAAGTTAGGGACAAGCACTGGCTCAAATGTGGAAGCAGCTACTCCCTGGCAAATTAACTACCACGTTTTTTTTCTATCTGGTCTTTGGTTTAATGGCAGGGCAAAGCTGGAAATTGTGCAAAAAACACATTTATAATGTCATTATCATCAGTTGGTAGTCATCATGTCACATTTGCACCTGTTGGGTAATTTTCTGACTCCAAATGTAACTTATTGAGCCAGTGTGGGTGGACTGGCATCCGTTTACAGGTGCTGCACTGCTGATCCAAAGACCTTTTTTTTAATGACCTGAGTTGACAGAGATCCATACGAGAAGATTCTAAAAAGATAGAAATTTGATTATTTTTCAGCACTCATTTAGTCTTCAGTCTAGTCAGTATCATAATGCAACTTTAAATCAACTAAGGCCTTGCCTGGACCAGGTTTTTTAATCCTCTGACAAAGCAGCAAGAACTTATTGATTCCAAATAAATACAGGTAAATCATTCGTGTGGATTTGTGAAGAGAAAGATGACAGATGACTGTTTCCAGAAGTGTTCTTGCCTATATATCAAGTTTTTATTTATTTATTCTTGTAACCATATCCTGAATATCTCATCGCATAGAAACACTGGAGTTATGTACTATCTTTCTATATAAAAATTAAATATAAATAAAATATAATATATAAAAATGTGATTCCTTTTGAATGGGAATGGCTCTAATCTCCACGACCCATAATCCTTAGCCATTGTCAGAAGCTGCAAATCGAAGCTGTAGCAAACTCAAGAGGAAAGGTTTGTCCACAGTACACAGGACCATGACATGGGACATTAGCATAGTTTCCATTTTTAGTGATGGAAACATCGCAGTTTGGTTAGACATCAAAAATTCAAGGTAAAGTTAAAAGATAAATACTCACCCCAATTTCCACCCTGCTTGGGCTGGCACTGCACGGCTGGGGATGGGCATCTGGGGGTTCAATGTCTTGCCCGGCGACACTTAGACCTGTGGTCGGGATCAATGGCTTTTTGGTTTCTATCTTCAGGGGTGGCCACAGCTTAACGTGTTCGACACCGTAATCTGGCATTAGTTTTTACGCCAGGTGCCCTTCCTGCGACAAACCTCCAAGTAATTTTATAAAGGTCACTTATCGGGGACTTTTAGTTTAAGCACAAGATCATTTTGATAAATCAGACACTGCAACCAACTTATGGCTACAGGCATTGTGCACCTTTGAGTTTGTTTTCCCTCTTGATGAGAAAAAAACTCTTTGACCAGCTACTGTAGCTACTGTAGATTATGTCCACACCTTCATGTACAATCGACAACCGACCCCCAGAATCTCTCTTGCGCTGCAATGTTTTCCCAAATTTCAGATTTTTAGCAATACTGCTAAAGGTCTGTCAACACTGTATGTCAAACATTTACTAATTTAATTTAGTCAGATCATATCAAAAACACATAAAGTTTTATTTTCAAAGTTTCAAAGTTTTTTTACAAATAATCAAACTTTAAATTAGCTTTTACATACTGTAGATTTTCTGCAAAAAAGAATATGCCGTCTGCAATGTTCTGAAGTGAGCATAAATTCTTTAGAAAACCTGGACCTCCCATCCCTGAACACACTCATCATTTTTCAGTCAGTTGTTGTTTGCAGAGATGACAGTGATATGTGTGAGTATATGTGAGGACGTGTTTCTTTCTACTGAAAGGTCTCCAATCTGGGTAATATCAACCGAGAAGTGCTGAGGGCAATGCTGTGGTTATGATCTCTTTAATGCCCTTCCTTGTTTTAGTGCCCATCTGTTATGACAGGCCATAAATGGACAGAGGGATGAGAGGGTGGACGCTACAGAGAGGGGAGGGGAGGTCAAAGAGAAACAGAAGAAACTGATGGACATGAACACAAATATAACAGATACGGAGAAATAAGAAAATACACAGACATTTGAACACAATGAGATTTGTCAGGAGTGTATTCATGGGTGCTTACTGCTGGCCATGCTGTTTTATTCATTCAGTCTTTACTGGATTTTTATTTAACATTTAGTTAAATTAACCAGTCCCTGGGAATTCTGCAGCTTGTTTGCACGTTTTACCCACACTCTGCCGTGTCCCTAAGCATCTCACTTCGGCCTGCTAGCGCTGCAAGATGTTGCTTTCTTTACGAAGACTAATAATATGTTATCTAATGAAAATACGAGAAGGAATACATTTTCAAAATTCTGTATGTAATGTGTGGGCTTCAAGGAGTCACTACTAATATGCAGGACACTCCATGAACTTCTAGGAGATGCCTGCAAAATGATTTAAGGTGGGGTCAACCTGCTTTACTTAACCCGTTGCTAATGCAAAACACACAGGGAAAGAGACCCTCATTTTTTACTGTTTAGGAGTATTGAAGATCTTAGTTAAAGAAAATTTATTGGATTTTATATTTACATTTGAATTAGTCGGACCGCCCACTGAATATCTTTTTTTGCAGGAAATCTGTTATATTTAAAATGTCAAAACTCAGTGTCCAATATTAAAGTTAGATTGTTAATAGTTCAGTCAATAAAGAGCTGGAGCTTTTGCTTGGTGTTTCTAATACAGACTGCAAGTGGGTTAAACCTCAATCCTATTTCACTGAAAAACCGCGTGAAGTGGAAAGTTTAAAACACAGGTGGATGACCAGACGGAAAAAAAGTGTCAGAAGAAAGTGGTCTCCATCTCAGTAGATATGATGATGCGTGAGGCAAACAGTTATGGATGATGGAAGACAGGACAAAGGGGTGACAAGGAATGGAGGACAGTGATGCAGCCAGTGTGGAAGAAGCACTGAGCACAGCAGCACTTCCCTCCAGTCGTTCCAGTTCACTGACTAACTGGAAAATAGGATGAACGACTGGTCTGAGCCAAACAGTGGGGAAGAGATACAACGAGGATCAAAAAATAATAACTTGCAAGTAAAGTTTTTCAACTTTGAAAGAACTTCATCTTCCAATTACAAACGGAGCCACAATACTGGGTCATTTAGTAAAATATATAGTCTGCTAGTAGGGAACTGTTCCTGACTCGAGACAGCCATCAGAGCTCGGCACTGCTGCAGTTCTTTCCAAAAGCATATTGATTCTTAGCTGTTGCTGTCCCACATCTAACATTATACAGCTGGCTGTGATCAGTTACCTTCAGAAACTAAAGGTGCAACAACCAAAGTTAGTCTCTTTTTATGATTTTAAGATGTGGGTTGATAATTTATTTTAAATGCAAAATTAAAGTTGCATAATCATTTTTTTCAAACAACTTGAATGAAATTATTACTTGAAAATATCACCTGCCTCTGCCGTTTTATTCAGAGCATCTTATCATGTTTGAGTTTATTTTAGTTATGTGACCTACAACTTTATTTTTTTTTTTGCTCATCATTGCTCGGACAATCCCATTTACAGCTCTGGCAAAGTGCATTGCCAGTCACTGCGTGCACTGCACCAAGTACCTAAGAGACAAAGATAGCAATACGGATTTAGCAGTTCAAGAGCCAGATGTTAGTGGAGACCAAAACAAAGCTAAAAGGAGAGTGGCTGATCGATTTAATCAAGTTTCAAATAAGAGTTTTATCACGTCTGTTATGTGCACATGTAAATCAGCACTTTGATTACATATTTCCAGGTTTAGAATGAGATCAATGGCCATGTCACTGTCACCTATATCCTAGTTTCAAACACAATCTGGTGGTCATTTGTCTGGGGCTTTCATACTGGTGAAGCTGCACCAATTTTCCAATTCAGGACTAGAACAAAGGCCAACTATCATTGCTAAGTCCTGGCCAGTCCAGGCCTTGCATTCACCCAAATCCGTGTTCCAGGTCCAGTGGTGTTTGTTTGCTTCATTTATCAATTTCACTTGGAATTTGAAACATACACCTCAGAATACAAAAATCTTGTTTCATCACGTCATGTCATGACCCCACTAACAATCACCTGATCAGTCTTTTGTGTCAAACTGACAATTCCTTCAAACAGTGACTGGTTATTGCCGTCATAGTTTATCCCTGTTTTCAAATTTGACAGCTAATGATTATACTAACAATCATGTGGGATGAGACCATGATACAGTGGGGTGACATTCGTCTTCACCTTATGTTGGCCCTGTTGACGTGACATTGACATTTGAAACCACCTAGAAGAGTTTCTTACATCTGAAACTCTACATGGTGTGCAGCAACTCATAATGTAATAATTGCTCACAATATGTTAAGAGATGTAATATAAAACCTCAATTGAATTTTTATGATGCGGTTAAGGAATGAACACATAATTAATATTCAGTTTGCAAAATATCTGATATGAATACTCCTTCTGTGTATAAGTGGATGTGTATTAAAGTGTGACTGTTTGTGTGTGTGTGTGTGTGTGTGTGTATGTGCATGTTAGCATCATCATAGCCAGTTAATGACCATGTTTTGTTGACAGAAAAAAGTGCTGTTCATTCTGGTGGAAAGGACAGTCAGGTCTGTCTGTCTTCTCCATCACTCCATCTTCCCTGCTCTCGCTCTTCCTTTTTCTACTCTCTCCATCTGTGTCTAGACGTTTGTTTGAAAAAAAAAAAAAAAGGTTCAAGTAGAGAAATGGAGATCTCTTTCTATTGCCCTCCTTTGTTCCCTTTCCAATTTCATCTCTCTCCACCATCTTTTCCTCTCCCATTTTCTACTTCTGCTCCCCACATAGCCCCTTTATTTGTCTATTCCTCCCCCACCTCTTTGCCTTCCTTTCTTTATCTTTCCTGCAACAGACATTTCTGTCTGATATTTGTGCAGGGCTTGAATATTAAAATTTAAAAACCTTATTACTAAAACAAATGTCTCGAGACATTTCCTGAAAATATATCCAGTTAGGATAGACATACTTTCCTCTGATGGATTCTTTTCCTATTCAGACTCACAAACAAACATTACACATCATGCACAGCCATACAGTGGCTTCTAATTTAAGGTACCACCTTGGCTGAACTTGCACCAAAGTTATTGCCCAACTTAATAGGTAAGTCGGGCAAAAGCAGACTCTAGAGTACTTTCACAAAAACGTTTTTGGACAAATAATGAGAGAGACAGGGAGGGAAGTACAGAGTTTTGCATTTTTTTTTTCATTTAACAATATTTCTTTATTCTTGTCTTCACCCTTGTCAAACCTAACAGAAGCTTCCAGGTGATGTGATGCTCTGAAAGCCTGAAACATTTTGGGGTCTTTGGGCGACACTGGTCATAAACAGTTTGTTGTGTTTCAGAATTCACTTGATCAGCAAATCCTCCCACCTTTAACGTACCCCACCGGGGACATTACAGTAGATCCAGTCTGCACATTGATTTGGCACAGTTTTACATCCTTCCTGACACAGCGCCCCCCCAGTTCATTTTGAACTGCCTTGGGTTTTGGACAGCTTGGGGGTTTAATGTCATGACCACAGTGGCTCAGGCCTTAAATCGCTGACCTTGTAATTGATGGGCAACCCCGCGCCCCACTAAGCCACTGTTGCCCCCCACCTCAGTCCCCCAACCTCAAAGCCCATATAAATTCTTTGTTAAAAGCACGTGCCCTATTTTTTAACACTCAATAGTCAATATTGCTGACTTGTGAAAATGTATCAGTTTGGTTAGAGTTATGCAAAACGACATCAGGGTTACGTTAAAGTTAGGCTCTGTATAAACCTAAATTGCTTCAGTTCAGACACTGATGTGTTACGTGACTTATATGAAGTGGGCAACAGGAGGTTGAACTCTGCTTTGTGTGGACCTGTCCATCCACCTCAGCCTCCTCCTCCTGGCATAGGTTTCTACGTTTATGTGGCTCATTATTTCTTGCTGCTGGAAATGACGTGCATGTATTTAAAAAAAAAACCAAACAATCAGATTTATTAGTTTCATCAGTTATGTGTTGTCTTTGTACTATTCAAACATATCTTTTGAATAATTTGCAAATGATTGCATTCTTTTTCACATTTTAGATAGTGCCCCATATTTTCTTGAAATAGGGCTTGTATAGAATGACATTAAGATAGCTATAAAGTAGCTATTATTTCAGTGTTTCAGATGCTAAATTATTCTGCATTCGGATAAATATCACTTGATTAGTTTGAACTCATATTGGCAAAGCATTTTTGTAGCATTTTTTTATTTGCCCAGGAGAATGAAGCATTCACTTTTCATTTCATCCTGTTAACACTGTCTTTCAAGTTCAGATTTTTTCTCACCTGTCTGTCCTGGAGTCTTCCAGCACACAAAAAAGCCAGTACTTACTCTTGGTTATAGCTTATAACTTATGAGCTTTGCTACCCAATCACAAGCCAAGTATGAGTTCAGACTTTTTCTGTCCTGAAGCAACCGTCACACTCCCAGGACACATTCACATTGCATGGTTGGTTAGGGAAATCTATGTTCCACACACCCCGCTTGTCATTGCATGAGCAAGGGACATTGGTTGTCATTGTGTGTAACCCCGCGGATCAGCCATTATAAAATTGAAGGCAGTATCTAACAGTATGTAGTAGTGAGAGTTCAGAACTAGAGATGGACACAAATTTGTGTGAAATTCAGAAGTATTTTGTGTGTGTGTGTGTGTGTGTGTGTGTGTGTTTATTTCACTTCCATTTCTTGTATCTTAATCTTTCCTCTTTCCGTCCTTTGCGCTGAATCCCTCTCCTTTCTTGTTTCATTCCAATGTGAATTCATCTCACTCTTCCGTGACTTTATTTGTCTTCTTCCCCGACTCTGAGCTTGTCAGAAAAAGGTCCACCATTACTCTCTCTTCTCTCTCTAAGTATCCCCTCCATCCTACACTCCATCACCCAGGATGTCAGGTGGGATAGAGGTTAGAGAAGAGGGGGATTGGAGAGGAGGGAGAGCGGAATTGAAAATCTGAGGAGAGAGGAGGGCAAGATAGGACATTACAATGCAAGCCCAAGCCATTAATCTACAAAGACCTGACAGCTTGCTACATGATCTATGCTGAGTTTAGAGGAACATGGCTAAAAGCTGGCTCCCATACACGCACAACATATCATCTCCAGAAAGCTTGTTCTCCATCTTACACTAACTGACAGACATCTGCCAGTACATCACTTCAGGGAGCTGGAGTAAACAGGATGATCGTTTTGGATTTTCTTTCAAACATGCTGTAGGACATGTTTTGTTACTAATTTTTTCATGTGACATTTAACAGCAATCTGTTATTCAAGGCCTTACAAGGATTCAACAATTCTGTCGTGTACTGTATAAATTAATTTTCACCTAGAGTTAAAGTTAAGACTTTTTGGTTTAACAGTATTAGAAATGTAAACTTTTTCAAGAAAGTATGTATATGCAGTATTTTTGTTAGACATAAACAACACATCATAAGTTATTATACTATATTCCATTCATCGCTCACTGCTCAGCCCGGCCCACCTGTGGGTATCTGCAGGCTGGACAATCAGAACAGAGATAGAGGGGCCTATTAGAGGAAAAGTTAGCAGTTTTTGGAATTGTATATCATCCAAAACAATTTCAGTAGAGCCACAGAATAAAAGAATAAAGTAAAAATTATACGTAACATTGACCTAACAAAAAACGAACCAATCTGTGAAGATAAAATTCATGCTTAACAGAAGGAGTCAAAATTGGGAAAGAACCATTGGCGTAAACATTAAAGAGATAATTACACATGAAGATTTCACTGCTGCTACCAGGGTTGTGCTGTTTATGCTGAATTGAAATGATGATCACAAAAGAAGCACAATCCTCATCTTCAGCCTAAGATGTCATGTTGACCTGTTAAACATGTTCCTATGACTTAATGTGGAACCCATAGAGTTTTTTGGAAGCACATTTCTCAACAAACAACAACCCTTTCAGCAGCACTCCCATCAATCAAGCTTTTATGAAATGGCTCGATAGAAGCCACTTGGGCTAAAAAGCATATGACAGCTTGTCTGGGGTTTGACAAACTGCAATTGAAGGACTCAGAACACGAGGAAAATACTCTCTGGTCTCGAGATAAAAAGTTTACTCCATCAGCAAAACTTTGAGTACTGTAGTATGTTTGGCAAAACTAATACAAAATTGCCGGCAGAAGTCTAAACAACTTCAACCATTTTTTTAATTTTTCATTTAGACAGTTTGCAATTTGCAAATCTGCTGTCACTGTTGAGAGATGCACACAGGGGAAAACACTCAGGAAGCAGTTTTGTCACTATTCAGTTAAAATATTTGACCTGTTCATCTGTAATAAATCTGCAGACAAAGAACTTCAGTAACCAGGTTATGCAAATCCATTAAAAATGGAGTAACCTTGTTACTGGAGATTCCCAGAGAAACCTAGTTTCTCAAATGAGTAAATGTCAGTAAGTCAGTGAGTAAACTAATGTAACTATACTAATCTGGCTAAAAACAAAAACAACACCTGTAATCATGGTAAATCATGGCGAAATGGATAACCTCCATATGCCTGGATATTAAAGTTATATTGAAATAGATAATAGATAGATAAAAAATTCAGGACAAAATGAGACTTAAAAAGTCATAACTACTTTGACTTACAGTGGAACATTTACCCCATTTTACAGAAAACAACAATATATATATTGTGTGTCGATATTCAGCCTGAATATACTGAAATATACATTTTTGTCCATATCACTCAGGCCTACCTACAGTAAAGCATGGTGACATTAGCATCAGGCAGAAAGGGACTCGTCAGCCGCAGTAAAATACATAGGAGTTCCTAAAGAAAACCGGTTTCACAGTGAATAAGACCTACTGGAAGACTAGGATGACGCTGCCTCTTTTAGCACAACCAGGACCCAGGGCATACAGCAGAGACAGCACTGGGGTGGATTCCCAATGTCTCCATCTGTCCTTGAGTGCTGCAGCACACATCCAGACTTAAGCCCCGTAGAACATCTAAGGAGAGACCTGGAGATGGCAGTTCAGACTGTCATGATCTGTCAAGAAGATTGAGACAGTTGCTCAAACTTCAGCAGGCGAAGCTTGTAAAGTCTTAAGACTCAAGAAAACTCAGAGCTTATTTGCTGCCTAAGGGGATTCTACAGAGTGCTGAATGAAGGGTCAGAATACTTTTTGAAGGAGTAGTGTGTTACAAGTGGCTGTAATTGGGAGACAAACTTTACAGTTTTCTTTCTGTGCAAAAGTACATATTGAAGTTCAGCCAAAGCAAACATGATGCTTGAGCAGTAGGAGTGAAACAAATTAAAGGGGCTCTTCCAGTTTAGGAAGTCTTTTTAATGTAAAATTCCTTCAATTCCCCTGCTTTCCCCAGATCCTGTCTCCATGCTGGCAGAGGGATAGCAATTGGAAAAAAGACATATAGCTTTGATGACATCTACTTGGTTAAACTAAGTCTGACTTCTGTAGCCTCATTTCAGCTTAAACTGAACTTTATTTAATTTAACAGCTGAAGAAAATCACAGCGAATGGTTTAACATTCGCTGTGATTTTGTTTATGTAGAGCAGACTAAGTTATGATTCTGTCTCTACAGTGGATGCTTTACTGTCTTTGGTTAAGAAAATCTGTTGTCTTGTCATGTCTTGGCAAAAGGTGCTGTTTAATGGCAACAGGATGGTTGCTTGTAGTGCTTGAAGAATTTTCACCTGTCAGCCAAAAGGCTTCAATTGGGACAGTCATGATTTGGATGGCTGAAAATCGTCACTTATTATTTTATCATTAAGTGAAATTAATGATCTGGATTAGATATTTGTCTTAAAGGGCATTGGGATCCACAACAAGTAAATTTCTTTTGACATCATGAGCATAACTAAATGTTGGGGGTTCCGTAATTTCACTGATCATAAGATATAGCAAAACATACAAACTTATTCTAAAAATATTGTAGTTGTAGTATTGTTTCCCTCCCGGAGTTTCTGTACATACATCAGTAGTCATGTAGACAGACGGCAAACAGAGCAGCGGGGGACTTCCAACAGCATTACAGTGCTAGTGAATTCCCGGTTTTGAAGAAAATGTCTCAGGACTTAAGGAGCTCTCCTTGCCTGGCCAAAACGAGAACATCTAGGTTTACTGGCCTCCGTTATGAGCAGACTTGACATAAAGTGAACTGCGGAGAAAGGGGAAAATGTAACTCTTCATGACTGGCTTGGTCTTGGTCAGCAAAATGTTTTGCCTGAGGGAGAATAAGGGTGAGGGAGAGAGAGGATGGGGGGAGAAATTTCTGCTTAGAATGAAGTTTCTACTGATGCTGATCCTTCCTTTGAAAGTTGTGAGGCTATTGTTCTTGTAGCCGGTGCAGAGAGCTAATAGGAGGTGGATGAGGTGAGGGTATTGGCCATTGCTTGAATGAGTAGTGTATGTCCGGAGGGCTGGAAATATCCTGGAAACAAGGGAAAAAAAAATGTTTTCATTAATGCAAAATGCAGGATTTTCTTTTATTGTTTTTTTTTACCTGAGAACTGAAGTCAATCAATTAATGTACCATGGAACTTTCAAGGAGGGTGCGGACAAGATGGTGGAGCACTGGAAATAGCCCATCATTTCCAAGTTAAATTTGTAGAATGTTTCTGGGGCTAATTGCCTTGATCGATGGCTTTCCCCCAACCCTAATCTATCTTCCGACGAGATACAAACATCTGTTTCCCCATTCAGGGAAATAAGTGTGACAACCAGTGCTTTGCAGGCAGATTGAAGAATCTGAAAGCAGAAACAAGTGTGGAAGAGAATGATGCAGCTGCAACAGTAGAGATTGTTTATGATATAATGATAAAAATAATAAAGTGCAAGTGAACCACACATGCAGAGTTAATTCCGCCACATAACAAGGGAGGAACTAAAGACCTGCGACTGTTGTCCTGTAAGTCATTTGTACTAGCGGAATATATTCACTAACAGAAATGTTTCACATTCGGATGGTTTCCAGAGGCTCAATCTGAAATTGTCATATACAGTATTATGTTAATATGATCACAAGGAAGTAACATGCATTTCATACATCAGTGTTCATTTCATTAAACAAAACCTGACAAAAAATATTTGTTGACACCCAATTATTTGGAGAAAAATATTGACTAAAACTGTCCTTTAAAATGTATCATTAGTTATTGTTTCAATTCCACTTTTTTGGTCAAAGAATAAAATCTAGATGCTGTGAAAGAGGGACGAATGGACAGAGCGGAGACCTGGTTTCGCTAAACATCAAAATCTTAGACAGTATCTAAACCTAACCCTTGTGTCTCTGTGCCTAATCCACCTCTACCACCACAAATGACATCTATTTTCTGGATTGTCGTGAAATCCACCATAATCGCTCATGTCTTCGTGAGTGTAAACCTGCAAAATAATGACACGGCCATAATCCTCAGAGGATCTTTGTGTTTAGTGCCATCTAGCAAATGTTAGCATGCTAGCGTTATAAACTCAGGTGCTGTGGTTATTTTGGCACACTGATGATACCTTAAAGGACGTCTTTGTCATATAAGTGCAGCCTCACACAGCTACTTGCATGGCTGTATTAGTCTAAAACTAGAGTTGATCGTTGTTAATGGAGCTTCCAGTACAGTAGTTCACTTAAGAGAGATGTCCTCATTCTGAATAAGCTTCTCCCTCTCTGTCTTATTCAATGTGAGTAAACTCAGCCCTTTCAATTATTTGTTAATAATTCTTGTACTCGTGAAGATGTAGAGCTCACTTCTTAATTTTTCCACTTTGTTTCTCTGTTTTCCTCATCCCCTTCTCTGCCATTAATGCATCTACCGCTATTGAATTTCTCTGGTTCTTTGCTGGGCAAATCGTTAACTAAGAAAATGTGGCTAAATGTATCAAGAGACACTACGAAAGCACAAAACGTGGTCATTTACCAAACTGAGGAATGAATTGCACTTGGAATTAGAATTCGAACACTTCCTCTTGCTGAGATCAGTCTCTTTTGTTTCGTTTTTGTTACTTTTCTTTCCTCACTGCATTTATAGAGGCTATTTTGTTAAGTCATAAGAAGCAGATTAAAAGTTAGAAAACAAACTGTTTCCTGTAGCCTATTAAAGAGAGTAAAACTTACTGAATACTCCCAGGATCCACGGAAAATCTCATGTTTTGTTGTGTTATTCAGACAGTTAATTGACAATCCTGAAAAAGACATTTGTTGTTTTTACAGGCTGTAAAATCATTAAGAATCAAGGACACGAGAACTTTTTCTTGCAGGTATTCGCTTACATGATGCTGTTAAGGGGCAAACAAAGGCTGATTAGAAATACAGTTATTATATTACATTGCTGGAACTGGTGAATGAATCAGCTTTGGTGATTGTGATGTATTTGCTATTTTAATGAGAGACTCAGAGACACAGCTACAAAGCTGCTTTCTCACCACTTCCTGACTCTGAAGTGAATTTTGTGTGCCGCTGTATTTTGTGCAGTGCACCTGATCAAATAGTGAGTTGTCAGCTGTTGTTGCTGGACTATAGTGGACATGGAACCTTGTCTTTTTCTGACTTATTTTATCAATAACTGCTTCTAAATTCTAGTAGAAAATGCAAACACACAACAGAGGAGCGCTTAAAATGTGACGCTATAACCACTAGATGTGGAAAAAAATCTCTATTCAATTTTTAACAATTTCATTTAAAAAGGACATGTGTATATCAGTCTGTTCAATTTAAATGAAAATAACTAATCCTATTCCGATTAAACCATGTCACAAATGAAACCAGCCTAGAATAACCACACACCTCCACACACATCAGAATTATGGGTTAGACCTCAGCACACTGCCTGTTAAACCATCAGATTACTGTCACCCAATGCAAAGAAACTACAGTCTAATGTGACTTTAGTTTCTTTGTAGTTTTTTCAATTATCAGTTTTATTCTAGAGATGTTATATAGTGCAGACACTGTTGCATAATAATAACAGTCCAATACTGTCCCCAGCTGTGCAGTGCCGGTCCCAAGCCCGGTAGACAATGATCAGCTGTGGTTACCTTGAACTCACAGGATAAGCCGAAAGGACAACCCCCCCCCCCCCCCCAAAAAAAAAACAGTTGCATAATAAATATGCAATAATTGGTAATACAGTATATAACACATAAAGTATTAAGAATCAAATTATGACTAAACAAGAAGTTGAGGAATGTGATCATAGACTCCCTCACAAAATAGCTATTCATCACAATAAACAATAAAAATGTGATACATACATTTTCTTACCATGCCTACAGTGCTTTAGCATTTAGCATTTAGCATTTAGCGTGCCTGTCTATTTATTGGTCAGATGCCAGTGTGTCTGTCTTTTCAATCCTCTGCTCTCCTAAGACCTGATCCCCAGTCATGTGAGATATGGTACTACATATTAGTAAGTGAAGCAGGGCTTATAAAACCATCCTGAAATGCTTGGCTACATTTCAGGATGATCTCTGAAGTCCTTAGGGGCAAGATTGAAACCACCACACAAGAAAATCAACTGTCAAACTTTCGTTCTATGAGTCATTTCTTTTGCTTCTCATTCTGCATCCCCCAGACCTCTGCGTGCTAAACTATACATTTTAGAAGAATTTCAGGAGATAATGGCAATTAATCAGTTAAAAAACTGAATCCATACTGGTTGGCTCTCCATATCAGATCCAATCATCTTTCATAAACACCTTTACCTTTTTCTGGACAGGATGTTCCCCTCTCATCTACGGTTACCAACCTTGGTGTGAGCCTGGACCCTCACCACATAATAACCACATTAAACACCTTGGTAAATCATTTTTTTCCACCTCAAAAACATTGCACAAGTGCCCACCTCCTACAAATCCCCAGAACTAAGTTATGTACTATGGGAGATCTGCTTTTGTTCATCTGCCCTCCACCTGTAGAACTCCCTTCCTAAATATTTAAGGTCCCCACAGAATGCAGCTGCTTTTTCAAAAGGACCTGAAGACCTACCTCTTCAGGAAAGCTTTTTAATAACTCTTACTTGCTTCTTAAGTGTTTATATATTTTGCTCCCTTTTTCTTGTAGCACTTTGAGATTTGTTTTTAAATTAAAAATGCAATATAAATTACATTTATTATTATTATTGTGTTAATTACTTTATACAAAGGGTCAGATCTTGAATTTTATCCATTTTATCCATTTATCCATTGGTCAGGTCACAGTCCAAAGATGGATTTTCTTCCATTGTTCACCTATTATGAATATGTCTATGCCTCAAAACTCCAGCAGAATACTGCCAACTAAGTGTTAGTGACAGAGGGAAGAAAAGAGGGGTTTTGTCAGTCTCAGACTTAGGACTGAGGCATGAGGTCATGGCTAGGGATAGAAAAATGAGGGATGCCACCAACTCCCCTTCACCTAGCCAAGAAGGCATGTGCACATTATTGCATTAGGTTATGTCACACTACAAGATTATGGTTGTTTGAATTAATCTAAATTATTATTGTATCTTTATTGTATCGATTTAAACATAAATTTATACGAATATTTGTTTTACATTGTATAACTACAGATGTACACTAAGCTCTAAAAGTATTGGAACATTCCTTCATTTTTGCTGTACAACTTCAACATTTAACTTTTATTTCCAGGTATTTACATCTGGCTTAGAAGGCAGAACTTTTTGTTTGATTAATTCATCCCTGTCTACAATAAGTAGTTAGTAGACTAGGCGATAGATTAGAATTCGAACTGCACTGTACATAATACAAATACATCAATATAAATATTTTGATAACTATTATTATGATTTTGGTATGATGAGTGGTTATTACAGTTAAAATTGTGCAAACCAAAAAGAGGACAAATGGCGTCCTGTATTAATTCATATTCATATTCATATTAATATACATGATTGACCATCATGTATATTAAAATGAAACATCCTGTATTAATCAGGGTTTGTTTCAGTCCTTGTGAATTCTAATGATGGTTTATTGTATTAGATCTTGTACCACAGCCACAACAAGTTTTGTCAGACAATTGAACCCTTCTCTCCGAAAATGGTTCCAATTGCAAATGTTTTGATATTCATGTGTTTTTGTTTACACTGGAACAACACATAAAAACTGGGAAGAAAAATGTTGCGCATCTTGTCCAAATTGGAAGAAATAATTGCTCCTGTAATTTGTATTAAGACACACCTGTGGCAATATAGTAATCACACTTGCAACCCGTTAAAATGGAGAAAAGTTGACTCAACCTTTTTGTTGTGTGTCACTGAGCGTGGAGAAAACAAATGAGGGTAAAGAGGTGGAAAAACATGGACAATCTCAAGGCTACAAGTCCATCTTTAGAGATCTTAATGTTCCTGTGTCCACTGTGTTCAATATAATCCAGAGGTTTACAGACCATGGCACTGTAGTTAAATTCCCTGGACGTGGACAGAAGAGCAAAATTAATGAAAACTTACAACGAAGGATTGTTCAAATGGTGGATGAAGAACCCTGATTAACTTCCAAACAAATTCAAGCTGATCTGCAGACAAAGGGTACAACAGTGTTAGCTCGCACTATCCGTCGCCATCTGAATGAAAAGGGACGCTGTGGTAGGAGACTCAGGAGGACACCACTGCTGACAAAAAAGGCATTAAAAAACAAGACTGGAAGCCAAAATGTATGTGACAAAACCACAACCCTTCTGGGAGAACGTACTGTGGACAGGTGAAAAGTAGAGCTTTTTGGTAAAGGACATCATGGTCCTGTTTACAGAAAAAGAAATGAGGCCTTCAAAGAAAAGAACACAGTCCCTACAGTCAAACATGATGCAGGTTCAAAGATGTTTTGGGGTTTCTTTGCTGCTCCTGGCACTGGAGGCTTTGACTGTGTGAACGGTATCATGAAATCTGATGATTACCAAAGAATTTTGGGGCACAACGTAGTGGAAGAAAGGTGCGTCTCCACCAGAGGTCACAGGTCTTCCAGCAGGACAATGACCCGAAACACACTTCAAAAATGGCCGCCAATGAGTCCAGATCTGAAACAGCAGTTGGGAGAAGGCTGGAGCATCTTGTGAAAGAAGAGTGGTTCAAAATTACAGAAGAGAGGTGTGAGAAACTCATTCATGGTTACAGCAGGCCATTGATTTCAGTTATTTTTTCCAAATATTGAAGTATGGGTGCCGATGTTTTTGGCCATGGCTGCAGGACACTGTAGAAGATTCCCAAACACAAAGTAAATGATTTATTTTAACATGCACATTAAAAGGTTGTGTGTTAATAATCCAGTTACCATAAACGATGCATTTCTGTGACGCTCACGCTTTATGTCTCTCACACAGACACACACTGGATTTGAGTTCATTATGTCGGTCTATAATTAGCAGCGGGGTGGAGAGGAAACTGTGCTGCCTCTGTCTGTCACATTATCAGATGACTGAGCACCTGACAGTCACAATGATTTATCAGCCGGATATTACATTTCCATAATTCCACTCTGACTCGGTCTCTTTGTTGCTTTCTCTCACCTCCTCATTTTCACCCACCTTCGTTTAATTTATTTTTTTTTTTTCCCGTTCGGTGTGATCATGAAAGAGTATTCCTTCCTCTTCCCACCTCTGAAATAGAAGGTCAGAGGTCAGCCTGCAACTGGGAGGATTTAACACCTTGCTCAAGAGCACATTAGTGCTAAAATGAATAAATGTCATGTGTGTGATTACACATTGATTGTGAGGATACATTTCTAAAGTCGAAATGTATTTATGCCACATCCATCAAAGGATTTTGGTTGTCATACTTCAAGGCTGGTTCCCTAATATAAAGTCAAGCTGTCCACCAAGTGATATCATCACAGATGCTAAGTGATTGTGATTCTTTTAAGGGAAAAAATAATGAGCATAAAGAAACTAGAATAACCACATTGTGATTGTTTGCCTGCACCAACCAGCTTACATCTATCTATAAGTCCAAGTGGACATTTGTGACATATGTAATAAAACTTCCTCTATGTGTTCCTGAAATATTGTTTTGAGAAGAATGGGACAGATGTGAGGTCAGAATGACTTTGACCTCTGACCATCAAAATCTAACCAGTTCATGCATAAGTCCCGCTGAACAAATTAGAAGGAATTTCCTTGGTACAGTCATTTCATTCATAAGAACACAGTCCTTCTGCCAAATAACAGAATTTTCTGCACAGGAAGCATCACTTTGTGAGGGCTTTGAGGTTGTTGTTGTTTTTTGTCATATTTTCCCCTGTTTACACATTTCTTGACATTTTCTCTCCACGCTTACACATACAAAATAGTTTTCCTGTTTCCTGCCTTCAGCCACTTCCTCTCAATGACCCATCCAAAGTAATTACACCGACTACAAAAGGTACTACAATAACAATATTTGCATATTTTATTAAATCTGTTGTAAAGAATACTCATAATGTGTGCTTGGGAGAAATAATTCCATCTGTTTACAGCACTGTGAGTGGCCTAGAACCATGATACAGTATTGGTCTAAAAACCATTATGCACTTTGATAGTGGGACTGTGTAGTGAGACAATTTGACATGTTAATCTCACTACAATCTCAGTTGCTGTTATATTTAAGCCTTGCTGGCTGCACACTGAAGTTATGGATTCTCTCAACTGAAGGTGGATTGTTTCTATATTTGAAAATCAATAAATGTAAAGTAGTAAATAAAATTATAATCCATAATGAAATTAAAATGTAATTAAATGAAATACAACCTCTATAGTAAATAATTCAGACATTCAAGCAGGCACTGTTAGAGAGGCTCAAGTCTTAGAAGTTAAATTAAAGCACGTTATCTGTTTGTGTGTGTGTGTTTTGAAATCTTTGTGTATCCATATCTACTCTTAATGACTGTGTGTGTGTGTGTTTGTGTGTGGCAACCACTTTATTTTGGAGTCTGATTAATGGAGTGTGAACCCAGGAAGAGGCTAAATGAACACACACTGTTTACAATTATCTATGGCAAGTCACATATGGCACAAAGCTGCAGCAGCATGCTTTATTAGACAATATGACTACGTCTGGCTTCAAAACTATCTCTCAATAACTGTCAGTTAAATAGTGAAGCAAGAAAGAGTGTGAGGGGTTGTTTATACCACACTGGGGTTTGAGTTCATACAAATTTCACCGTAAAACCCATATCTGCCTATAAACATGATGTAAAGTAACATAATATTACAGGTTAATATTGAGTCCTGAAATGGTGTCTTCTTTAAAGTCAGGAAAAAGAAACATAGCCGTCACTGCATCAGACACAGAGAAGTTGTTGAAAACACAATGAACATAGGCGGAGTTTAGGTTTAAATAATCAAACGCATTACTCAGGGGCAAAACACCATTGCGAGCTGGGGGTCAAGCCACAGCAGCAGCAACCCTCAGTGTCCTGAACTTACCAACCTAAAGTACAACTCAGTGTATATGGATGAGAAGTCAGTGAGGCATCATGAAGCTCCAGGCTTTCAGATAAAATAACTTTTAAGGCTAATGGAGTTGGAGCTGCAGCACAAAATCAACTAGCCAAACCACACTAGCTATTTGCTCTTAAATGTCCAATGATTTAACATCTAAGTGAACCCGTTTAAATATTGTAGAAAGACAGAATGTGTCTATGTTTACAGGTTTATTTGACAGGGGTTGTACATATAGAGGTCCTTGTTCCAGTAAAAGCAGCATGTTCCCCTGTGATTCAGGTCACCACTGCCCACTTGCACATTCAGAACGGATTCCGTAGTTAAAGGGAAATGTTGGAACAATCATGACAAAGAAATACCTGAACAGCAGCTTTTTGTACTCGAGCAATTATTTGATAGTCATGAATGGATAGAAATGGATATAAAGGAAAGATTCCATTTGAGCCCATTAGGCTACTTTTCATTTAACTGCAGGCTAAATGAGTCGGGCTTGTTAGATTGGGAGTATTTGTAAGAAAGTACCTCCCTTTCCCAGAGATTCACAAGCTCTCTCAGTCTCTAGTCCATAATAATCTTACCAACCCTAAGGGCAGAGCCAACCTTTGGGCTCTGAGATACTTGCTGCATGGTGATGTGTGTGTGTGTGTGTGTGTGTGTGTGACAGAGGGAGGGAGTGTGGCAGTGTCTGTTCACACTCAAGTATGTGCAATGTGGGAGTCAGGTTTTAAGTACAAAGCATAAGTGAGTATTGTTCTACTTTTAGAAGTATGGTCTAGTCCAGTGCGAGTTTTAGGTTTAGGTCCATTTTACCGACAGTTAAGGCCAGTTTGATATAATCAGCTTGGCTTCATTACATTAAAACTGCCCTAGAATAGCTTCAGCAGATGGCTGGCTCAACCTGCCAAGGGTTTTCTGTCTCTTTGGGTTTTGATGGCAAAACCTGGGAAAAGGTGGGCTACAGCTAGAGAATGGCGTCACCTATTGTGCAGCCCGTGCGGTTTATGACGGCATGGCGGGGCCCAAAATAATCACTTTGTGTGAACCAATATCTTGGCTATATATCATTGCCGTCGTGTTTTCCAGTGTCTCTGCTTCAACGACTGCCCAAACTTAAAAAAGCCATATGCAAAACAAAGGAGATGCTTTGGTCTTTTTTATTGAAGCTCTCTTCAGTAACACACAGAGTCAAAACAGGATCAAAGCCCAAAGAAACTGGATCAAAGCAAGAAACAGTCTCAAAGCAGTCGAAACAGATTGATAAGCTTCCAAAGAGAAAGTGAAAGGGAAAATACAACGTAACATGATATAGCCACCATCATTATGGGCCCTTTAATCCCACACTAATGTTACACTGAGGTTTAACATAAGTTTAAAAGAAGTACAGCATCATGTACGCGTAAAAATCAGTCCACGTGCACATAGCTAATTAGCACACTATGCTGACTATGAGATAAACCACCCTTTCCGTTTTACACTACATGTCATAACAAATACTAATAACACAAACCCAAAACTTTTTGTAACCAAGTTAGCAAACCAAGTGAACACAGTCTTACATACACGGTTCTTATTCCGGTTAAGTTAAAGGGTAAAACAGAGACTTTTCAACACTTTTAGACTCACAGTCTACAGCCGGATCACCTATACTGGCCATATGGTGGTTGTACTTATGGTGGAAATCATACGTAAGTAGTCACCTCCCCTTCCTATTAATGTTGCTTGGCAACCAATTTGCGTTTTATTTATCCCACTTCAGGTCACCATTACTTTCTTCCAAGTTCAACCTCACACCTCTCATTCGAGCTCCTGCTTATTTAACCCCAGAAGATCACACTCTTTTATTGCTCTTCTGCATGAATAATGATACCAGACACTTACTGTGGGGTCCAGTGAGGTTCAAACATTACTTAACATGAATACTGGGCTGACAACATTTGGCAAATTAACTATATTCATAAGTGTACTTTTTCATTGTAATCTGTGAGGAAGAAATAGTATAAATAAAGATGTTACAACCCTTCTTTCTATCAATTTGACAGCAGTCAGCAGATTTCTTCTTTACAACTCTACTTCTGTGGTTACTGCTGTTTTCCTCTCTGGTGTCACACCTGTCTGCAGGTTTATTTTTCCCATTTTGCTGATGTGTGGTACCTTTATTCTGCCTGCAGTGGATAACTGACACGGCATCACATTGAGATGTCACACATTAAGAATTTTTCGTTTTAGTGTTTTGGTGGCGGGTTGGTAACTTTTTGTATTTTCTAGTTTTTTTTTTTGCAACGTCTCATGACTAGAAAATGTTTTCTTGGGCTGCTGTGACTGATGTCTGTACATATCATCACAGTGAAATTAGAAGTAGCACATTTAGTATGAATCTTTATGTTTCTATATAAACCTTACTGAGTAATCTATCACTCTATCATTGATTTCCCATTCTAAAGCTTATATATCGATCCATTGTGAAAGCTATAATTTCAACCAATTGCTCTGTGAGATGGCAAAATTATGCTCTTGTCACATTTCAGTGACAGTGTGGTAGTGATGGTGATAGTGACAATGATGGTGGTAGTGTTAATCCAAGCCTTAGTTTCCAAACTGAAGGGTAATAACACTCACATTTAATTATTCTTATAATTACGTATATGCTCCAATAAATGTGAGCATTCGCAGCTCTCTCCTGAGGTAAGAGACATCAGAGAGTCTCTAACTCAGAGTCTGTGTCATCAGTAGAGGCCTGCAGCTGCAGCAGGATAGAATGGGAAACTAATGTTGTAGAAACAAACAAATAAAACTGATTTACCTGAGACATTAAAGCATACAGTACAGTATTCAGGCGTGTTACTAAGAAGTTAAATAAAACTCCAACAGGTTTTATTGTTATATTTTTATACACTTTCAAATTTAGTTTTTGAAATAAACTGAGCTTAAGATCTCTCATTAGAGCAAAGCTCCAGTCACATGCATCAAAACACTCCAACACACCTGATGCTGTGTATTCTTGGGCCCCTTCAGTTCCTGACTGTGCTTTGGTTGCGTTTAAATAATTGGTTAAGGTTAGAGAAGGCTCATGATCTGGCATAAACTAAAAACATTTGTTGCACACACAGCATGTTTTTAACTTTTTAAAAAACTCCTGCTATCAGTATCACTATCAGAAGCTGTGAGGGTTAATAATGAATGCAGTTCAGGAGAGCAGCACATATAATGGTGGAGGTGAAACACAGCTAATAATGTTAAGAAGAGAAACTAATGAATGAACTGCCCTTAGCCCCTGGCACACAGAAGCTGGAGATAATGATAAAAGCAGCAAGGGCAAAAGAGCTCACAAGACTATGACTGTGTGTGTGCAAAGAGCGCTGTGTGTGTGTCTGTGTGTGCGTGCATTTGTGACACATAGCTGGAGCCATACTTTGGGTATTTTTAAAATAGACTGGCAACTTAAACATCATTAGAGCCACAGTGAATCAGATGGAGGGAAGCTTTTAGAGTAATGGACACCTCTCACACACATACAGCATGTCATGTAAACCTTGCCAGAGGGAAAACAATATGTTAATTTACTTAACCCTGACTGGATAAGAACTGCGTATGTGTTTGTGTGTAATGGGTGACGGTTTGTTGAAAGTGTAAAATTAATACTGAGCCAGAGAGGCGAGCTAAACACTTTAGAAACATGGAGAAGTCACGTGCTGCTCTTCATGAACACTGACAGACATGAAACTGTGTGTGTGTGTGTGTGTGTGTGTGTGTGTGTCTGTTAGAGTGGCATGAAGAAGGGTCAAAGAAGTTACACAACAAAGCACAGAGAGGGAGAAAGCGGTATGTGGCAGCACATAAATCCAGAGAGCAAACCACTGCCAGGGACACTCATTAGGACCTTGGCTGACCTTAAACTGCGGGGGTTAAATTGATAATGGTATTTATTGGAGTACCTGAATTATCCAGTCGGGTAACACTGACAGGATAAAAAAAAAAAAACAAGACAGAACTTCGAGGACCAGGCTAGCTGCTGGAAGAACATATGATAAATTCACATTCAATTAAAAAGCATCTGAGCACTTGCATTACACATACTCGACTACAGGTTTGAACCACCACTTCACGTTCTTTACCAAATTTAAACGTGTTTAGTAACTACTCTGAGTTTTAATTATGTACAAAGATACATGCATTCTTTTAAAAAAAAGTAAATGTAAATGTTAACCACTTCATGGACCGACAGGTGGTTAAATCCTTAAGAGCACATCATCATCTGATATAAGTGACACGTAACTAATTTGTTGGATAAATGCAGTGGAGAAAAAGGTATAATGTTTCACTCTGAAATGTAGTGTATTAAAGAAAAGGTAACAGAAATAGGAAATACTCCAGTACAAGTACCTGAAAATTGTACTTAAAGCTACCACTTACAACTAAATGTAGCACTGACATGACGCTCAAAATGAATACGCTCTGTCCAGCCCTTCCACTCGTTGCTCTAAAACACTCTACCTATCTATCTATTTATGGAAAAGGCAATGTATTAGAATACTGCAAAACTTGCACATTAGGTAATAATTGAAATCATGGAAATTCTGAGATTGGGTAGAAGAGCAAGCCTAACTTTATTTTTTTTTTTGGTAATGTGTTTCGGATCATCTGTCTACAAAAAAGACATATTTGAAAAAAAGTCCCATATTGAGCACAGTACTTGAGTAAATGTACGGTATGTGGTTAGTTTCCACTTTCGACAATCCGCATGCTCGATTCACAAACATGCAATAAAAATTGTGAGTTGAACATGTGTGAGCATTATTGGCATATTAACAGTTTTATTTTGGAGGCCTGACAATTTATTTGTCAGATATCAAATATTTATATTTCTTATCGTGAGCTGTTCAAATCATTTTCAAGTTTCCTGTTAGTCAAAACGGTATCAACACAAAATGCTTTTTTAATTGGATCTTCGCTGCATTTACAGTTAATTTAAAAACAAATTAACTCCGTTGTTCCAAACACTGAGAAGTTGATAAGCAGTTACAACCCGGGACTGAAACTTAAAGGAAAGCTGTGGAACCATGAGCCCTGATGGGCCTCACGGGTAAAAGAGAGAAAAATATGATAAAAGAAAAATCCACAAACAAAAATAAAGTGGCCATTTTTGTGAACATTTTTCTAGAAGATATGTTACATCTTAGGTACGACCTGTGTTTTAAGGCACACTCTGTTTGTCTGTTTGCAGGACTACAGGCGCAAACAGTTACTGACAAGTTAACAGCAGCACATGACAACACATCAACCTGTAACCTCTAATTGAGCAATCATTTCCCAATGCCTCCCTGCATTTCTGTCCTGTCTCTCTCTGTCTCTCTTTCCCTTTCACCGTCTCCCCTCCTCTCTGTTGCCTCTTTAGGTGCCTCCTCATACCCATGCAAACCATGTGCACACACTCACACACACACACACACACAACACCAACTAATACCCACACATTGCACCCACCTCTCACTCTTTTTCATTTTCTGACTAAGAGAGTATTGGGAAGTGTGTGATTGAAAGAAGGAGTGAGGGGGGGAAAGGGGAGACCAGGGAGGAGGGAGAGGATCACCTTGGGAGATTTGGTTATTGAGCAAATGACTGGCTAAGGGAATGAGGGGAGGATGAAGAAGATTGTGGCTGTGAGGTCATTCCAGTTCAAACTGTGGAAAACAGTTGATACATTTGTTGCTTTACTTCAGCTTTTACTACCACTAATACCAATATACCTTTACCTTATATGCTTTTATACTGTCATAGCAGTACTACTTACGCATATTGCCATTTCAACATGTATTGCAATTTCCAAAACAGTAATACCAAGTATTAAAGGGCAAATGGGGAGTTTCAATATTCTCCTTAAAAATTGCAGCTGAAATAAATATTGTATTATAATAAAGGCAGTAAAGTGTTGTATGGAGTTAAAAGAACCCACCAGAACGTCTGTAGCTGGCTCATCTTGAAGATACGTTAGTTATTATTCACATAATACACTCAAGTCTCTCTTTTTTTTAAATTGAGTGATTGGTTTGCCATCGGGAAATATTTTCAAATCGACAGCGAATCAAATGACAGCATGGAATGTCAGTCCTGGAATTTTTGTGGCAGCTGTAGAGCAGATTACGCAACAATCACAGGGTTTTTTTTTTGTCCTTTCAGCTTTATCCTGTGAGCTCAGGGTCGCCACAGCGGATCATTGTCCGCATGTTGATTAGGCACAGTTTTCTTTTTACACCGGATGCCCTTCCTGATGCAACCCCAATTTCTACTGGGCTTGTACGCTGTTCAATGGCCAGCGACCCCCAGACCACATGTCAAAGTGTCCTTGAGCCCCCTAGTTTCTCCTTTGTGTCTGTGACATTTGTAAGTTGCTTAGAATAAAAGCTTCTGGCCAATGACTAAAATGTAAAATGTACGTTTAGAGTCAGGAACCTATGCACATTTATTATGTGCTATCTGGTTATCAGCTCATACATATGGCTCAATAGGTTGATTGTTGGCCTTATCATATGCCTGACCCTTGGCTGACCCCTTATTGTACAATACTAAACAAGTTACTACTTTGTTACATTTAGGCAAAAAAATTACAAGGTTAGTAATATTGAAAATTGTAAGTCTAAAAACACTGACTTAAGTTACAACAGTGACTGTAGATATCAAGTGGAAAACAAAATAAATTTGAATTGATTGTAATAAACCTACTGTCCTGCTGGTAAGTAGTAGGTGCTATACTGAACCATCACTATGGGTATGAGTGATAGTAATCCTTGCCCTGAATTTGAATCATCTTCTAAGTCCCAGTTTTATCATAAAGCTTTTCACTTCATTTATTTCGGGGAAATTGTCTTTCAAGTTTTGATATGCATTATACAAACTTCCATCCATCCAATAATTTAAACCACTAATACTGTTAATGTGTAGTGCATCTGGGCCACACATAGAGACAAACAAACATTCACAAACACATTCAAACCTACCGACGATTATCATAATTATTATTAATGTGCTAGTGATGTAAGTGTTGTTGCCATAAAAGCACTTTCAATTACTTCTATTTTTGATTGCAAACAATGCAACACTTTAGAAAAGGGAACAAAAGCTATTGTTAGCCTGTGGCAACCATTCAAACAATTCAAGCATGACCAAAATCTATTTACAGTAACTACATTAGCATAAACCCAATTCTGAGTGCACAACTCTTTATTAATATTTCTCACCTGGGTAATTATAACCTCGATATGACCTGCAATATGGAACATGTAAACCTTGACAGACAGACTTTAGTTTTGCTTAATAAATGCATGAGGGCTACAAACTCTGCCATATACTATATCCTATTAAAAAAAAAGTTTTTCTACATGTAAGCAGTGAATTGGTTATATTACTATTTATTACTGATTATTACATTTCTGTAATAACCACCTGACCCAAGCCTGACAATGTTGTGTCTGAAGCAGACTTGATTCTATTACCTCTATTTATTCTAAGCTTCTTGACCTAAACCCGAATATGATTTCTACAAACTAGACCCAGAGAGCTGAGTACCGATGGGATTATTTTGCTTGCAAACAAATAGTTGAGGGTCCATTGGTCCATTGGGAAAGAAATACCTGCACACTAATTCAATTTTCTGGCTCTGGCGAGCAGTAATACCATTCATATGTGCGTGCTGTACTGTTTGCTAGTGAAGTGTTAGATTTATGTACTCTAAAGGCTAAAGGCTAAATAATGTTTCCTTCACAATACATTATAGTTATGGGGAATTACAGGTTACAGGTTATGATAAGTAATATAGGACTGACAGAGACCAAGGCCAAAATCAAGCCTGTCCCTTTAAATGTGTACTCAAATATCGATTTTACCAAATTCAATCAAAGGAGACTAATACCTACAAAAATATATTAATCATGACAATATAAAAAGTCCTAGATTTTATTTTTCTTGTTAAAAAGAAAAGTAATTCAACTTTTCAAAGCTTCCATGAAAGCCCAGCTCTTCCAGGTTACTCAGCTGGAAGTGGGGTTGTAGAGTTCAGTGCACACAGACTGGCTGAACATACCTAAAGACATTTGGGGCATTGTTCCGTATCTCATTTTCAGACTGTGAAAGGCCAGGATTAGCTTTGTGCTTTACAACGTAAAGGCTACAGAGAAGAGATGTCCACAAAAAAGTGTGAACATCTGGATCAACACCGGATTAAGTTGGATTTCAGGTCCTTCCGGGTCACTCTGCCTGGTTGTATATGTGTGAGTCACCTTTGCCAAGGCATTAGGTAGGTTTGTGATTTGTATTATCTCAATTTTGATGTGACAGAATGACTCAAGACACTAAATAATGATTTCACATGAAATGAAGCTAATTTAGAACCAAGTGAGATGACTGAAATGTTACAAGTGAAAACACCTATTCATTGTCCTTCAGTGTATTTACCAAACTGCGCCCCATCGAGTAAAGTAGTAAATATGAAATAGGAAATATTACCCCTCAGTGATCATATTTTCTTACACTTTAAATGCAGCTTTACCCAAACTGAGCTCAACTTTTATTCAATTATAGCACAGGGCAGTTGTGAAGAAGATGCCTGTCAAAACATCTCTTTGGTTGGCTCTTGTGAAAATTGGACCCTTACTGAGTCTGTCCCTTCTTTAAATGGCATTTAGTATAATAGTATACTGTTTTTTGGGTGGATTAATGAGTCTTCCGTGAAACTTAAATGGATCATTAGCAATGCCTATCATAGCATGAGACTCTTCTGCAAAGGAAATGAGCGAATAAAAAAACTGACTGTCATGTCATACAGAGGCAGGGGAATATCATAAAGTATGAGCCTATAAAAGACCTTTCTTTTTCATAGTGGGTGTATGTAGTTGTAGGTTGGTCCTAGAAAGTGCAGAAGTTGGACTCTAGGGCAGTTTAACTCCTAATTGGCTTACTGTGTTTTTGAGGTTTTGGTCATATGGTGCGCGACTCCACAAACGCTGGTTAGATACATCCCCCTCTTCAGTTCATTTGGCTTTGTTGTACAACTAAGACACTTAAGGTAAAGATCAAAAGATGAATATGAGTCAGAAGACCAGAATGTTTCTGTCTTTTTCTCCAGCCTCCCTCAGTTGTTTGTTTTGGGGGGGGGGGGTTCTCCTTGATGCATTTCTTTGTTAATTTGCAAATAAGACGTTGCTGTATGCCTCCGAAATCATTCTGCCCTCAGATCAGTGAGACTGTTTAAGAAAAGCAGAACAACTCACATCAGGACAAATACATCCACCATACTTCACAGATGGGCTTGGATGGTTTGAAGCAAATCCTTTCTTCATACACCCTTTGGCATTTCAATAGCTTCGGTAGAAGTGAATCTTGGTCTCAGCAGTTCATAAAACTTTGTTCCAAAACGTTTGGGACTCATCTCTGTATATATTTGCAAATTCCAACCTGGCTTCCTGATTCCTATTACTGATGAGATGTTTGAATGTTGTGGTGTTGTGTCTGTATTTCTGCTCGTAAAGTTTTCTTCAAATGGTGGATTATGATATCTTCACCCCTGCTCTGTGGAAGTTGTTGGTGAGGTCACAGTGTTGTTTTTGTTTTTTCTTCACAGCTCTCACATGTCATTAGCTTTTGTTGTTTTCCCCTGCTGTGTATGTTTCCCAGTACAAAAATGGTTCCTTTCTTTTTCAGTACAATCCAAAATGTTGCATTAGCTAGTAGTTGTGCAATGCTTTTGATTATTTTCCAACTTTTCGCTGATTCCAAAGGGCTTGCTCTTCTCCCTTAGAGAGTTCTCTGGTGTCCATGTTGATTTATCTCGAAGGACGGCCCAAGGCAACAAGGAACACCTGTCAATCACATGTATATCCCTATCATTGATAAATACTGTAAAACGGTATTGTTATGTTAATCTAAGGTGGTTTCATTTTTTTTGTCACAATAGAATTCTGCTGCATTTGCAACCAGATGGGTTTAAACTCTGCAAAGGATGGATTTCTAATCTCTCTGTTTATTATTATTTATTTGTGACTATGTGACTATCTAATTAAATTTGAGGGGACTGCAGGCTTTGAAACTGGTGGATGCACCAGTTGTAGGACATAGATTTAAAACAGTTCAGGCGTGTACATTTGAAAGTGCACTGTACTTCATTCTCTTTTGTTCGGGAGTGGGAATAGCAAAGATAAATTAATGAACTTATAAACCCCCATCCCTCACCACGATCCTGTTTTGAAGCTGTTAGTTAGTGCTGCAACATAACACTGTGGCCTGCAAAATTTGGAATAACCTTGGATAACTAGCATGTTCTTACTTAAATAAATACAGATTAATGTGCATCCTTCCTAATTCAGATATGAAAAAAAAAATCAATTTAATTTAGGCTTTTGAAGGAGTTCCTACCCCCAACAGATTAGCTCTGTGTATGTAGATGTGAACTTCTACCCAACCTCGATCCAAATGACAGACTCCAGAGGAAACAGTGAGTTTGATAATTGACTCCTATTAGTGCGGAGTGCGGAGTTTCAGACCCGAGCTGCCAGTTCAATGAATTCATAAAGACTGAACCACCAAAAAATAATGAGCTAGGTAAATTATTCCATCTGTATCCAGACTTGTCATGCTGCTTCCAAGAGAATTAAATTTGACTGATCTTTTCTGTGCTGGCAGATCAGTGCACTGGTTTCATTATCAGGTCAGATTATCAAGGTACAATTGACATGAAATAAAAACAAAGTTAAAGGTGGATTAACAGTGATCACTGGACCTAACATTTTCTGAAATAGGCAAGTGTGACTACAAGATAAACAAACCTAATACCTAATAAGCCTAATAAGATATTAAGCTTGCTGAACTAAAGTATTAGATTACATTAAATCTCAATCACTTTGCCACAGACACAGCTACCCCACATCTTATTTAACCATTTTGAATTTTAATTACAATGAAAATGTATAATATAGTATATACCCGCCTGAACAAATAACATTGTTTTCTTCAATCAGAAGTCTACAGCCATGGTCGTGGCAAAATGATAAACTACAGAAAATAAATAAAAATATAAAACCTTATTTTGAGGGAAAAAAAGAATAGAAATAATTTTGAAATCGTAAATTATATTTAGAGCAGAGTAATGTCATAATTGATATAGAGAGCAAATATAAACTATAATATAATACTTGGAGATCCCACCATCTACAGTATATGATATCATTGTTATGTACAGTTCAAAAGCCTGCACCTCTGATGGTATAGAGCTGCATTAGTGCTTATGGTGTAGGCAGCTTAAACATCTGGAAAAGTACATAGAGGTTTTAGAGCAACATGTGCTCCTCTCCTGACAACGTGTCATCCATCGTGCATCCATCACAACACCATGGCTTTGGAGGAGAAGAGTCTGAATGCTGAACAGTCCAGACCTTTTGCCAATAGAAAACATTTGGCACATCATAAAACAAAAAATGCAGCAACAAAGCATCCAGGTGGTTGAGCAGCTTGAATCCTGCATCAGACAACATTCCTTTCTTAAACTCCAAAAACTTTTATAGAGATGTGTTTCTGCAATGAAATTCAAAATGTTATTTCCCACGAAAATTAACATCGGATATGTTGTTTATGTTTTATTGCGAATACAATATGGGTTGATGAGATTTGCAAATCATTGTGTTTTTATTTACATTTTACACATTGTCCCAACTTTATTTGAATTGGGGTTGTTGTTCAAAGAACAGCTACAAAGACAATGAGTACAGTAATACAAAACGACCAAACAAGACCAAAATGACTACAAAAAGATAAGAAACAATAACAAAAAAACACGGTTCTCTGTGTGTGAGTCTTCTGTATAGTTGCAAGTGTGAAAAAAAAAAGTTAGAAAAAAAACTGTTCTGTTTTATTACCTACTTTGATACGATTGGATGGACAAAACATTTCTAAGGATAAACAACAGAAGGTTAAAAGTAACAATGACTTCCAAACTAGAAAAAGAGGAAATCTTTCTTATTGAAGACTACCCAAGGGTGCAGTTATGCATAACACTCCCAGCATGCAATGGTCATTTTCCCTGACAATCTGTTTCACTAAGGGCTGGGAGGAAGAAATTAATACACACACCCACTGACTGATAAATTAACTCAGTGTCTGAGCCTGATTCATTCTACAGAAGCAGAGAAATGATAATTACACAAGTGTACGCAAACAGGAAATAAGACATGACGGATGTGACTGAGGCTTTAGTATCTTTCCTTTCTTTAATATCTTTTGCCCATTAGACTTGTGCTTAGTTTGACCTCTACGTACACTTCAAACATGTTTCTGTTCTCTATGAGTGACAGGACAGAAAACATGGTGATGATGGTATGAAAGCAGGACATTGTATGACACCGTACAAACTAGAAGCCATGCTGCTAAAGGGTTAGTTGAGAAATAATTCCCACACATTCTAATAAAAATCCTTCACTTATAAGCTTTTGTCATCTCACAAATAATAACCTTTCAACCAGTAGGCTACATTTGTATTAAGGGATTCAGTCGGTATATTGCTCTTTTTGTGGTGCATCTTTTCATACTGTAGTATTAAAATAATACGAAGGTGATTCAACTAATTACAGCAGAGCATTTAACTCCATTTACGTGGAGTCAGTCTTGGTTGAATTGGGTTTTGGGTATGAAAGATTTTGCTGCACACAGTCACAACAGTGCACTAAGCTCAGTGTTTCCTTACAGTTTAGTTTGGCTAATGGACAGAGACTGAAACTACAGTACATCAGGACGTGTGTTACTATTTACAATACTGTCAGTCACAGACTCAGTGAAAGTTCAGCTTCTCACTTCTCCAGTGTCTGCTCTTGATATTATTGATTATTATATTGATATTACTAGACATTTAAAATGAAATACCAGGCTATGTATGTCCTCCAAGCAGCATTTCAAAGTCTAAGTTGGCCTGATCATATAGGTTAGGAAACTGAATAAAACTCACTTTTGCATGTAATATACACTTGCTGGCCACTTCATTAGGTACACCACAATACAATGTTACAATGTTATAATTTCTCAGTTTTTAAGTTGAAACTGTCAGGATACTACTACTCTGTTTATAATTGAGGTCAAAGTGGGTAGTGGAGTCATCCTGGTGAGCATTATGACCAAGGGTCTGAAGAAGAATTAGAAACAAACAGATATCTGGTGTGATCTTTGCATCACTGAAGCAACAGGAAAATCTTATTGAAAGATTATCTGAATGAGCCAATCACATTCTAGAGAAAGGGCCTGAGGTTAAAAAAGGTGTAAAAATGAGGCAAAAATAACATCTACTGGGACTAATATGCCAAAGGGCTTTCAGTCAATTTCAAGTCTTATTGATTAGCAAGCGGATAAAGAGACAGACTGAAAGATTTGAACCTGACTCACCTCATTATATTTGATTGAGATGCCTTTGGCATCTTATGGTCTTTTTCCGAACAAATCTGAGCCTAGAGGCAAACACCATGACCAGCTAGTTGAACCTTTTCATACAAACAAATGAAAAATGCCTGACAAGGCTGTTGCTGGCTGTCTTTCACTTTTGTGATTTGTTGTTAGTTACAGGCCTCAGGGCCTTGTTACATTTCAAATAAAAACAGTGGAATATCATGATGATGGTTCTTCTCTGCCAAAGGGAGAACGTCATACACCGTATTGCTAATTCATTCATAAATTAAATGACTGACCCTTTTTGGATTAAGGTTTTTAAACAAGATTTTGGAGAAGATGCTATACGAAGCACATTCAGTACAAAACGACAACTGTTCCACTGTTGTAATAACAGTGAACAGACTCTTTGGAAATAATGTTATTCACCTTCCTGCCAAAGGTTTTCTAAGAAGATTGAAACTCAAAAATATTAATTGTACATTTTATGGTAAATATGTCATATGTCTCTCTCTCTGTCCCTTTCTGCAGGTATCCCAAGTGCTTTGGAGCTGTGTGTCTTCCAGCGTGCAGCTACTGGTCCTACCAACCTGCCCGATGTTTTGCTGTCGATTTTTGTTGCTCAGTTCTTTTCTCTCTCCACTTTCCACTCACCCCAACTGGTCGAGGCAGATGTCCGTCCACCCTGAGCCTGGTTCTGCTGGAGGTTTCTACGGTTAAAGGGAGTTTTTCCTCTCCACTGTTGCCTTATGTTGCCCTTAAGATTATTTGAATTGTCTATATCTTGGTTCGGATACTCAATAGGTAGTAGCTCATCATCCTGTCTATGAAGTCTGGTCACGTTGTATGTAAAAGAAAACTTTAAGATGTCATCTGTTTGTAAGTTGTAAGTTTGCCCATTGATTTGGTCTTGTTTGTACAGAGCGTAAGCTAGTTTAAATTAGTTTTGGGGGAAAATTATGTCTTCGCCAGATCCACTATTTTGCTTAAGGGGATTCTCCTTCTTGCTAATAGTATTAAATTAATTTAGTAGCCCACCAGGTATTGCATTTGGTAACATATTTGTACTTAATGGTGCAGATGTCCAGCGTGTAAACCAGCAGAATGAGAAAAATGTATTTTCTTTGTATTTCTGAGAGAAGTACTTCAAGCACAGTAACTGTGATCATTTTTTGGATTTTTCTTTGTTTTAACATGAGAGAGTTGTAAGAGACTTACATGGAACACTTTGGTTAGAGAAGTACAGTTAAGGTGAGTTTAAATGTCATTGTAGATCTGGGTAATAAAGACCGACCAGTGTCGCCCATCTCATAATTTTACTGCTGTTTACAGGTACTGTAACCAACATATATCTGCATACAGCCCTCACATACGAGGTGTGTTACACACACCTCTTTCTTGGACAAATCTTGGAATGTGGCGCATCTTCAGTGGAAAGCATCAAAACTAGCTTGTCATATCACTTCACCACACAAACTTTCTCATCTCATCTGGTAACTGTATTCTGAGCCATGGCTGTTTCTTGGCTGCTCTGCAGTGCTTCAGTGACTCAGCTCTCCATTACTGTACGAGTTAGGTAGACCTGCCTCTCCAGCATCTGGGATGTAAAGAACTGAGCATACTTGTGTGCAAGGATGTAGAATTTTAGCCAGACATGCAATAACTGAGGCTTCCAAACCAAGTCCCTCTGCGTCCTGGACCTGTGACCTCTGTGCATTTGCACCTTGGTAGACTTCAAAGTCCAGCACAATGCCAACTGCTGTAGCCAGCACAAAGTTTTGCAAGCCAAGTGGATTGGGCTTAGTGGCACATACTGTTGAAATGGACTAGCTCCTGCAATTGGGATCATCTGCTCATCAATTGACACACATCCTGGTCCAGCCTGACAAAGGGACTGGTCTTCTAGAATCTGTCAGCTTTCCCTATGTCTTCTCTGTGGGCGACTGTGGCGCAGGAAGGTAGAGCAGTTGTCCACCAATGTCACAGTTGTTGGTTCAATCCCCGGCTCCTCCAGTCACATGTTGAAGTGACCTTGAGCAAGACACTGAACCCCAACTTAGTTTCTCCCAGTGAGTGTTGGCCAGCTGCATAGCAGCTCCCCCATTGGTGTATGAATGTGTGTGTGAATGGGCGAATAAGAAGCAGTGTAAAGTGCTTTGAGTGCCAATAGGTAGAAAAGCGCTATATAAGTTCAGATTTACCATCTGCTGAAATGTCACCATCAATGACTTAATTTTTTTTTTCTCAGAACTGTTTTTTTTTTATTAACATGAAAAAAAAACAACACTTGTATTCACAGCCTTTGTCATGACGTTATGTTTGCACTGGTCATCCTGGAGATGATTCTACAACTTGATTGGAGTCCACCTGTGGGAAGTTCAGTTGATTGGACATGAGTTGGAAAAGCACACACCTGTCTATATAAGGTCCTACACTTAACAGTGCATGTCAGAGCACAAACCAAGCTATGAAGTCCAAGGAATTGTCTGTAGACCTCTGAGACAGGATTGTATTGAGACACAGATCTGGGGAAGGTTACAGAAACATTTCTGCAGTTATAGTTTGGAACCACCAGGACTCTTCCTAGGGTGGGCCAGTTGGCCAAACAACCCCTCATTAAACAAAAAGAAATGTGATGACAAAACAAAAGACTAACTGCAGCTTAAGTACTGGTACAACAGATGAATAAAATGGCTGTGTGGTTGCAGAAACGAGAGCAGAGAGAATAAAATGTAACAGCTGCTGCCCACACTTTGACCAGTGTTTGTGTTTACAGTGTGCAGAATGTCCACCGCAGCTTTTGTGTAGTTTGTCCAACACTGGTGATCTGTAGACCTGTGCTCACAACAAGAGGAAGAGAGGAGAACTTGTTTTAATAAATAACGAAAAGACTTTAAAGCTGATTGTTTGATGTTTATTGTTCTTTTATGGAACAATGTTGGAATCAAACTCAAAAATGTGACATTAAAGCATCTCACTTTACCAGCTTGTCACTTCGGAAGGATGCTCGACAAGTGTTCACATGTCTGTAGGTAAATGTATGAATTCATTCGTTAAAGGTTTATTACAGTGGGTTGGAATCCAAATATCAAATATCATAACCCTTCAAAATGATTTTAGAGTTTAGTTGCTTATGAACCTTTTTAGAGACAGGGTGACTTAACATGTATGAAATAATAATGTAATCTCATCCCAACCCTCGTTAAAGAGACAGAGACACAATCTATGACGACACCTTACGACACCTGGTGGCTGAAAAGACAAAATCCAGGTGGGATTTAATGAGCCTTTTTCTGAAACGTTCCTGATGGAACGACACCGGTACGGTACCGCAGACATCCCGCACACAAAATCCTTGACATTTTCAATGTTTAGGCAGTTCCCACGCAACATTTTTAAACTAGAAGTGTTTTTTATTGCTCCTAAAACCTTCTCCACCATGACCATGACCTTTAGTAAATATTAATATTAATGTTTGTAATGTAACTAATGTAATGTTTTCTGTCTGCAGTTTTTGACCCTTTTTATCTTCCTATCAACACATTTACCTGATTCTGGGTTTGTTTTTCGGGGACATTTCTAGAGTTTGCTGGAAATTCCCCTGACAGCTGGACAGAAACCTAACCAGTGAAACAGACAGAATAGTCGATGTGTTTCATTTTCCACTGTGCCTTGTTCAGTTAGGACTAGGATGCTTTAGTCTTCAGTGTATCTCTGTTCCATCACAGCCTGTCCTCACAGCTTCTGTGAGCACCGGGTTCATCACTGGGACTGAGCTAAAGTGAGAATTGTGTAAAAAAATAACGTTTCTCCTGGCACGGACTGAAGATGGGGCAAAACGGGGACAGCAGGCAGAAATATAACTGTCACCAGAGGAAACATAGTTATGTAAAAGTTCTCTTTTTTTAGGGAGAGTGGAGGAAAGAAAGTTTTTCTGTAACAGATGCTATGGAGGCTTTGAAATTTTAACTGGTTTTTAATATTCGGGAAGGTTTAAACAAGTTCACATAGGGGGCAATTTCAGTAACAATGGCCCATACAGTACTTCCTCAGTACAAGTGTGTACTGTGTTTATAGAACCCATTGCTTTTCATATGGTGAAGAGATGCATTGAAAAACACACTATGCTTAATAATACAAGGCACAATTAAATGGTTACCGGTTCCAATGGATACTGTGGGTACAATGGAAGAAAACATGACTGGGAGAGAAGGGAGGCAATTTCCTAAGGTGGAGCTAATGCTTTGGAATCCTTCTTATAACACACTCCGGGAACCACTTTATCCTCAATAATAAACAAAGAGTAGAATTGTCACTTTTCTGGCAGTTTCAACTTCAAAACTGAGAAATTGTAGCCTTGTAAAAGTACAAATCACTGCAGAGCCACTGTACTGGGTTGCATTAAAATGCACAGGTGGTCATAATGTTTTGCCTGATCGCTGTTAATAAAAGACCAAACCAATTCCGCACCTGCTTTTAATAGGTTTTATTATCAAATGCATGTGTCATCGTAGCTCTGTGAACTATGAGATTCATAAAGGCGTTTGCTATCAAGGGAGACTTCTCACTTTACTCCCCTCTTTCTGTGCCTCACACACACACACACACACACACACACACAACCTTAGCTCATATCATTCCTTGAAGACATTTCTATAGACTTCAGTTCTTTCTCAAAGACGTTTTAAAGAGCATTTCTTTGAATTTGTGATGTCTGGGGAAATACGGTAGAAGTTTTGGAATCACAACCAAAGAAACTTCAAAACCATTGACACACACGCACACAAATACTGTGACAGTTCACACAATCCCCTCAAAGAGAAGATGTAATCTAATGTGTTGATATTTTTTTTCTGATATCAGTGAGCATCAAGGTGCCTCAAACACAAACCACTGCACACCACGTGTCTCCAAAGAGGTCAGAGCCGTGAGCCATGACCAGCACATTTACAACAAAACTGTGATGCCTTAGGTGAGGACACTTTGATATTCATTTATTAACCTAACAGCGTATTTGGTTAAGGATTGTGAGTGGCCGGAGCCCATCATCGCTGTTATTGGCCGAAAACGATCATTGTTATCTACTGAATATACAGTAATAGAAAATATCCAAAATATATGTCAGAGGTTGTCAGTTGACTCAGTGATAGAAAACGGGCAGAAGACAGTCGTTAAAGCTGCACTGTGCAACTTGAACAGGCACTAACATGAGACTTGAAATCAGTCCTCTCTGCTCGGCCCAGCCAGATACTCTTTAAATTTACTAAGTCCATAAAGCACTTTCTCTTTAACTAAAAAATGTTCTATATGGGTATTTGATAGTAGTGCTGAATGATTTAGGTCCAAAGACAATTTAATGTAAATCGGGTTTGTATATATATATATATATATATATATATATATATAATGTACCGTGCAGGTTCAGTGGTTGCGTGAGAAACAAAGAAAAAGCAGAAGATCTGGAATTGGGTGTTTTACAAACTATAAGCAAAGCAGTGTTAGCTTAGCCATTTCACACTGATTCAACATGAAGTCCAAGGAAGGTCAGATCCATGCCATTGGTCCAGGACACACTGCAAAGACAACTCTGACAGATAATGGTCTCTTTATGTATGGATATGTTGGTGAGAATAAATAAACTAAGGTTTATAGTTAAAATGGTGTTTGTCATCATTTTATAACAAAGCAGCAAACTATTGCTACAAATTGCCCTTCAACTCAAGTTGAAGTTAAACCCCAACCAAGTACTGTGAGAATTCAGTAATTCCAGCTCAGGAAACCAGGTAAGATTTTTCTCAGTTAACCAGTTACATGTTTCATAAAATCTGGTCTGACTCAATTGTGTCTGTAATCAATTTGTTCAGGTAATAAATTTTTTAATATTTTCCAAAATCTATACCCCATAATTTAAACCCCATTGGTAATGGTTTCCTAAAATGTGCCCAAGAAATTCTTATTAGTATTTCAGATATTTTTATCAATTTCCAAAGCTTATTAATTTTACATTTAAAAAAGCATGTATAAAAAAATTTATTAAAAAGAATTGACTGAAACACGTTGTACCAAAATTGTTGATAGTAAAACAAACATAACTCCACATAAAAATGTGGAAGCATTTCTGTGGTAATTTTGCAGAGTAAACATTAATAAAAAAAAAACAAAAAAACAACAGCATTAATGCTAAATGGTGTCAAACCATGTTGGATTTTTACAGGATATGTATGAGGTGTGTTTCAAGAAGCTCACTCTAGGCTAGTTTCATCTGTAAAAATAAGTGTGTAGGTTATTTTAAAATAGAACTGCATTTTTATACATGGACTACTTGTTCTAATTGTATTTTTCAGCCACCTGGGCAAAACTTGTTAATGGAGCCTTTAATGGCCCACAGCTGTACAGTATGTGCCAGCAGTGCAGCTGCAAAAAAACTGTCCACTTCTTGCAGAATTCAGGGCCTCAGAAATGCTCAAATTTCTGCAATAAACGAGATACAAATTTCTCAAGATGGAAAACAATGTTCTGAAGGGACAGATGGGTCTCCTGGAAAATGGAGGTAAGCCTGCAACAGGAACTGGTTGACAAAGAGGAAAACTGGAAAAGAAAAGTGCCGGAGGTGGAGTATTAGAGGAACCAGTTCTGTGAGGATCAGCTGAAGGAAGAGGAGAAAGGAATGTTCAGCTGGAGAAAAAGAATAAGGTTGAGAATGATGGGAATAAAAAACATCAATCTCATACACCTTTTCTCTTACTGTTAACAACCGCACTGGTTGTGCCAACCGCGCCTCACTCGCCTGAAATCTGTCAGCATGGCTGCTTGTGGAAGGGAAGAGGAGCCTAACTGAAACTTTCTGTGTGGAAAGTTTGACAGAATTACCAGGCTGAATATGGACAATGGTAATTCTGAGGAAGAAAAAGGAACAAGAAAAATGAAATATTTAGATTTCATCCCACATTGACTACTATATGGAAGTGACTATAATTGAGTTGGCTGTGGCTCAGGACATTTAGCAGTTGTTGGTTCAATTCTTTGTGAACCCCAACTTAGTTGCCCTCGATGAGTGCGTGTGCCCGTCAGTGTGTGTGTGTGTGTGTGTGTGTGTGTGTGTGTGTGTGTGTGGTTATGAGTGTAAATGGGTGAATAGCAGTGGAAAGCACTTCGAGTACTGATAATGTAGAAAAGAGCTATATAAGTGCAGAGCATTCACCATTCTATAATGCTGAAGGTTAAAAGTACTTTCAGTGCTATGAGGGTACTGCTTACCAAATTATTTCAGCTCTTCAGATAAAATTGAACATAAAAAAGCCAAACACACAACACAAGTTTAATATTAACTAAGAAAACAATGTGTCAAAACTCAAAGATCACTTTTGGTAAAGGTGAAGATGATTTTAAACAGTTTCTGATAATGATACATCAGCATGTATTGGTTAATTATATTTTTTATAAAAATAAACCAACCAACCAAAAAAACCATTAAAACCATCAGGTGGTATTATTGTTGTGGCTGATTAGTGTGTATACGAAAGGACCAAACTTGGAACATTAGTGAACTAGAAGTGTCCAACCAGCAGCGACTCATCCAGGAAGTCACAGAAGATCCACGGTAAACGTCAAACACCCATCAGTCTGTCAGTAGAAGCTTATTTGCAACTTGTTTATACAGCAGAACAAAGACCCAAAGCATCAGTCGACCTCCGAATGGCTAAAAATAAATAAAATGCAAAGTGGTCTAGTCAAATTCTAAACTTGAACTAGCTACTATGTTTATGGGATGAATGTTTCATACACGAATATTATACCCATTTTGACAGCGACGGCTACGGTTGCAATTTAATAAATAGCACTATTTTGAAGCAATGATGGTACATGTTATGATAATGTAAGTAAATTAAGCAGACCAGATCTTCAGCAGTTTAGAAGAAATTTGTGTTGATTAGCCATGTAAGGAAGACATAAGTGAAGACTGACTGAGAATGGCAAGCAGCAAGGAAGAGAAGAAAGACAAATGTGTGCAATTACTAAACAATATGAAGTGGGCCAGACAAGACATTATTTCACACCCAGGGAGATGGGTTTTTGAAGTATGTGGCTGAGAGAGAGAGAGTGTGATGTGATGTGAGTCAATTTAATATATTTATACATTTTAAATATATGGTTTATTTTATTTCTTTGGAGCATTTGAGAATCTTGAAAAGCGCTATACAACATGTGAACTATTTACAATGTACGATGTAATGATTCTTCTTCTTCTTCTTCGTAGAAGTAGTCACATTGTAGGAACAAGCTTTACTCAAATGCTGGTCCCCACCATGTAAAATCAGTGATGACTTGGTGTAAGGTTGGTGTTCAGTTATTTAAATGTTTAAGCGATGAGTAATTATAGTTAATGTTCGGTTACGTTCTCAACAAGGGTTAAAAAATACATGTTTGTGTGTTTATTTATGTGTTGCAAGTCATCCTCCATAAGGTTTTCTTGGCTTTATTAAGCTAAGTGATTATGCCATAAAAATCTCATAATTAAACCCCAGAACACACACAGGGGCCAAAATATTGCACTTTGTGTTTGAGTGGAAAAACAAACAAACAAGCACAAAAAAACAAAAAAACAAAACATGAACAAAGTTGGAAACAGAAGTATAGTGTGTGTTAGTTTGTGTGTCCCTTGAGTGAGAGTTATGGCTGCCTTCCAGTGGCAGCATTCGCATTTGTGTCCTGAGGGGACTCTCACACACACACAAACACACACATTTTCTGTCTATGCAAACCAACAGGACAATGGAGCCAGAGCTTCCAGCTCCATCAAACACATGGTCTATACTGGAAGCCAAGGGGGGGATTGAAGCCTTGTTTATTGAAACCGTAGTCAGTGGAAAGCAAAGGATCTATTGTTAGTAAGCCAAGTATTTCATTCCTATCCATCCATCCAAACACATTTTCCAAAATAGGATGTTTCAGTTTCATTTAGGTGGCTTAGGAATAAAGGTAGGGATGCAGTAAGTTAATGAAAGGATTTACGTTTTATTCTTTGAAGCACTGATGACTCTTTCTTAATCTACCTATTTGTTACCAGCTATAACAATTTAAAGTAAAGATAAGAAATATTCACATTTTCTAAATGTAAATTGTAGTAAATCTTTCGGTATTTTGTTTGTTGGGACTGGTTAGCTGTCCCCCTTCCATTCTAACAGCGGCTCTGTACTCAACTGAACCCAAGGACCTTAATGGCCGAAGTGCTCTGAGGATATTAGAGCTTTAAATATCAGCTAAGCTGTCAACACAAGAGTTGTATCACTAAGTTTTGTAGAGTCATTTAGTCAATTAAGAATTCATCCCCCACACTGTGGATGACACTGCAGAGCATGAGGGTGTGTTCTCATTCAAACCAAAAACACTTGTGTCGCATTTGTGTCTCAAAGTTTATTTTTGACATAGTGTTGGATGAATGAATGTTTGTGTGTGTGTGTTAGATGTTCACCTAAAATGAACCCAAGCTAACTGACAACCTGCCAAAAGCTACTCGTTCTAAATAAACCACAACCCAGTGGAAGTATTCTTACCTGCCTGAGGGTTCATATTTTGCCATAATTGCCCGTAGCATCTGTGCTTGTATCTCAATTATAGAAAAGTAAGACTGGCACAGTAATAGGACAAAGTCACTGCATTTAACTAAGAAAGGCATGTAGTCAAGATCAAGCATTCATGAACAGCAACTGGGCTGTGAAGAAATATTTGGTGTGGTTGCCAAAGCATGTAACTAAAATTTCTGCATTCCTTAGTGTATGTGATGCTCACAGGGACTCACTGGAAAAGGGACAGCTACAAAAATGTCTAAGCATCAGAAACACACAGAGCACCCTGTGAAATGTGTTTTATTACGAGTATTGGGAAAAAGGAATAGGATTATTATACTTTGTCCCATCTGCATGCATGGAAGGCCAAGAGGCTCAATTGGAGAAGGATGGAAGTGCACAAGCTTTATGGACCAACAATTAAAGAAACAAGCAGAACATCGTTTGTGGCAGGAATCCAGAAGCTTGAAGAAACTTTTGGAGTATAAGCCCCTGAGAAATCTTCACAGGAATGGAATCCACTAAACAACTGTGTGATTGAGAATCTAGTAAACAATTTATGACAGTTACTCTGAAACTGGGATACTGGATGCATGTCCCGCTTCCTTCCATTCTAACCTTTGATGTATCAGCGTTAACGTTAAGTTCCTGTTAATGTGCTATGCAACCGTTCTTTGTTTAGCTTTCAACCTCGGAAATGTCAGTAAACCCCACTAATACAAAATCCTAATATAAAATCAACATACATCTGTGTCATGCCTGTCACTCTAAAGAGTCTGTTTAATGTATTTATTGTAATGTAAATAATAAATTACAGACTCTTCTGTTTCAGTGAGTAGAGTGGCTGCCCACCGACCATAGGGTTGGAGGTTCGTGCCCTGATTTTTCCAATCACATGTCAACCTGTCCCTGGGCAAGACACATCCCCAACATAAAGGCTATTGACCGTGAACCTACGGGATAAGCCGAAAGGACAAAAGGCTTTGGTCTGTTAATGATGGATATTTATAAATGCATTGACTTGTCTATGCATCACACTATCAAAATCATAAGTACAGTAGTAAAACAATAAAAACAGAAAAGAAAAACATTAACTTAAAATACAGTTGCTCCTCAGTTACATCGGTGTGTTCTCAAGCTTCATGTCAGCATATAAAAAAACGAAAGTGGTGAGTTTATTTTCTATTTCAGTCAAAATCAGCCCCCTCAACCTTTTCTTTTCAAACATAAGTGTCACATTTCTGATTTTGTAACTTTTTTAAAGTTTCCCACTACAATTCTCTCTGACACTGTCAACTCAACCTGAAAATTACTGGGCTGTCTCCCAACACACTGGATGTGCCAACACATTCTTCTCATGCACAGTAAAAGCCTCTTTCCACTAAAGGTGAATTAGGCTGAATAGGGCAGCGTTAACAGCAGCATGTGACAGAGGCTTTTAGTGGCTGTTTATAAAAGCCGTCAAATATCCAGAAGAGGAAAGGAGTAAAGGACGGGACAGAACGGGGAAAGAAAAGGGAGTGGAGAGGAAAAGAGGCAAGAGCAGGGACTGGCCAGAGGGGGGGATGTAATTAGCAAAGTACACGAAGGAAATGCAATAAGACCAGGACAGTGAAAGAGAGAGACAAATGGAGAACAATAAAGGCATTAAGCATTAAGGCACAAATGGAAGGACAAGAAAGGAAAGGATGAAGGCAGACAGGGAAGACACTGGGAGAGGAAAGATAAGACATTACAGACAAAGAAGTGATGAATAAACTCCTGGTGGATGACGATGGCAAGAGCAGAGGAAGGACAGACTGAAGGAAGATGAGGGGAGGAAAGTAGAAGTTGCCTTGAGGTGAGGGGTAATAACGATGACAGGACAGAGGGGAAAAGGCAGATGAAAAACACATTTGACAGAGAGGACAGATCGTTTAAGAATGTACTGACAGGATAACATTTCCATGAAATGGCTAAACTGAAATCATATTAGTGACGTGGGGAGTGTTGTGTTGGAAGTAAGTCTAATTTGTTTTCAGCAGAGGCAGTATTAGGCACATCTGAATTGATTCCAAGACTTGGCTGGACATTAGGCCCTTCTGGGTGAATCATAGCCGAAAAGATGAATTAGAAAAAAAAAAAAATAATGCTTCAATAACAAAAAGTCAAGGTACAAGCACCTCAGTGACTGTGGCATGATGTTTAAACCCTTAATACACAATTACTGTAAAATATGGTTTGGCACGCGTTTGCAGTTTTTGTACGTATAAAACATGTTTAGGACTCAGACACAGTTGAGGTAATATCTGTTAATTATCTTGGTCTCTATTACTCTCAAAGATCTATAGCTAAGGACGGCTATAGCATGTGGGCTGGGAGTAGGAAGAGCTAACTGCTCAGGGTTGGAGTAAGACATAATTCAATTTGTTGGGCCTCCAAAAACTGAGCAACTTCTTCATCCAACTATTTACAGTACATTTAGTCCTTTGAGAGACATTTTCATCTAAATGACTTATAAGTGAGGTTTAAGTCAAGCAAAAAAAAGTACTTCGTTTCATGAAATGCAAGATACAGCTGATAGGTATGTATAGATTTAGTGCGTGGTAGGAACTACTAGGCACCAGGAAAATTCTGTCTTCACAACTTTTTGAATATTAGGATCGAGGCTCGGTTGAGTGTGCAGAGTTTGGTACCTCTGAGCTTTGGTACGGATCCTTTGCTGTGTGATGAAAGGACCACCGGATGCCAGTTGTTGGCAGAGACACAGTGGGCAGGAGGGATTGTAGACCTGGATGAGGGTGCTTATGTAGGAAGTTGCTCTTGAATTAACACTTTAACACTAACTCACTAGGCGAGAGTCAGAGCTTCGAACCTAATTTGGGAAGCTACTGGAAGCCAGTGCAGAGATCTGAAGAGTGTTATGATGTTTGTCCTGTTTGGCTCATTGAAAATGATCATTTTGGATCATCTGGAGGATTTCTATTGTGCATGCTGGTAGCTATGTCAGCAAGTCATTGCAAGACACTAGATGAGATATGACCAATGCCTGTAAAGTGGCATGAGTTGCATAACTAGGGTTTGATATTTCTTAAAATGGTCGCTTATATAGCACTTTTATCCAAAGCACTTTACAGTGTTGATTCCTATTCACCCATTCACAGTGGCTGCCATGCAAGGTGCTCACATGACCCTGGGAACAACTTGGGGTTCAGTGTCTTGCCCAGGGACACTTCAACATGTAGCCGGGAGCAGGGATCGTACCACTGACCCTGTGGTCAATGGACTTACCAACTGAGCTACAGCCGCCCCGATGTTGTTGAGGGTGAATCTGCAGCTAAGTTGACAGTTAGTGGAGGGGATCCAGATGTGATAGGATGGTTTGAGAGGAGGAGGGTGAATGTGTCGTCCTCAGTCAGAGTGGAAAGTGAGAATATTGATGCCCTGTTAGATATATTTAGCAGGGGAGAACTGGAAAATGACAGCCGCCACCTTCATTGTGAAGCAACCGGTCAAGATAGGTGTACAGGGGAGGCAGAGGGGAGGTAGAGGAGGGATTTACAAGTGCAGAGCAGCTGTGTAGAGTCGGTGGTGATGCTAACCTAGTCCTGGTAGTATTCAGTTTATGCCTAGGTGATGCTGTTAGAATAAGATGCAAGCAGACTCTGACATTTAGCAAGAACATATGGGGTCTCGGGCAATTATCTGTTATTAGTCCTGAGTGTGGTATGTTGTTCATGTATTAGGCATTAGGGTTGAGGGACAGGCCGGCCTGAAAAACAGGGCAGAAACCGTCTAGACTACAGTGTGAGAGAAGGAAAAATTGGAGGAAAGTACAGCATGGGTCAGGGGGTAATCCAGGTTTCTATAAGTGCCAGTAACTGAACAGCTGACTGTGCAGTGAAGGCTGGGATGAAATCAGCCTCACTGACTGCAGACTGATGCTTCCATAGAGAAAGAGGAAAAAAAGGTGGAGGTGGATTTGCTCTAGGTGATGGTGCACTGGTCGAGTAAGTGTGTAATGAGCAACATGTAGTGGGATCTGCACCCAGTAAACTTACACATTTCAGGTTTTACAATGAGAAAGGATATGAGAAGGAGATGGGAGCACAGCAAAGAGAGGAAGAACAAACAGATAAGAAATGAGGCATCCTGCTGTGTTCTTTGTTGGTGGACTTGGCCAGATAGACTCACAGGTCTTCACACGAGACAGTTTTCAAAGTATCAAGATTTTCAAGTATTTTTTTAATATGAGCTTATATGACAATGCTAATTTATTTAGTCTAGAAATATATAAATGTTGGTAATGTACTATATATATATATATATATATATATATATAACCATGTTAATAAATCAGCTGAAGATTAACCTGAGTTCCTAAGATTGGTGGCCGTGGAGCAAAATGAGCCTAAGGATATGTGGTGACGTTAAACTCCCATGAGACAAACTAACAATAACTACAGCCCATAATTTACCTCACCTATCATCATTTTACACCCTCGAGCACTAGAAGTACAATGTCCTGAGGGTGTGTTCACATGAAACATACATGGACAAAAACAACAAGAAAGTGGAACTGAGGAAGCTCCACTGGCCTTTAAATCTACTGTGTGTCACAATTGTGCTGTTTCAGCATTGGAACAATAAAATGGGGACACAGCTGCAACCCAACAGCATGGTTTAGTTAGATCATGGCTAACTGGATCATGTAAAGGTTTATTAAAATGTTAAACAACAGTAACTATGTATATTTCTTGTAACAAAAAACCTAAAAATAAGGCTTTTATGAAAACCCTGAATTAAAATTGCTTACTAATGCACAAACCATTTACAATTGCTAAATGAAGCTAAAATATAAGGCTCAGAGTGATACTTCATCAGGAGCCATTAGGGAGCTTTAAGAGTCGGCTCTTTTAGGGGAGCTGAGTCAAAAGAGCTGAGTCTTTGAAAAGAGCGGAAGCTCCCACCACTACTTTCAACCAGAGTTCTCGCATTTAGCCCCCCTCCACCCCTCCCGATGAAGACATCAGTGACATCCTGAGTTGGCTGCATCGTTGAACACCCTACTGTAACACTGCATAAAACATTTTTAGAAATTACTGCTGGATTTGCTGCCACACGTTTTAGTAGAAGATGTGTAAACCAGTGGAAGTAAACATGGAGACACACACACAGTCTCAGACAGAAACCAGTGCACACAGAGTCATTGGGTTTAAGTTGTTGTGACAAAAAGCTCTAGGCAGTAAGTTTCTCCTGAGAGGACAGAATCTGATCACACTGCTGTGGCATGAGTTTCCGTTCTTTACTGGCATTAGCAGTGTTTTCAGCTACAGCCAATTAAATTCTTAGCCTGTCCTCAAACAGGTCTGACGAGTGTGGAAGTAGTGTACGTCTGTTGTGTGTGAACATAATGTGATATGAAGGAGTCAGCCAGAATCAAGTGTATGTGAGTACAGTGTGTGTGTGTGTGTGTGTGTGTGTGTGTGTCCTTCGGAGGAATATTCGGCTAAAGTGAGTAGATGCTGTTTTATGACGCCTACAGACAAAGTGCTGTGTCAAGACTTTGATTTGTGTTCAAGGCACACTATCTATTTTCTCCTTCACTCTTTTAAAGATCCCTCTCTTCCTCTCGCTCCACTCTTCACCTCTCGCTTGTTCTCTCTCTTGTAAAACAAATGGATCTGTGTTCAACCTTTTTGGGGGGATGAACGCCCTGCTCTTGTCTGTCTCTCTCTTTTTTCAGTCTCTCTCCCTCGTCCAGCGATTAGACGTGTGACAGAGTCAGAGAAAGATTGAGAATCCATATTCCAGCCCAACAGAGGGCTGAGGTGTTGTAAATCTCCAAGTGTTGACAAGACACCAAGCCAAAATAATGAAATGTAATGCTGATGCAGCAAATGATGGTCTTATCAGCAGCGTGAGCCAAATCAAACTCAAGAAAGAGCAACAGTCAGGATTTTATAAATGGCACCGAGGGGAAGTTGTAACTTGAGGCCAAGTTAGCAAAGTACATGGTAACAACAAAGCTACAAACATCAAGTTTTTGTAAAGGGCTTTGACTTTCATATGTTTTTAGAGGGCACTGGATTTGGCTGGTTATGGCTGATATAGAAATGTGTATGTGTATATGTAATCTACCTGAGTAGTACTGTTCCAAGCTGTAGTTCAGTGGACAATAATAAAAAACAATTTTAATTCAAACTTAAAGGCAAACAGCTCGGGACAGACATCATTCTACTGAAACCACGAGGAGACACATTCACATACAGTATGTGTGTACGTCTGTTTCTTTACTTACTTTTTAAAGTAGGATGATTTTTGAGCTGACATCCAAATTAGTTTTATATTTTTTTGTGACTGTTTTGACACAGTAAACCACATTACAACAAAGGCTCTGAGTAAATGAGCCAGGACAGCAGCTTCAACAGCGAGCACATGGCCAAATGGGCCAGACAAGCTGCTGTTAGACAACCTGTAAGCAGAGGCTCTGGAATTGTACAGAACATCCAGATGGCCTTGTCCGTCAGGTGCTTATTTAAAAACCCAAACGAGTTTTGCTGTTGCCACAAGTGCTAAAATAGCCGGGGTGAAAAGCTTTGGATCAAATCAGATGGACTGGGAGCAAACTGCAGTTAGTGATCACAAGGCTGCAAAGACCTGTAATATTACAAAACAAAGTTATATATAAAAAAAGTTGACCACAGTACAAACAACTAGATAGCAGTAAAGTGCAACGTTGTAACAGTCCTCGGTCCTCAGTATCATTTATTGTGATAGACAAGTCACCCGGGCACAGTCCTGCCATTACAGTGCTTATTTCTTGAAGATGTAGTGGCATTTACAGGCTCAACTGACACAATGTCCTAAGTGTGCTGAAGGCCGAGGCCAGAGAGCGCTCGATCAAGACACTTCATAACGAGAATAACAGTTTAGGTCGGCTGGATATGTGTGTTTAGACATGGGAACAACACGTATCCGTTTTAAACATGTACTTTCTATTGAGATTAGTTTGTCAAATAACTAGTTTGGATTTTTTGGGGAAAAAAAGTTAATTTGTCCTCCTATCTTTCTTTTTTTCTTCTCAACTTTGACCTGTTGTCCTCAATCTAGACACTATTCATCATTCCACCTGATGTTAAGAATCTGAGCAGTGATCATAGTAACAGCATATAAACAGAGATCCACAGAGTGTACGCGTAAATGTCAGGGTGTTGATGAAGGGAACATATGATATTTGGATTATAACCCACTGCAACATGTCTTTAACAAATGAATCAATACATTTACCTACAGACATATGAACACTTGTCGATCGGAGTGGGGAGCTGGTAAAGTGCGTTGATTACAACGTTGTTCCATGAAAGAACCATAAACAATCACTTCTCCCCTGATCTCTTCCTCTAGTTGTCTAGTGGTCTACAGATCACCATTGTTGGACAATCTACACAAATGCAGTGGTGGACGTTCTGCACACAAACACTGGTCAAAGTGTGACAGGGACACAGGCAGCGGCTCTTAAACCTTTTAAACCAGAGCAGCAGCTTTGTCCTTACAGAAAATTGGGGAGGGTTGTGTCAAGAAGGACATCCAGCGTAAAAACTGTGCCAAATCAACATGTGACCAAAATCCTCCGCTGTGGTGACCCTGAACTCACAGGTAGCTATAAGCTATAAGGACAAAAAAAAAATTTAACTGTTACTGCACTCAGTCTCCTAAACTCTGTGTTCATAAACAAATACATTTTATTCTCTCTTCTCCCGTTTCTGTACCCACATATTCATATTATTCATCTGTTGTACCAGTGAACTATTTAAGTCATGGTTTCTCTTCTGTTTGTTCATCACATTTTTCTTGTTTAGGATGAATATAATGAGAGTAAAACAGCGCTAAAACCTTTCAAGTTATCAAATTAATTCCGCCTTTGTTGTTCTTTTTTTGCATGGATCGGAAAATATTTCCTGACTCCACCCAGTTTCATCCAGCTAAATATTTATTGCATTATCAAAATAACTTCAGCCTGTTGAAGATTAAAAACATCAGCAGGCTACAGTTATTTCCAGGTAAAACCAGTTTTTCCTTGGGAATTTTCAAATGATGCATATGATTAATACTTAACATCGTTAGATTGATGTGATTACTTAAACAGTCATACAGTGATACAACACCGCATATAAGCCTCGTTTTTCGTTTACGGTGAGAAGCTTTGAAAGAAAAACACAGTAAAGTGCAGATAGTCTTGAGTTTTCCACATAAATACTGAAAGTAGCCGTCATGTTTGAACAGTAATTTTGTGTGTAATCGCTTGATAAAGTCAGATTAACTACAACATATTGAGGTTCTTTAAAACTTTACATTTGGGAAAAGTTTGTTGTTCTCGTGCCTCTTAAACAATTCTGTATATATCTTCTCCTGCAGTACTATGTTGTTATATAAATACAGTACTACTGGTACTGCTGGTACGGTACTTTGTGGTAGGGACTATGATTTGCTCATTGCACCGGGTGCTGAGTGTAAGCTGAGCGCCACCTACCGACCATAGACTGTCATCATATGCCACGGGACAAGAAGAGACTAAGAGAGATGAACTTACGCGGCAGAGACCGACACATCTGCATAAGAGGTTCCACAAACTATTTACTTTCTGTAGTTTACAATGTCAAAACAGAGGTGGACAGAGTGTTTGTCTACAGTACATAACCTGTCTCCGTACTGTAAGCCTCAGTTTCAGAATTCAGTCTATTTACATAAACATTTCTTGCATGGAAATCTTGTTCCTCTCTTTCTGTGTGTGTGTCTGTCCCCTTTTCCCTCTTTCATCTTTCACGTTTCTCCGTCTGCAGCAATCTATTAGAGGGAGTCCAGAAAGGATGGGAGCAGCCACTTCAAACAGGTTCCACTGTTACCCGGGGCATCTACCTGTTGTCGGTTTGACAGGTGGAGCTAAAGATCTTTCGGATAGTATTTTCTTTTGAAACTGTGTCATTAGAAATTATTGCACAAACAATATTTACAGTGGTTTGGTGTTGAATGTGACCTCTCGCATGCTGATTTAATGGCTTCGTTTACTTGACACAAATGTTGGAGTGTGTGTGCAGCCGTGTGTGTGTGTATAGGGCAGAATAATTATGAGGAATGCCACTAGTCCTTTTGGTTAGTCATGACCTCACATAAACCACCTTTTTGTTTTTGTCTCATCCATCCCCTCGCCTGTCTCTCCCTCTATTCATTTGCAATCTGCCGCCTGCTTGGAAACAAACAAACAGGGAGAGTGTTTTTAACCACACACACACACAAACACTTGCACGCACTCGAGGGCCTAGCAGCATTGATTTGCTCTGTTGCTCTGGTCCTGTTTGCAGTTCAGCACCTTGATTTGTGCTTGTGGGGACACTGAGTCAGAGTAGATGGTAATTTGATTTGGCCACTGGCTTTTGTTGCATCGTGGGAACGCCATCGAAAAGGTGGCATCCATCTTTATCTTAACGGCAGATTAGATACCCAGCTGATATTATGGCCGAAGCTTGAAATACCACGTCCGTCTCGCTCTCTCTGTCTTTATTTCTCTTGAGTCACTTTTGAAAGTTTCCAAAGCTGCAGGCTGAGTGACAAACACACACACACACACACACACACACACACAGTGAGATCTGCTCATAATGCCTCAGAGTAAACATTTCATCTTCCTCTTCATTCATTTTATAGAAAAAATGACAGGTCGTACAGTTTAGTTCACTGTACCCAGTTGTCCCTGACTTCTTAACCTGTGACACTCTTTTTGACTCTCTCTGTCTCACACACACACACACACACACACACAGCAGAGGGCACTAATGAAATGCACACTGTGGCTTCATTCTGTCATTTCAGAGCAAGAGAATCAGGGGTGACTGGGACGGATGCCTCACAGTGGTAATGCTGTTTTCTTGAGTTCCAGTGTTTGATTATTCTCTCTGTTGTACTCACATCAACCATCTCTCTACTTTGTTGAAAGGCCTGTTACTTTACAACTGATCTAAATGAACCAAAAAAAAAAAAAAAAAAAAAGGTGATGAAACGTTTCATGTGCAAATTGCCACTATAACAAACAAATCAAGAAATTAATTGTTTAGGGACATGAAATCCAACTGAATGGAAACATAATATATTTGACTTGAATAACGTTGTTGGAAAACTTCATAGCTTTTATTACCGGTGTGTGAGGGTGACAGCATTTTTGTCTTTAATTTAAATGTGCAGCGTGTGAGACCCAATAAAATCTATAAGCAGATATGAAATGCAGTGTTCATAATTACGTTTTAACATGCAGGTAATCACCTGAAAATGAGAAGATTTGCGTTTTCTTTAGCTTAGAATGAATCTTTTATAGCTCCATAGGGAGTAGGGCCCTAATCGCAGAGGCTGTCATGTTTCCACAGCGAATCTCTGGCGCTCACACTCAAGTAGCAGCTTGACTTAAGTGACCCACACGGCCACTTAAAAGACAAACTAAATAAAGAATTAGAATTTAGTGAAATGAGGAATCGTGCTTACAATTTACCACAAGAAAGAGTAAGGCAGCATTAAAGAAACAAAGGAATAATAAAAGCGAAGTTATGGATTAGTTTTACAGGTCATTTAGCATAGTAACCTACTCGAATTGCAAATTGTTTGCTTTGTTGTGTTTGTGTGCTAATGTAACTCATACACTTACTTTGTTAGCTCCTTTAATAAACGTGTAGTTAAGGACGTGGAGTGGTCATCGTTTCATTAGAATTCACAATGGTTAGCTTGAAAATTAGAACCTGTTTTTTTAATTTTTGACATGCTTTATTGATCTGCATACTTGATTTGCTGTGGCTTCTGTGTCTTTGGAGCTAGAACCGTGTTCTGACCCCTTTGTTCTGTCCAGGCTGATGCCCTGGCTAAATGCAATGAGTCCTCTGTCTGGAGAACAGTGTCTCTGGAGTGATCATCATCATTCATGCACCTCAAACATTCTCATTTGTCTTTGATTTGTATCAGGTGGAAAAATGTGGACTCTTGTCCAAAACACAGTGGAAAAATCTACACGGGCACCAACTATACATTTTTATCATGATAAAAGCTTTTTAAATAACGGCTTTCCACAGGCTGTACTGAAGGTTTAACAAACTCTCTGAACTTTTTTGGAGTTTGCGACTCTGTTGTTTTGGTTGATTAAATCCTTATCACAGTGGAAAGGCACCAGTTCAGGTATGGCTGCTCCATCTGCAGAAACTCTTCCAATATGGGTGAAGTAATTAAATCTTACGCAACCAGCACCAGGTTATACCAAAATAAGCACAGGAACATCTGCTCTTTTGTGTGCATCAAGATGTTTGGCTATAATGAAGAACTCTACACATTTTCCAGAGTAAATGAGATCATATAATCATCGATGACTACAGTGGCTCATCCAGCTCCAGATTTCCTTTTCATTCTGCTTCACTAAACTTTCCTTATCACCATCCATTTCCGACAGGATTCCCTAAAGGCCAATCTGCAGCTTTCTCTTTGTACGATTTAGCCATCGGGCTGTAACAAACAATAGCACGTCCCAGTGAAGCGCCTTGATTATAACTGTTTCAATAAAAATTTAACAGCTGTATCACAAGAAGCTTTTTCCTCAAAGGGAAGTGATACATTTATAAGGGAACAGGTGAGGTGACTGTGAGTCAGAGCTGAGTGCGTCAGCAGAAGGAGGGGGGGGGTGGGGGGTGGGGGTGGGGGGGGGGGGGGGGACTGCTGGGGCTTATGCCCCATATGTTTTCTTAAAAGCTGTGAAACCTCAAGATGATGTCATATTTCCCCTCAGTCCTTCTGCCTGAGCTGGTAGACCAATAGAGAAACGGTTACTTCTGCGGAAAGATCTTACAGATTCCCCACAGTGACATCTAGGAGAAAAATCTAAATGTCCTGTGGCTGCAATTTGTTAAAGTACATGGACGACATAATTCATGCTTCCATTGAAGCTGAAGTTGTAAAACCTATCTCCTGTCGATACTGATGTATGACCTGGATATGCTGTTTTTAATCATAGCTAACAGGCTACTTTCATGTTTTATTTGTAATTGCTGGATTTGAGTGTACTTTTTAAATGTAGCCCGAATCTACCACAGACAACGTCAAATTTACAACGTCCATTTGTAAAACGTGTACGGCTCAGACCACAGATACTACCTACAGTCACAGCCTGTGATTTAGTTTGGTGAGGTTGGGACAGTTTCTGAAAAGCTGAAAATCGTTGAGACAGTGCGAGTAATTATTACCGATAATTAGTTTCTATGATACTAGAATCACTGAAGACGGTATCAGCCCCAAATGTTTACATGTTACTGGGACTGGGAGTGGGGGACTGGGGGAAGTTACCCCTACCTACTCCTCAAGGACATCTCTTTGGCTCCTGGGCACAGCGAAGAAACACACACACACACACACACACACACACACATTAGCTTCTTTTTGGTCATTTTTAATCTGTTCTTAGTTGTTTTGAGTCTATTTTTGGAGATTTAGTGTTTAGTCATTTCATGCCTATTCTTCGATTTTTTTGTTTTTGCTTTAAGTCATTTGATGCCTATTTAGAAGTTTAGTGTATGTTTTTAGTCATGTTGTGTATTGATGACCGTCCGTGTTTGTTTTTATGACACTCGTGTCTGTTATTAGTCACTTTTGCATCTTTGTGTTCATTGTCTTATTTGAGCTCTTTCAAACAAGCAGAGTAACAAAGGCTCCAGCTCACGCTGCCCAGGTTTCCTATGCAAAAAGTTAAATCGCCAAAAAACAAACGCATAAAAAAAACACATTCAAAGTTTTTGAACTTTCCAGCCAAATATGTTTTGGGTGGATTAATGGCAGTGCCTCCCTTTACTGTCTTCTTAGGAAGAAAATTCCAAACCATCTTTAAGATCCATCACCACTGACCTATGAACTGAAAAAGGCAGATACACTTTAGTACAATGTACATTTGCACACACACACAAACACACACACGCAGGTAAGTTTGATAGTGACGGCATTCCATAATGTTCTCATCAGAGCTAGTTTAACTTTGTTGTGTTCTGTAGAGTTCTGGCAAACATACACTCTCCAAAGAGTTCTCAGAAGCCTGGCTATTAATCTAAGTGTGTGTGTGTGTGTCTGCATGTATGTGTGTTTAGTTAAGTGGTGCTATCAATCTTCATTGAGCTCTTTCAGGGGAGCAAGTGAGAGTAACTTTATCAGCCACACACGTGTCCATCTGTCCCTGTCAGAGAAAGTGAGAGGTAGAGAGAGACACGGAGGGAAAGACGTGTCTGTGTTCGATGGAAAATGTGTCAGTTGTATGTGTATGAGTTTAGTTAAGGCCAAAAGACAGTGGCAGCCTAATTGGCCTCGGCATGGCAGGGTGTGTGATGAAGGATTTGTTTTACTGTGTATGTGCGTTTGTACGTGTATCCGTGTGTGTAGGGTAATTAGGAGGACAGCCGTTGGTCCTTTGTGGGAGCGACGCTGATGAAGACCCCATTTACACCCCCGACCGGACATCACCTGGCCGGCACCACACAGCAGACAAATAAAGAGAGAGAGCGCCTAGAGGAGCATCTAGCAGCTTAATAGGTATTTTTCCCAAGACACCAAAATGTAGCAGGATGAAGAGTGAAAATTAGACTAATATTCACCAGGAGGACAGGAACACCCCTAACCCACTGCCATTGAATGCTGTGCTTACATGTACACAACACCATATTACAATGTGATATCTCACCTGGTCTGACTATGCTCGATTAGCCAAAAATACTCAGTCAAGAGGTGAGTTTTGCTTAAACTTAATACCGTTGACGTGATCGAAAATAAAGCTCAAAAACTCTTTAATTTGCACCTCAGATTTTTTTAAAACAGTGTACGTTCATTCAGTTTAATGTAAACGTGACAAATACAATACAATACAAAAATGCCATACTTTTTATTATTTGTTTAACCAGGTAAGTTAATTGACAACCACTTCTCATTTACAATATACCAATCTGGCTACGAGGCAGCATGAGGGACAGATACAAACCCGTTCAAACTTGTATCCGTGTCAAATTTTGTCAAAATCGGATTTGACGGTTATGACACTAATCAGTGGGCTCTTATCTGTTGATACTGGCCCATAATTATGGTCAGTACAGTTTTATTTTGCCCTCTAAGGGCAGTTTTATGCGGCAACCAGTTCATTTGATGTGCCTAGTTTAAGCTTACATAAGTAATTACTAATATGTATTTGTGGGTTTTTTAATAAAATGAGTCGTATCAGACACAATGGCATTGAAGACTATGGTGGCTGTCTTTTCCCCAGAAAGATTCCCCTATTACTTTTCTGAGTGTGCCATGGACTCATCATTATTTTATCAGGGGACTCGGAAATGAAAGGCAGACACAGCAGCTTTTCCGCAGCCTCTGGTGCTGTGATCTTTCAGTCCAAATGGGCTGTTTTCGTCAGTGGGCCATGAGAGGGGATTTTCAGCTGTGTTGGGAGGCAGTGTGCTGTGACTGATTCAAATACACAGCAGACATCTGCACTGGTACCGACACACACACACACACACACACACACACACACACACGGCAGGAAGATGATGCTGGTGCGTGCTGAGTGTACCCTCGGCGCAGGGGAGGAGGAGGAGGAAATATGTTTGGCCTGCTGGTCTACGCCGCCGCTACACTTTGCTTTTTCTATCACAAACACACACACACACACACACACACACGCAGAGAGCAGCTTTTGCTTAAAATATCACACATAAGGTTCAGAGGTAGTTTTCACATTACCCAAAAAAAACATTGCATACCACAGCATGGGATAGTGAAATAAACAAATGTGTGAATATGAAATGAGATGTATATGATGTGTCTGCAGAGATGCTGTAGCAGTTAATAACCAACCAACTTGCAGTGTTTAAGACTAGGGACATAGTGACACACAGCTAAGTGTTGTGTTTCTCTCAACTAACTCTAGATCCCTTTGCTTTGCTTTGTGATCAGAACTTCCATAATTGACCTTGACGTCCTGTAGTTCCAGCTAAACTAAAGAAACAGGTAAAGAAAGAGAAACTTGCTTTTTTGGACTATATGCAAAGAAGCACAGTTTATGTTCAAGAGGCCCTTCAATCATTAGCAGTAACTTTTGCAAAAATCCCACCTCAAGTTTCCGGGAGCTTGCTGCATATTAATAGCGGCACCATGTTGCGAGGAAATTCTGCTCCTAATTAGGAAGGAAATACACGATTCAGTGGGCCATTATCAGCTCTACTCAGGCTATAAGTGTGGTTCAGTAGGCAGCATCCTACCTCCTCGGAGGTATTCATTATGCTATGTAACTTCAAATTCAACTGATGTCCAGCAAGACATTTGACCGAATGTTGCTGTCACAGCGACAAAGTAAACGCTGAACATTTCAGAAAAGCCATGTGCTTTCATGACCATCCTCAGCAGACTTTCTCTGTCTTTTACCAACAGTGACCCTCCTACTATTTGCTTTGTCAGTTAGATGGTGATTTCATGGTGAAATCACATGTATTGAAGGTAGAGGCTCCGCATTTACCAGTAGGTTTGATCTGATATTGATAATTAGCATTGATAAAGCCCCATTAAATGGTGATTACAGCTAATCTGGCATATTACAAATGCAATATCCCAAAAATCAGGTACATTACAATCTACAATTTGTTGTTGTGAGTGGCCCCATTATCTGTGTGCATGGGTTTCAAGCTCTCATGTGGGTCGTGGCATTCGGGGACAGTGCAGAGTGTCGAACACGTTTGTGGAAACAGGCTGTAATTGCTCTTGTGGCAGCATCCCTAATTCCTGGAAGCTCTGATTGTTAAAGCCTACAGTTTTTAAACATATTTGTCTGTGAAAAAATAATATGATATTTCAGATATTTAAATTTCTATCTTCTGTTCTTTGATAATGATTGTGACCTAGTCTGTGTTGATAGACTCTGTGCTTTGTAACCTTGTTTAGATATTGCTTAAACACACCCATAACAAAATTTCTCTTACGGGCAATGTATGTCTGAAGATGGAGGTGCAGAAAGGGAGGTTAACTTCACTCTCAGTGGGGGAAATACGCTCTCAGGAGGTCGAACTTGGAGGCAAGTGGAATTTATTTCTCCCTCCAGTGTGAATTCACAGTATGAGAGATTCACAGAAGAACTATTGTATGCTGCTGCTTACGTTTTAATGATATTATTTAAACTAATACAGTACCAGCAGGTGTTCAGTGCAGAGGGATCTGGTCATGGTCACATGTTCTGTGAAATTTGTGCTTTACTGTAGTTCAACCCTGTTGTGATGTATATTAAAAAGGTTCCGTTTTATTCTAGCTGTTGATTTTAACCTGCCTAAACAGTAATTTCCTGTGAAGTTTAATATATGTGCGTGTGATGGGGTGCATGTTCGCCACAGCGACATGAACACAACACACTCATGGAAGCAAACAAGTTAAGGCTACACCACTGTTAGACAGACAATTGGATGAGTCACAGCTGGTGTCTCGTACTCACACACCAATTTCAGCCTGTCAGAGTCACTACAAACACTGGCCACAAGCTCAACGGGGGGTTCACAGCTAAGGTGCACAGAGAGATGACACACCTGCCCTGTGTGTCGACCGCACTCTGTCGCCTGCCAGACTGAAGCAGCTTTTCTGGCATAAACCTGTGTTTCACATTCAAATTGAATCCTACCATGAAATTGTGTGCATAGTATGTATATGTATATACAGGTGTGTCAGGTGTATATGAAGTACAAATAACCTCTAAAACAACAACATGATAAAATGAGTCTTAGGCAGTCTTCCCCTTTTGAGCTGTCAAAAATGTCTCTGTCTTTTATTATTACTTAAATGTATGATGATGTGGACTGAAACAAATATAGACAAAAAAAAAACTGTGTACTTTTTTGGATGTCTGATGTCTGTTGTTCATCGGTTCCAACCCCAATTATCATTAAAGAATGCTTCTTCTTGAAGGAGCTGGGTTCTGTCTCATGTAGAGGACACAGAGAGGTCTCAACATAATTGGTCTTCAGCGGCCATGTAACCCTTTGTGTAGCCAGCAGCAGCTGTGAGGGTCTTCGTCACCATGTAAGAGCGGGACCATACAACAGGAGACATTTTATTTCTGGATGGCATGTGAACAAAACGGGAACATCATTAGCGGTGAGAGCACCCTGTGTATGTTGTCCTCCGGGACAATGTGAGCTTACAAGAGTATGTGAGAGGTTTATCAATAACCCCCCTTTCATTAATGTTTGCCTTCCACAACACTCTCTTTTCCTAAACCCAGCTGAAGCATATGTCTTAGTGTTTTGAAGGCTGGGTCCTCCATACCAACAGGTTGTATCCCTGTTGCCTAGCAAGAGAGCACATTGCCTGTAACGTAGATGATGCTGAGGCAGAACGAAGAATGACATGGCCCATTCTAAGTGAGAATGACTATGTTAGGTTTCACGTTTTCATTTTTTTGCAGTTTTATAGTGCACATATAAAAAACATTGTTTTTCAAACAATAAACCAGTGAAATTCCTCACTGACCATTGTGTCCTGCTACACAGAAAGAACACAGTGTTTAGATTTTCTTTGAATTTGTAAAATGCAGTGACTGCTGTGTGAATCAACTGATAGCAGTGAAGCTATTTCAGGAAATGTGTTTAATCAATTCAGAAAATCACCATAGTGCAAATAATAAATACTACTAATAATAATTTTGAATAATTATTTACAAGAAAAGTCTTGCTAGGCCCTGAGAAGAGGTGGAGTTGAGCTTGCAGTTACCTCATCTTTGTAGGCTGCCTGCAGGACCTGGAAAAGACTATGGGTTGGCTGTAAATCTGTCCCCTCCCCACCTTGTATTCTCTGACAACTCTAACTGTGCAAACTGCACAGACCTGTGGGCTCTGACAGACTTGTGTCCAGTTTTACTCATTTGATTTATTTTTCATTCTCTGCACGGATCCTGTTGTTTTTACAGGTGAGTTTCTGATTAAGTACTAAATTAACTCACTAACTTAACTCCCCACTTTCAGTTCTGAGTAGTTGGGAGTTTTAGGAATGTACTCACTTTGCATTATTTCTAACACAGCTCTACTAAAGCACCACCTGCTTGTGTAATAATAATAGCTTTGGACATCCTGGTCATGGTCATCTCATAGTTGCTACTCAGACGCAAATAGTCTTGTTCAAAGTTTTGGAAACTATCTCAGTTCTAAGTAAAGCTGCACATGATCATATTTTATTGGTTGCCAATATTACAGCCTGGGGTGGCACTGGCCACCTTCAAAATCTGTTGGCCACCACTGGTGCCACCTCCTGCTAAGTAGTAGGCAGCAAATTTCAGCTGAAGTTGAAATACATTTCTATGATTATACATAAATACAATTAAATATTATGTACATTTAAGGTAGTTTCATATGTTGTGTCACAATTTTGTAGCACTTGCAACCAGGCAGATTCTGCAAAAGATGAATTTTTAACTCTCCCCAACTGTTTAATATTATTTGTTTATGAGTATTTAAAATGCTAGATGTGTATTTGACATTCTGACACTAACCACTTTATATACAAATTAGACTATTAATATACAGTTTATTATTTATTACTATGAAAAGGTTCTAGACCTGTCCCTTACTCCAGTTCGTCCAAGTTCAACTTTGACCTCTGCATGCTGTCATGAATTGCCATGGGGCAAATAAGGCATGAAAAAAAAGGGAGAATTATCGTCTAAGTTCCCTGAGTTATTAAACTGGAAACGGATCTTCATAGATGTGTGATGCTAGAAAAGAAACAGCTTAAGTTTGTAGTCAGTTTTACAGGTAAGCTCTATAGTAGGTAAAGAGATCTACTCCTCCTGCACAATGTTTTTTATTTGTAATGTCCCTAAACCGCTTTTTCCCAGAATGGTTCCAAGTATTTACATTTGAGTACTCAGCGAGTATGATGGAAGTGCTGAACAGTTTTGGTTCTAGCAGGGGTTGCTGGACAGTAAAATCCTCCCCAGTCCACTGCATTTAAACAAATCCTATGAGAACAGAAATTCTCGCACGATATTCTTCGACCCCATGGCCTTCTGCATCCCAACCCAATGCTCTACCACTGAGCCACCAATCTACCAACTGCCTATTTAGAACTGAAGACATCTTTTGAGATAAACTTCTTTGTTTCATTGCAAAGCTGTTGAACATTGTCTCAAAGCTAATATTGGCTTTGTCACACTAATTATCGGCGGCAGCAAAGTCCATTTAAAAAAATCTTCCACCAGCCTAGCTGAAGACTACAGGCGAGCACAGGCTCCATATTCTGTTGTCTCACATATCCAACATTGCAGAGGTCATATTTAATCCCCTGTATCTCTCAAAGCAAAAAGAGTGAATTAAAGTTGTAGGTCATATTGGTGTTTAAGTGACGGATAAGATCTGTGGTGCCCTGGCAACCTCTGCAATCACAGTTATTGAAGGTCTTCTTATCTTGGGAGAATCTTTTGTTGAGGCTTTACCAGAATGAGTAGCAATACGAAAAAATAAAAATGGAGGGGGCGGAGGGGGGGGAATAATGCAGAATTGATAGATATTATAGCACTAAACAGAAATGGATGAGAGCTAGTGTAAATGGGGGAAACTAAACAGATTCCTATCTACATATAGAACATTATTTGAAAGAGAAAGACAGAGAGAAACAGAGACTGAGAGAAAGCAGATCTTGCTAGGCTGCACGGTCCAGTGGCTGACTGCTGCTGACAGGAGGAAGGAAAGAAGTGGACAGGATTTTCCACTTTCTGAGAAACAACAGATACATAAAAGTAAATTAATAACGTGATGGGCCATGTGTTCTTTTTCTGACCTGTCGTCCCAGGCCAAGGTTTGAAGCCTCACTCAGGAGTAGTTGTATGTTGCCCCCTGCTGAAATAATGCAGTTTCTTTTCTTTGATTTATCACACAGAAGTAATTTCTCTCTCCTCTCAGAAAGGCTTTCTGAGTCTTTGATTCAAGGAAAGTGGCCCCAAGAAAGACTAAACAGGTCAGGGTACAGTTCCACACATACATGGTCATTTCAACTCGTCTCCCTCCAGGCTCCCTCAAAGCTCTCGCAACCTTTGACCTCCCCACTCCAGTCGGAGCACACAAGCTCTGCAGATTCATTTTGTCAAGAAGGCCCTCATGTCAAATTCTTCAAACTCAATTACATTCATCCACAGGCCCTCAGAAATGCTCCTCTGTCCAGACCGAACATCATTTTGTAGCACTTCTCTCATGAGTGTGGATGAGCCATGGTTCTCCATATCCCTGTGACAGTGTCCTCAAGTGCTGCTGTATAATGGAATATAATGGAATGTAGAAATTGGATGTTCTAGTTCTATGGTGTGAGTTATACTCTATCCTGGGTCAGTGTATAACAGGGAATATGTGGACAGATCTAAGATTCCTAACAAAGTTATGTTTGAAAACCGCAGTTTCCTGACACGTGTCAGACCTAACTTTAGACAATTTTCTCCTGACGAGTTCACATGCGAAACAGGCTTAAAACACACAGCGGGGTCAGCACTTACAGGAGGCACAACCTGAAAGAGAATGTTGGTTTTTTTATTACAGCAGATAAGAGCCGTGAGTCCAAACGCCGGCAAAACATCAATTCTCACTGTGGTTTAGCCAGAGACCATTCATTCATACTTACATTATCTGTAATTGCTCATCCTGTGTAGGATGAGAGGCAAGACGTAGGGTCCACCCTGGAGAGGTCCCCCGTCTATCTATAGGTCAACACAGAGACAGACAACTATTCACACTCATCACGGGTTGTAATGTGTTTTTTTGTTTTTTTTTTATTCTCTCATCATATCATGAAAGCAGCTTGTTGTAACAGCTCCACAAACCGTTCTCTGTTTCACAACACACTTCACCATGTGGAAGAGCAGAAGAGCTCCAGATGGTCGACCCAACAAATGGAAGTTGAGTCTGCCAAGACTGTGCATGTAACCTGGATGAAAGTTGCTTGGTGAAGCACACACCGAAAATCCCATAAAACCATTCGCACTAGCAGCCTCCTGTAGTCAAGCCTCATCCAGGATTGGGGATAAAATCAAATAAAACTGCTCTTTGAGATTTTGCACATCATACCGGTGCACATCCTGTGATCAAAGCAGAAGTTTTACATCACTCTCCAGCACTGATCCTTGGTCGAGATCCTGGGTTTCTGTGTTTAGTTGATTGAACTGCACTGTCTTGAGGTAAATATTTCACAATGGCCAAAGTACTTCAGAGATAGAGACTAGTTCTATCACAAAACCAGCACTTGGTTAGATTTTTTTTACAAGAAAAATCGGATCGACCACCTCCGCCTAAAGTTTAGCCACAGTAAGTTTAGGCAACCTAAACCAGAAGAAAAACCTTATTATAACAATAAAGGGTTTACGTTGATAGGAAACAGGTCGCAAAATGTAGTCTAAGGGTTCAGACATGTTAAACAACCAAATATCCACCGTTACAAGCTTTTGAGATGCTCCAACAACTTAACATTGTCTATGCCTTTGCTTCTGAGACAGTGCAGTAATTATTCACACAAACACAAAACGTTGCTTGTGTGGAGCCAAAGGCAGTGTTTAGATAATGAGTTTAAAAATCTCATCAGACTTAAATGAAAATGTGCTGCTTTGTTCTTTAGCGGATTACAGTTGGGTTTTGTGGAGGATGACGGCTATACAAATCACACACCAATCAGATCATATCCCTAGATTACCTCATCTGTCAATCTTTCCATGCTGTGGTTGAGCCGTGAATACGCACACAGTCCATTTCACCCACAATCAGGGTTTAATTATCAATCAAGTACTTTCCCAGATGCTGTGTTGTTCTGCGTTGGAGTAAAGAAATTCCGGTCCAGTTCGTCCTTCAGGCTAACAGGCTGCTCCTCGCTGTCCTCCGGTTTTATTTCATATCACATTTCCCACCTGCAGTGACCATTTCACATCCTTGCCTGCACATATTGGGGTTAATTACAAAAGGGATGCCAGATGCCATAAGTGACAGTAAGCCATTGATTCTGGTGTAAACAGGTGGTTGTTGGTTTGTTAATTGCCCCGTTGATGAAATTACCCATTTTGCCCTGAAAACAAACCAATCTCTGTAACACAATTTGTTACAGAGTGTTACTTTTATGTTTGCCTTTTTAAAAAGGCTTAATCATCTTTGCGGTGATTTTTAAATGAAGACTGTGAAAACAAAGGACACTGTGTAGGAGCCTGTGGGAACACTTAGATAGAGGAGAAGGGCTCCCGTTGATAAATTACTGATGACTAGTAGTCCTTCAAAAGCGTAATCTAACATAAGGACAATGATGAAGATGATATGAAATGATAACAAAATTCATCGTGATACCTTGTGTCAAAAACATTGTTCACTGGTGCAAATTTTGTGAACTCCATCGAGTAAATGTTAACAGATTTTACAGACTGGGTGAAAACTGCCACATGGTCAATTGGTTTTTTCGGGGCCTCTTCACACCTCCCAAAAATGTTTTCCTGACAAAAACATTTTGTTTTGGGTAGAAAGAGAACAAGAGGGGCTCTTTTAGAGACTCTGCCAAGTATTGAACAGGCCATAATGGGTATGAGAGGTTGGATGAGCCAATGGTGTGAGTTTTGGGGCAAAGCAGGTTAGAGCTGAATTCTTGAGAAGAGGCTACAGCTGTTCAGGAGTGGTTTGCCCTCACCTGTGTTCTCTCCCCCCCCTCATTATTTTTAATTCCCTTTTTTGCATTTGTGTGAATTTAGTCAGTTTCATGACCAACCAGTTATCACATCACCAAGTTCATTATCATGTAACCGCTGGCAGATTTCTGGAGCAGGTAAAAACCAGACTCGAAATGTATTTGGGGGGGTTGAAAGTGTGAAAGATTTGTTGTTGTATCCAGTCCCCTGCTACTTTTCTGGAGCGTTATATTTTACAGCACGCATTGTCAGATGTGGACGTTTTGGCCTCAGAATAGGTGCAGATTTACCAAATCTAATGACACACTCACTGTATTTGGCTGTTCACCAAGATGTAGTTTATTCCTTCACTCAAGAGGATTTGCAAATAGTCATGTACACAGAATGTGATCTAAAGTGGGCTGTAGACGTTTTGCTCGGCAGTGAGGGTGTAGTGTCTTCCACACCCTTCTTCTTTTACCGGAACAAAGAAAATGAGTGTTTTTTATTGTTAGAGTTCATAGTTGTTTCTATTGTACTAGAGTAGAATGTGTCTGTGTACATGTAGTCTGAAAAGTACTAGGTATATTTTACATGTCCATTATCCATGGGAAATTCTTCATGTGTCTAACCCGTACAATCCTTCGTTTCTTTTTGTTTGCTTTTTTTTAAGATATGGCAAAAAAAAACTCATCCCTAACATTAGGACCTCTGCTTCCAGGCTTGATGCAATGTTGTTCCTTGTTGTGGTGAACACTTTAAGGCATTTTGCTTTTGCTGACAGTCAAAGGACACAGACAGAAAACCTGATGAGAGAAGACGACAACAAGGTCCCCAGCGTGAATTTAACATCTTGTCGTTTCCGCTACCTATAGTTGTTTTTAAGCCATTTAAGGCAACTTTTTCCATCTATGCCCATTCTTTCCTGTTTTGTCTCCTCTTCCTTTCTTTTCTTCTGTCTTCGCTTCACCTCTTGCTCCTCGCTTTCCTCTCTGGCTTTTCGCAACTCTTGTATGGGGTTGTAAATGTTGGATAAAGTCACAAGGTCTTCTGTTAAGCTCCTCCTAAACCCTGAGAACAGGAGATAAGGAGGTGGAGAAGGTAGATCCCACCTCAGGGTCTTTTTCTCTCATGTTCACTCAATCCCAAACCCTATGAACTCCCTCTTTACTCAAGTAGTGAGTTTCTGACTCATTTTGCTGCAGTAGAACTTCTCTTGCAGGTGTTTTCCAACTCGTATTCCCTGTCTCTTCATTTCTTTGTACAGTAAGCAATGTTGTCACTTTTTGTCTGTCTCCTCCCTTCTTTCTATGTTCTCTTCTTCCACTTGTCTCTAACTTTCTGTTCATCTGCCCTCTTCTCTCCTCCCTCTGATCATAGCAGTGCCCTTGTGATTTTAGCTGCACGAAGCTTCAACCGTTACTCTACTTTCTCCCGATGGCGACATATTTCTTGCTGAGCCAAGAATGCTGTAGCAAAACTCCTGGTAAAAGGATAAAACAAGAAAGAGCTTTGTCTTCACTCTGACTTTTTGCCCTTTCATCTTTTGTCTCTCTTTACTCTCATCTGAGAGACAAAGAGAGTGGAAATCTAGAAGGGGAGCAAAATGAATGAAAGTCTCTCTTGTAACAGTGTGGATGAGGATCACAGCAAGATCGGTTCATCAAATGTCAGAGGTTGTCTTTCTTGCAGAACACAACTGAATAATTAAAAAGAGAAGTCATCTGTAATGGAGACTGATCCACAGTTTAATGTGTTGCAATCGGGAACACACTATATTTTTGTTATCAGCATGGAAAGATCACAGCATAAACATGCAACTCTTAGTCATTTTTTTAATAGGGCATCATGGAAGGAAAATCCTGAGCATACTGAACATACTGCGGTTGTGAAAATATCAACAGCTGATGTAACGAGGTAGCAAATACAAATTTCCTGGGAAAAAGGACACGAAGTAGCAGTAACTGTTAAAATGTCTCCAGATGTTCCGCAGCTATAGTAATGAAATTTACAACTTGAAACACTAATCAATAAAACAATACCTTTGTCGTCAATATATCCAATGACACCCTCAAGACCCTCTGCACAGTCACATGCAAGAAACTTTAGATTTGATCATCAGAACACATTTCTTTGCATTTTCCTGTGGGGTGAGAGAGGTGGAGAAAATCCATTGTGTTTTTACTTTTTTATCCCTTTCTCTCATGCCTACCCTCTGTCCACAAGCAGAGGAATTTGAATTAAGCACAGGAAATTCAAATTAAGTCCACATAATCTCTTCTGAGTTCCTATATCTGTGCCGGAGCATTTAGAATCTAATATGTCCCCTGCTTCTTTCGGACTCAGGCTTTAAGCAGCACGCAAAGTTTGACACTGGGTGGTTTGAATTCAGTTGAAGACTTCTCAGTAGCCACTTTCTTTTTTCCCATAGCCTGGCTGCTGTGAGGTGCGTGTCAAGGACAGAATTGTTCATTAGTAAGAGAGGGTGGTTTCACACGACAGGCTGGATTATGGTCAGAGACTGGAAGGAGGTGAGCTGGGAGAGTGAGGACACAGTAAAACATTCTCTAGCGGAATAAAATGTTTGTGGGAAAGGCTGTGTAAATATATAAGTGAAATTAGGACGCAATTCTGCTTTAAAATTATTTTTGTTTCACTAAAATCTAAACATATTGTTATAAATTGGTTTTAGTCAAAATCTAAGTAATCTAATAAGTCTACATTTAGGATCATCCAAGGTTATTGTAACATAGTCACTGTTTATAATGACACTGTACTCGCCAAAGTCATGCTGCCATCTGGGAGGTAGAACTGCATGTAAGTACATGTTTTGTTGCACAGGAAAACTGTTCACATACAAGCAAGTGTCTTTGCAAGGTATCATTACTCTGCACCTGTTTGACTACATCCTCTCTTGTTTGGTTATAATTAAACTAATTCTAAGCTTATCTTTGAATATTTTGTTGTAAACTACAACGACAACAAATCCATTATTTGAATGCTGGTTTTTATCCTCACAGCATCGCAAACACAACATTTAACTAGACAGCTGCCAAATTATTTATAATAATTGGAAAGTTTGGATTTAACAGACTGCTAAGAAAAAAAAAATCCCAATATAGATTTGGTATTTAGAGTAGTTTGTCTTTTCTGAGGATTAAGCACTAAGTCAGTAATAAAGTACAAATGAGTGAAATATTCCAGTGTCATATATTTATGTGAGCTCCTTTACTTCATTAATAACTTTTTCATTTTTACCTTTTCTGTTCCAGGACTTTCAATTGTACCATTGTCTGTCCCCAGGCATAGCATACTGCACACTTGTACCAAGGTTATTAACTGAATGGGACTGAATGTGTCATTTGCATACACATCCATTTGATTTGAAGAGAAAAAACACAAAAGGTGGAAAGAAAGAAAGAAGAAAGAAGAAAGAAACCAGGACTCACACAGAATTTTCCCCCCCTTTGTTCTCTTTAATGATACAGTACCTAAGGTGAATAAAAATCCTAGTTGCTGCTAAGGTGTGGAACAAAGTTAGAAAATCAATAACCTACCCTCCCAATATGTACAGTAGCATTGTGTGTGGTGTTGATAGCTCGTTTTGCTTAGCCAAAAAGGAAACTGGCAAGAATGCTTCTTCCGCTTTCTCCTGAGAATATGAAATCCAAAGCACAAAGAGGCAGTGATTAAACACAAGACAAGACTTTCAAAGTGAAGTGCACAGTAGGTTTAACAATAGGACCACTCAGTGAAGCGATGAATAAAAGATAGTAGAAAAGACGGGAAAAATAAGAAAAAAGAAAAACTCCAGGAAGCAGAAGATAACTATGGAATCTCAACGTTTTTGATATTAAATAAACAAAAAGTAGGAATGTCAATGTATTATTTCTTTGCAATTATTGCACGACTTGCCATAGTTAATCTAGGTATATTATATTTGAGAGGCTTGGGAACTATCAGTGTTAAATGTGCTAACTTTAGATTCTGGGTTCAATTGTCTTTGTGGTTGCGTGAAGTGTCACGTGCTTCACAGCACGCCCCTCTTTCGTCCCTGTATCAGTGTAATGAGTTTAATGAATTTTAGTATTAGGACCCAGAAGCACAGAACGCAAGAGGAAGGTTCATGACAATCAGCTGATGTATGCGACTAATACTTCCACTGCTCATCTAAATAATTTGCCCCCAGCCTGAGGTAAATGTGTTTGTCTAGTCAAGTCCAAGTCACGTGAAAACTATCATTAGTGCCTGGGATGCACAGCCCTCAAGTTCTGTGCTACCTCCTCTGCTACTTGCGTTCTAGACGTTCTAGATGTTCAGGTTTGTGGAGGGGTTGTGAAATGACAATACATAAAAATAAAACTTAGCAGTAAAACAAAACTTAGCAGTCAAGCAGAAATTATTGAAATGTTGCAGATTCTTGTGCCAAAACCAATAGGGTGGCAGCTAGGAAACTTAACAATCTGCACATAAAAGACAATATAGGGGTGAAACCCTGTGTGTAAAGGTGAAGACAATGCACACTGTGGAGCCTAATGTAGGAAACTGAGTGTAGAACAACACAAAGTTCAGATAAAGTTGTAGTTACTGCTGGCCTGCCTCAGTTTTGATGTCATTGCTCACCAGTTCGGTAATAAATATTAATGTTAAAAAGCTGTGAGAACAACTGGCAGAAACTGGGACTTGAGACTAAAGACTTGAGTCTTTAGACATCATACACTTTTAACGATTGTGTCAGCACTGTCTAGGCAGGATATGCACTGACCAACTAGGTCCACCCAGCCATCACAACCACATCGCAAGTATAATGTGCTGTACAATGTGTGTCAGCCTTAAGATATGTTTTGAATCCCATTTCTACTTATTGTTCAAAGAAATTAACATACTGTAGCTTTAAATAATGCAGACAGCGTGTGATTGGCTCAAAGGTGGGAGATGGGTTTTTTTTTCTCTTAGAAAAAAGAACTACAATAGAAGTGGAGAAATATCACTCGACTTTGAATTATTTCTTTTCTTAACATTCACATCACCACGTCCAACCAAAAAAATGTAAGCAAACATGTTATGTTTAACCCGGTTTGTCCAGACAGGCCAAGCCAAACGCTACAAAGCATAAGCTACAATACACACAAAAGAGATACAACACCCAGTGCTCTGGCCTGTGAAGCCAGAAAGACAGCTGGACAGTCAGACACCAGCAGCAGCAGACCGAATGCCAAGAGAATGAGCGAAGCCCACAGAGGAGGAGAAAGGAATAGATGAAGGGGGAGGTGAAAAGAAGAGAGATCAATGCTTTATCAGTGTTCCCAGACCCTGAAATCCTTTTTGGCTTGACGTCAAAATAATTGTATGTGTGTCTGTGTGTGTGTTTTTCCAAGCGGTGTAACAATTGATTTTACAGTTCAATTAATTAATATATTTCCTTGTTGTAATTGCACTCTCATTCCCACACGCCCTCTGTGGTTATCTTCTCAGAGAGGGTTTTCCTTTGGATAGAGAAGAACAAGAAAGAAGGTGGAGGAACTGTCAGTTCAGCAGTTCAGTCACTCCTGTTGTACTGAGGTGGTGGCAGAAATCTCAGATGTGGAATTGATTTAGTGCAGTGAAAGAATCTCTGTGATCTGTGTGTGGGAAGATACAACAAGGGGGGAGTGAAGAAACAAACAGTTAATAACTGTATTAAAAATTATCAACGAGTTCAGAAAAATGAACAGTCAATGAGATTTGGCTAAAATTAAATCATTGATGGAGCAGCTATACCCCACAATTTTAGTTTTTAACAATACTTTTGCAAATGTTTCCTCTACACTGATGAACAGAGGTTTGTTCTGGCAGTTACCTACAGAAAAATCATAAACAGGAGACATTTCTTACTTTCATTGGACAAATCTGTCCTGATTCAGGCTTTACTTACCAAGAATTTCTCAATGCATTGAAAAGAGACTGGACTCGTAACTTTTGTTAATTGTAGGTCTTGTCCTGTGGCTCCTTTCCTCTTTACATCCTAATTATTATTAATCGTTTCAGTATTATTAACACAGCTCTTCAAGTTAATAACCCACATCTGTGTAAAATGTATGCAGATGACACTATAATGCAAGACAAACATTCAGTCAATATACTGACTGGGCTTGATTTGATATTTGTAAAAAGCCTTTCTTTTCTTTAAATCTTGCAATACTGACTAGCAATGCCCTTCAATTTATACCTATAAATGCTTTTAGTATTTGTGCCAACAATCTTTCGACACCTATTTAGTAGCCGTTTTTGAATTTCCAATGATACCAACCTTATCGGCAAACTAATTTTGTATTTCACTTTACATTCTCACCTACTAAATGTTTGTGAACTACTGTTCCAGCACAAAGCTTAAGTTATAAACTAATGAAAGGCTTAAATATCTGCAGCAAAGTCCACAACCTACCAACTAATTATGGATCGAAGGGAGATCACTTGAGTTTTTCTAAAAGTTAGAGCGATGATATACATTGGTTGTATATCTTGTTTAGCTTTAAACAGTTACTAAATGCTCCACTTCTGTCTAATTTAAAAAAGGTCCAAACTTAACACACGGTAAGTCGAAAAGCTGCCTGGTACAATTGGAGGCGTTGCACTAAGATGAGTGCAAATGTGGATTCATTGCTGCTTTTTGCACACTTGAAGATACAGTGACATAACAGAGGTAAAAGGAGTAAGAATTCCCATTAAAACTAACTTTCTTTTAACGGTGCATTCAAGAGCTGACGTTGCCACACGGGCTTCTGTAACAGCTATTGCACACTGATGTGTGGGACTTTATAGCCAGTAGGAGGGAGACTTCCATATCCTTCACGATCCCTCATGTGAACAGACAGTTGTGGTGCACCCCCGCTCCTTTTCCTCCTCATCTCCTTTGTGCTTATCTCTTCCCCCGCATTCATCTTCCCATCCCTCTCAAGGCCCTTCACTCCACCAACTCCTCTCTACACACCTCCACTCTCTCTTTCTTTTTTTATCTCGGCTTCTCTCTAGCTGTTTATACTGGACATTGAAGTAGGATCTTCAGGCACCGTCAGCCCACTTATTTTTTTATTTATTTTTTTCCTACACACGCATACACGTCTTCCCCAGAGCCTTCTTTTCAAGTCTTCTTTTAAGCCACCGGAGCGCATTAATATGAATACATGTCTCATTATTCCACGTTCAAAGTGCACATTCAGAGTCATCTGTCTGCCACTCAAAAGTAGAACATGATAAGCCTGGTGCTTCACATAGTACAAAAACAATTATCTGAAGTATGTGAGCGCACTTTGTGGAAGAAATGAACAAACAAACTTACAAGTAAAAAAAAAGAAGAAGGGCCACAGTTGTATTTTTAAATAGTTTTCAGATTTTCCCCCTTAAACTAGTGAAAAGTGTGTATTGTGTTGCTACAGCCTACTTGGTCTTGATTTGAAAATATTGTTGCTTCAAGTGTTATTTTTTTATGATAGCAATAGAGTAAAGTGCCTTTTTCTCTTTTATTGGTTTGACACTCAGTGTTTGTTTCTAGAAAAACAAGCTTGGCTGTAGTGGAAATAAAATCAATTATGTAACCCCACTGGCAGAGACCTTCTCTTATGTTTTCATAAACATCATATTTCAATGTTGAATAGAGGATGAGTCAACACAAACTTTTAGTGCACCCCATGATCTTTAAAGTGTCATAGCTGAAGGATCTGCCAGTGGCTTCAGAGAGCAGTGTATAAGTTAAACATTGCAGGATTTTATCTTTTTTTTTTTGTTGATGTTAAAAATGAAAAATAGTCGTGTGTCATTATTTAGTCATTTTTAACATTTTAAAGAAAATTTTTAAAATTTGAAGTTCACAGTTTAGTCGACAGTGTGCACTTGTTAGAGAGAAATTGGAGATCTTACAATATATTTTCATTTACTTTTGCTCTTTCTTTCAGAGCATTTGTAAATTAGTTTTGGTAAAATTTTTGTCATTTTGTCGGACATTTCGGTTCTGCATTTTCATTAGCGGTATAAAAAAGTCAGTTTCTTTGTTTGCACACTGTTAAATGACGGATTCAGAAGGTTGGTTTTTACGTCTGTATAGATCATCCAGATGAAGTGGATTTGTTCTTGCCAACATGTTTATTTTTTCTTCGTTATTTCAAAGAAACCAGTGATAGATGTAATACTGTTTTCATCATTGTACTATGGTTCATACGTGATCATCACAGGATGTGAAATCTTCCTAAATTCCAAATTTGACACAGCTATTACTTTGTACTGTTTTTTTGGTTACTGGTTATTAAGTAAAATGCCGGTGGATCATATCCCTTCATTGTCCCTTCAAATCAAAAGAATAGAAGGTTTGTCTTCTCGCTGACTGCTGTAATTTTGATTCATTTAGAATCAGCGTAGCCGAGCGTGATCACTTAAGTTATAACCCTCCAGTGAACTTTAAAATGAATTTTCTCTGACAGACCAAGCCCTGTGAATGTGTGGCCCTCATTTCTTACAACGTACCGGGTTCTGGAAGAAAAACTGTTAGGGTCACTGTGAATGGCAGCAACCCTTTTAGCAACCAAGAGCCTCAGTCAGAGCCATTAATGACTCAAGTTTCTTTTAAGACCAGATTAAAAAATCCTCAACCATTTATTTAAGACGTCCCATTTTTCGGAAAAGCCATTGATCCGTGTTAGCTCTGCATTGTGGGTTAATCAAAACCTTTTCTTTACAATGAAACTGGCTGAGAGCTTTTGTTGCAGTGTGCAGACCCTTTTTTCTTTTTATTCACCAGTTTACATTTTACATCATAGTGTTGTTATCCGTCATCCAATAAAAACTAAACGTTATGTTACAGTTCATTTTCAGTGCTTTCTTTTTGTTTTAGGTTCATCATTGCTCATCAAATAATTTGTTAAAGATTTTTTTGTTTATCAATCAGGCACATCACCAGATTAGCTGCCTGGCTGTCATCAACAGCTTGTTGGACGATTGCAGGTGAGAAATGAGGAATGAGATGGGTAAATATTCCTCACAGCTGTTAGGTGGACAGAATGACAGTCAATGCTTCACAGCCGCCTTGATTCACTGCTCATTCATCAAGACTCTCCAGACTAAAATGAGAATCTCTTTATGTCCAGCAACAACCCTGAAGAAAGCTTCTGTGTGCGTGCATGTGTTTATGGGTGGTCAATGTAAATGTCCTATTGTTACAAAGTGGTGTGTGTCCTGTGATGGGGCACAATCTGCCAATCACCATAGATGCTGACAGACGCTGGTTTAATTTGTTCTGCGATTTTGGGGGTTAATGCTTAGGTAGTAAAAGGTTAATGAAATGTTAATGTTTCCTTCATGTTCCACCTAATGCGTTTAAACATCTTCCAGTTTGATAAATCAGTATGTGAACACTCTCATTGCTGGAGGATTATTATTTCCACTGCCTGTTAACTGATTCACATTGTTCTTAATATGGTGAAGACCAAGGAGCCTGTGTGTATGTGTGTGTTTCTTTCTGCCATTCCTCACCTGCCCACCAGGTGTTTCATCCCTGCAAACCTGTGGCTCATTATCTCTTCAGTCCTCCTGGCCTGCTGCCTGCTTCACCAGCAGCACCAAAATAATTATTAGTCTCCGTGTACCATCAGTGTTTACCTGGTAGACCGTCCGAGCTGCCCTAATGTTCTTGCTGCTTCCTGACTGTCAGGAAATTGTCAAATCAGACTCATTTCCAGGTTTTCAGTTGGAGTGATTGTGAGGTTACAATGTTTATTTATCTCTACATTCCAGTATCTTTAGCCAATGTGCTTGTCTTCAGCCAGGGTCTTTCCAGCCTCAGCGAGGAAAGCAGCAATTGGGCTTTATATTTCTAAGTTGTTTGTTTTCTTTCTGTTTCTAAATGTGTGGGCATGACTTTTACATAATTCAAAGCAACTTATAAGTAAGGACCAGACATCAAGAGCAACTTGGGCTCATGTTTTGCCCAAAGTCACTTGGACATGTGCAGTGGAAGAGTTAAGAATCAAACTTTCAACTCCATGTTTGGTGGATAATTTGCCCTAAAGCACTGTACTTGCTCAACCAAAGGCCTATTAACAAAGAGTATTTAGTGAACTGTTTAAAAGGAAATGTGCAGTTCTTAAGTAGTATCAGTCAGTTCCAGAAAATATTGTTAACACAGACAAAACAAATCAATCAATCTGATAAACATAACAAAACAAAATCAATCTGATAAACATAGATTTGTGGATGTTGTTACCTGAACTCTTATAAAAGTAGCCACTACTACCAGAACACTACAACGTTAGACTGAACTTTGAGTGCTCAAATTGCAACATGGGTTATGTAGGTGCCAGGTTTCAAAACCAGGACTAATGTTGAACTGAGTTTGAAACTGTCAAAATCAAAAAAAAAAAAAAAGAAGACTATGTATTTTTAATTCCATTAGTGTGTCCAGCAACATTTTCAGAATTTTGAACAAATTAACAACAAATCCTCTATTCAAGAATCACTTCCTACAGCAAATGTTTGACTATTTTTATTCATTTGAGCATCAAGTATTAGTGCAATATGTTTCCCTGAGTAACAAGGAAAAAGGTAATGTGACATTATTTAACAGCAAAAACACTTTTAGTGGACTATACCTCAGATTTTACCTAAACTTTACATTTTCTTTCCTCAATGCATATTTTCTGCATATGTTGAGAAGATTTAAACTAGCAAGCTTCCACTTGCGTGCTCACTTCTTTAACCCCAAGACCACGATTGCCATGTGTACATTATGCTCCCTGTAAAATCATGATAAAGTGAATAAGTGGGGGGGAAAAATTAAGGCAAAGGTGTTTTGGTTGGAAGCACTCAGTGTCATTAATTATTTGGACCATTGGTTCCAATTTGCCTTCCTGGCTTTGAGGTAATGAGCCTCTTTCTTTATGTTGCTCACTTCACTGGACAACATGCACATGTGTACACACATTATCCATGCGCACATACTGTACACATGCACACAGACACATATACAGTACACTCACACCATATATTCGCACTAATGCCATTAAGTTAATTAACTAATACATCTTTTCAGGGTCTAAAAATATCTATCACAGGGGATATAAAGTTACTCACAGCCAACCAACTGACAATGGCCTGCAACCACAAAGAGTTTTCAAACACACACACACACACACACACACACGCATACCATAGGCCATTATGTCTCTGCTGGCAGTTTCACAGTGCAGACAGCTGCCCACATCACAACTGGTTTATTGTAGGAGACAGAGATAGCTCGACACAATACTGAAGTACACGTGGTACATGTGTGAATGCAGTTTGTGTGAATGAGCTACAGAGAAAGAAAGAGTGTGTGGGCGTCTGTGGTGGGGGATGTGGACTAGATACAGTTAATGTGTTTTGGGTCGCTATAAAATTTGAAAGGGAACCAGCGACATACAATTGATAATTCACGGAAAAAAGTTATAAGGGGGAAATTGAAGAGAAAAAATGGAAGGGAGCAAGAGGCTGTTGTATATGGATCTATAGAAGGACTGGACAAGGCAGAAAAACGTAATAATAATAATAATAATAATTTATGTCTACGGGGAAAGTGTTGTTGGACAGCTGCACATAGATGATGGCACTACTACGGGGGTTTCATGGCCCTATTTGCCTTATTTCAGGACTGACAATAGCACTAGTTTCCCATCATGTCTTTCATGAGATACTATTGATTGTGAGCACAATTAATTTAGCTCCAGTTTTGCTGGTCTCTTTCTCTCCTTAGGTAACTTTGAAAAGTCATGCTGCTTTCACTAATATTTCTATTTTGTATGTTGCATGTTGTTTGTATAGTTTAACTGATTGTGTTATATTGTTTTTGTGTGTGTAATTAACTGTTTGTTTTGATTTAGTTTTATTGTACTGAAGTTTAGGACACAAACCGACAAACTCTTAAATTGCCAAACATTTTAAGATTGATAGGGTGAAAATGAATTGTAAATGTACTGTTTCTGAAACTGTTTATCATAGACACCCCAGGTAAAATGCGTATATTTCTTTCACAATTCATAATTTTAAGTAGTTAATCAACGATCACACAGACAGAAAGCAGACTGTGATGGCTTTATGGACCTGCCTTCTGGTGTTGCTTTGCAGAGAAGGATAATACTTACTGCCAATAAACCATACAACAATTTTCTTGTACAAGTTCTTTTAGACTATGTAGACATAAGACAGTAAAAGCAAGAACAACAATTCACAAAAGGTCGGGACGATGTGTAAACTGTAAGAAAAACTGAAGGATTTCCGCAATGATTTCCAAATCTGATAAAACCATATTTTAATCACAATAGAATCTGTAGGATTCTAGCTCCTCAACAGTCCTGGCCCTCTGTTGCTGGGTATTTGGTTTTATGATGAGCCAAATGTTTTCTATTGGTTAAAGGGCTGGACTTGCAGGCAGGCCAGGTCAGCACCTGGACTCTTCTCCTGCAAAGCCGTGCTGTTGTGATTGATGCAATATGTGGTTTAGCATTGCCTTGCTGAAATATGCAAGACCCTCCCCAAAAGAGACATTTTCTGGATGGAGCATATGTTGTTCTAATACCTGTTTACTTTTCAGATGGTGTCTTTGCAGATGTGTAAACTGCTCATACCATAGGCACTAATCAACCCTTATGCCATCCGAGGTACAGGATTTTGAAACTTTTTTCTGAAATTGTCCTACAATTTTTAGAGGCAGTTTGTCACAGATTGGTGAACCTCTGCCCGTCTTTACATTCGAGAGGCTCTGCCTCTCTGAAATGTTCCTTTTATATACAGTCATGTTACTGATCTGTTGCCAATTTTTCCGCTTCAACATCTTTCATGTTGTTTATGTTCTATTGTGAATGAAATATGGGATGATGAGATTTATAAATCATTGCATTCTGTTTTTATTTACATTTTACAGATCATCCCAACTTCTTTTGAATTGGGGTTGTAGATCCGCTTGAAATGGTAATAGAAAAAGCAGAGCAGTGGTAACAGTCATGCAAATTCAATAATTTCTTAGAAAAGTAAGACTGTTGTCTCAAATGCTTCATGTGGAGAGAAGTGCAGCAGTAGAATAACCATAACGGCTAAACTAAACAGAGAAAAGCATATTCCATAAACAGTATTATGTTGATAAGTTGCATCATATTATGATTACCGAGACAGAGATTCATATTCCTGTTTACATCAGCCAACCATTGTTTAGGTTTATGACTTCAGTGGCGTCTCTAGACTCCACTGCTGTTACTACTCTGCTGGTTTTGTTTGTTTCTATATACCATCAGTAATGGAAAGGGAAACATTTATCGTCTACATTACTAGTCAGTTATCGATCCAACTTATGAGCAACAGTATCATTGATGGAGTTACTTTTGTTTGCGTATGATAAGTGATTAACAGGCTATTAATTCTCTTTTGGTTCCGTTTTTGGTCTCCACCTCTACAAACTCAGAGGATCTCAGAGTCTCTTGAGCTACTAAATGCTCATTATAATGTTTATCAAAATCTGCACAGTTTATTTAGTATTAACTTAAAATTACGTTGGGCATGAGGTTCATACTAAAGTTCTGATTAGATATTTCTTGATGAAACACCTCAAAGAAGCTATGCTTAGCGCCCAGTGTGTACACAACCTTGCACCTTGGAAGTTTGACAAAAAGGTAGCAGATATTGTCTAACATGATCTTTTGTACTAATGTTTCAACTGGAAGACTTCCCGAGCCCACCAAAGCCTTGGAAATGCTCCCACGCCTTTGTCTACTTTATTCCATCTGCACTTTACAGTACACAGAAGCCGTTGCAGTCAGCTTTAATGGAGCTTTTAAGAGATCTGTAAAGCAACAGCGATATGTCAATTCATTTGGTGTTTATTTAGAGGTGTTATTATAACAAGAAAATTCATTTTCCAGAAAAACTTTGATAAGACAAGGGTCAAACTCATTAAACCTATCTTTAAAAGATGATTCTGCAAAGCCGGAGCTGTGCAAAAAGTTGCAGCAAAGCCTTGATGACCTTTACTTCTGCCTCTATTTCAAACTACTCCTTTGGCTGAGGATTTAAAAGTTGCTTCAGTCGGGCGAAAGAGGCTCAAAACAAACGTTGCAAGTACTGAGTGAGCGCTCACACACACACACATACACAAAGACACACACTAACAAATGGTAGTCTTGTAAAGACTTGCAATCCACTGTGGTACCCATTCAACGCAGGTCAGCCTGCAGTGAATATGATGGGATTAGATTCAGTGGCTTATCTCTCCATGAAAGTGTGATACGAAAGTAAAATCTTACATATCTTTCACATTTGTTCCCTGCACACACAGATACAAAGTGTGGGTGTACTTTACTGCAGCAAGTAGCACAGGATGTCCTGTGTGTTGCAAACTCCTTCCATGTTAGCAGGCGCTCAATCCACAGAGCTCTAGGATATGAAATTAGGGTGGAATATGATTAGGAAAGGATGTAATACAATATGAGTTATTTGATGGAGTTGGCTCAAACCAACATAAGGGGAAAAAGAGGGAAAGAAAAAGCCACTTTCTTTTCCACGCTATTCAATAGCATTGATAGGATCAGGCTTTTTCTATTAACTCCACAGTGATGACAGCTTTACAATGCTGCCTGCTGATGCTCAAACCCAGGCAGGAGATAAAAGCCTCAACCTACTACCTCCTGCTCCATCCCTGCTTGGATCTCCCTAGCACACTCTCTTTCTCTCTGGTTTCTGATTTGAAAGTGGATTTGTAGGCACAAAAGTATGACAGGCAAGTCCCCCTTATTTTATTTCAAATGTACCAATATCTAAAATCATGCAATTGGTCACTCTGAATTGGCCACAGGTGCGAATGGTCATCTGTCTGTCTGTGTATGTCTCTCGGCGTGTACTCGGCCTCTCTCTTAATGATAGCTGGGATACGCTCCAACTTTATCAGCCCTTAATGTGCAGTGTACTGTTTATTCTATTGTTTAATAGGTTCAAATAATTTCAGTTTTTATACCTTATTTACTATGTTTAGCTTGTATATTTAATCTGTTTTGTTCCTACCTGCCTCATTGTTTTATGTGATATGACAAAATGACAGTAATGAATTTGTTGTAATGCAGAACAAAAGGTTCTTTAATTGACCTCTTTTAATCTTTTCTGCAAAAATGCAGATGTGTCAGATAAATACGCAATGTAGTGTTTGTAAGTATAAAGCAAGTAGACAACGAGGCATAATTAAGGTTAAAATGGTAGCAATTAACTAGATAATCAATGGGACTCCCTTAATGTTGTACTTTGTTTTCCAAAGCATAAATGTTTCCTTATGTATTTGTTTGCGTGCGTGTTTGTATTTGTTCATTCAAGGTTTCAAGGGAAACACATGGACAAAATGCTCTTTAAAGCAGAATGAGTCACTAGCCACTGTTTTCTACAGATGGATTTTACTAACAAGGTCAGGTTGTACCCACATAATGCTTCAGTCTTCCATGAAGACACAGTCCATGTAATAGTCATTTTCTAATGATCTGCAGGAGCTGAATCAGGGCTGCACAGGAAACACTGTGAGAGAGACGATGAGAGAGAGAAGCATTCTCCCCCCGGCTACTCTGCAGAAACTGTTCCAGGCCGTGATGTTTTAGCTTTGTATTGAATATGCTTTCAAGGACATTTGCTGAAAGGTAAGTGGATTCTTTCTGAAATGTTAACAATAGAAAACTTGTACAGTATCTCTGAAGCTACTGGCAAATCACAGATTTTTCCGCTAAAGATTATTCTGGTTTATCGCAGCTTTGGTCAGACATTTGCACCATAATTATAAGCTAGTTGTTGACCTAGGGCAGCATGTTGGTGGAGTAGTTAGCACTGCTGCCTCACAGCGAGAAGGTCCCGGTTTGAAACTACCTGCTAGCTGAAGCTTTTGTGTGTAGAGTTTGCATGTTCTCCCCATGCCTGCATGGGTTTTCTCCCGTTTCCTCCCACAGTCCAAACACATGCATGTTAGGTTAATTGGTGACTCTCAATTGAACCTAAGTGTGAATGTGAGTGTTAGTGGTGTATCAATGGGGTTAAAAGTGTATCTCCCCTACTATTAGGGGTACCAGTGTCTGCCCAGTGTCTCTCATCAGCTTAACTGTGGCGTGGATTTCACTGTCCATCAAGTCACAACAGTTCTTCCATCAGAACTCGATATCAGCAAGTTCTCAAATACTTAGTCTGGAAAAAAGTGGTATTGGGACATCCTTCTAACAAACATTGCAGTATAATCATCATCATTTTCTTTTTTAGAAAAGCTGAAACAAAATCAGGCATTGTAGCTCACAACGATCACAAAAATGTGAAATCCTTCAGGGACTATAATGTGATCAGAAAACATGACTGCAATCCATTACAGATTAGTCCTAATTGTAATTTGGAGTGGCCAAATTGCCCCTAATGTGATTGATGTATTCTGTGGCATCCCCAGTTTTTCCACTTCAGCTCTGATCTAGTGCCTGTATTTATCCATTATTCCAGAAATGATTAATGATGACACTGATCGATGGCTGCATCAAAAACAACCCCAGGCTTCACTAGTAATTTGGAAAAAATAAAGACATAAATGTAAAGAAAGAGATCATTTTTGATGTATAATTATATGCAACAGTAACGACAGTTACAGTTTATACATGAGAGAAACTGACCTGTGAATGTATTTTTAAAAGCATAAAAGACCGAGTGAGAAGGTGAAAGACAAAAACCAGATGGATCTACTGCAGTTTTTTTTAAATGAGGTTTTGTTAGCAGATTATACATCTCATCAGCTGTCATACAAATGAAGGGAGGGACAAAGAGCTGGTTGGAGGAACACGCAGTGGCAGGTGTAGGCAGGTGGGTGAGTCTCTGGCCAAGTTAACAAACAATCACCCTCCAGGGCTGCAGTGCTGCCAGCAATCGCTAATCAGCCCCTGCCTGCACAAGTACTCGCTCTCTGGACCAGGGACAAAGGCGGTGATGTCCCCCATGGTGTGTTCTGAATCGCTGTGGTGCAGGGAGCAGCCCCAAGCACCACCACCACTGCTGGAATTTTGCAGCTTTGGTTTTTACTCTGAAATGTTTGTTTTGTGGAAGAGGACAACCAGAGCAGTGACTGATGAGTGTGAGCAGGATATGAGACGTGGTTGAATGGACTCGGCTCTCCTACCCAAACTGTGTCTCTGTGTCTTAGTTTCAACCTGAGCGTTGTCTACTCCTCCTCATAAAACATCACACGTTCCTCTTTTCACTCATGAACATTGATTTCATTGAGGAATTTTGTACCCAGCATTTAAAGTATCTGGTGTTTTGCGATATCAACACAACAAATCCACAAATCTAAATTGTACACACAAGGTCAACACTACACATAGAGTACACCCACAGTAACATTTGGTGAAATGTCACAAAGACCAAGCTTTTTCTTTTGCAGATACGTTTGGTAGCCATCTACGAGCTTCTGGCAGAACTCTGATTGAATATTTGACAATTTTTCTTGGCAAACTCGGTGTAGCCGAATTAGATCGGTTGGTTTTTTGGCACAAGCCTGAAATTTGAACACGGTCCACATATATTTAAAAGGGTTGAGGTCTAGACTTCAGGGAGCTCATTGCAAAATCTTAATGTTAGCTTGCTTAATCAATTCCATAACCAGCTCTAATGTGTGTTTGGTGTCATTATGCTGTCACTCAAGTGTGTTCAAGTTTCAACAATTTAACTGACGAATTCTAAGGCACTCCTCCTTCCTCGTCATCCATCCACTCTACAAAGCACCAGGTCCACGGGCAGCAGAACAGACTCAGAGCATGCTGCTACCATCACAATGCTTAACAATAGGAACAGGGTTTTTGGGGTTGAATATCTTACCTTTACTGCTACAAACATACTTGGGGTCATCATGGTCAAATAGCACGACCTTGTTCTCATCCATTCGCGCTACTGTCCTGCAGAAGATCAAACGTTTTATCTTTGTCCATGTGGTCAGCTAAATGCAACCCTTTAGTCAAGCTTTAAGATGTCAATGGTGGTGTTCCACCAGCAGCCAGTTCAGTGCAGATTTATGCCTTGTGATCAGTGGAATCTGGGTCCTCTCAGATGATTTAGACAATTTGGATCAGATTTTAAAGGATTAAATAATTTCTTTTTGTTGTCACCATCAAAAATTATTTAGTGACATTATATCATCTGATAGGCACATCCGTTTTTAATCCATCTGTCTAGATTAGAATTGGGGGATCTGGAGCCTATTCTAGCTGTTGTTGGCCAAGAGGTGGGGCAGTTTCCCAGCCTATCACAGGGTTCAATGCGGAGTGAGAACACAAAAACTGCACTGTTGGCTCACAAAAAATGTTTGGCAAGTTACAACAAATTTAACATTTTGGTGCTCTGATTTACCACAGCACACCTGACACTAAAACACATCAACAATTCTAAGGCATTCTTTTTTTCATGAAGTTTAAGGGAATTTTTATGTGCAAAGAGAATCTTGTCAGTCTGGAAATACAATTTCAAGCACGGGAAGGGCATCCGGCGTAAAAACTGTGCCAAATCAACACAACCCTGGCGACCCTGAACTCAAGGGATAAGCCGAAAGGAGAAAAAAAACAATCAAAAACAAATGGTTGCCCTTCACAGTCGTCATCTCACAACTTTACTGGAACCAGAAACTCCTAAACATGCAGTTCCTATCCCAAGTGTTCAATTACTATAGTAAGTTGAGTTGAAGCCTGGATTAATTCTACAGTTGATCAGTCCCTAAAGATGGGTACACATCTGAAGACTAGCAAAGACTTTCAAAGTCTGGACAGTTCAAACACAAACTGTTACATTATCACAGATTTCTAGTTTAGGTTTAGGTTTGATAATATCACCAATAATTGAGACCAAACTAAACCAAAACGCTTAAGGTTGCCAAAATGCTCCAAACGTTGGGTGATAATTTTATGATTGTGCTCAGACATTTGTATGACAAGGGATTTTGTTTTTACTGCCACTATCTCTTCATTCAACTGTAATAAAAGTAGTTATTTTTACTTTCAGTCGTGCCATCACTACAACACAGTCACCGCTGTCACGGCCCAGGGTGCAAACACGTTTCAGGTGAAAACATAAAAACAGACTAAACTTTAATAACATCCAAAATCAACTTTAATCAAAAAGTTGAACTCGTGCTTAAGCTCACAAATCCTGGATGTTCTTTTTTTTTTAAGATTGTAACAGAGCAGGAACTTCAACCTGAATCCTTTCCTTTTTCTTAGAGCCTTTGTTTTTAGAAATTCACACTGCCATTATTTTACAAAAGATGTGATTCTCTCCTCTGAAGCACGTATATATATTGTAAACAAAATCCCAGGATGATATTGGACTTTTATTTTAGAATTTCCCATTACCTTTGGCAGAGAAGGAGTTGTTTATTTCAAACAGCATGTAGCTGGCAATGAAAAGAAACGCTCCATACTGACTGCAGAAGTATGCCTCAAAGAATCACAGGTATGTTGCAAACATCTATTATATTTTTATATGAAGTTCTTATATTTGTATCTATCACCTCCATTATTGAGAGAAACCATAAGAGTCTTCATCTTACGGAACTGGGTGAAAACATGCTGGATGAATAGACGAGCATCTGTGGGGTTTGACAACGGAAAAGCCAGTTAATACATATTCTTCAGTCTGTGTGCGGCGGAAAAGTTTGGCCATGTGTGATGGCTGCCCTCGAAAGTGTGAAGCATCGGCTCTTCTCCCATGCCTGTATTTCCACTAACAGAAGCAGAGAGACATAGAGGATGAGTGGTGCTTTGAACAACTTTCCCATTACGTGACAAAACACTTAACACTAACAGCTAAGTATGCACTGTTGAGTAATACAAACACTTTGCTTTAAGGTGCAGTGATGGTGTGGTGTTGTGTTTTGCAACCTTTTTGCCAGCAAAGTCACCTCGCTCGGAGCTTTTGGCTTTTCACAGCTCAGTGTTGTAAAGTGTGACAGTTTGTAAATCACAGAAACGTCTAAGGTTGCGAAGCTACAGCAGCAAAGCTTTGGTGTAGACGCTGCAGAGAGACTGAATCAGAAGAAAGGGGGGAAATAGATGGACACCTTTCTTTCCTCACAGAGAAAGATAAGAATTAATGATGCATTTACACTTATTTAATTATTTATTACAGTACATGTTATAACAATGGGGGCAGCCCGGGGATGGAGTGGTTAGTGCTGCGACCTCACAGCTAGGTCCCCGGTTCGAAGCCGTAGAGTTTTCTGTGTGGAGTTTGTATCACGGGTTTCCCCCTTGTACTCCGGTCTCCTCCCACAGTCCACAGACACGCACGTTAGTTTATTTGGATGGATGGATGCTATAACAATTTGACCATCCCTTCCAAAATTGCCGACACTTTGTATTTTAATGGCAAGGTTGATGCCACCCATAAGTGTCTATGTGAGCTTAGCGGGACCCTGGAGCTTCTCACCTTGGCTGAGCGTGAGATGTCCAAAACAAAGTATCCACACTGTCTAAATGTTTTCTAAATCTTTTTATTTCTTTTCAACATAAAATTGAACATTAAAAAAAAAACAAATTGAAGATCTTAAATGTCTTCAAAAGCCTAAATGTTCCTTTGGAGGGTCTTTTGAAGATGGTGTATACCTTGTTAGTTGTAAGTGACATTTATTTAACATGGATTCTTATTCTTCTTTCATCTAGTGATGAATAACTGCAAATGCAGTTCCCTCTAAGTGGGAAATTAAAATATTAAATTGATTAAAAGGCTAGTGCAGTTTCAAAACTGCTGGGGAAATGTTACAACTAAAAATGTATTAATTAATTAATTAATTAATTAAACATTCCCAGATTAATTCATTAATTAACTAAATCACACAGCACCTGTGATTCTGTTCATGCGCCTGTACCAGTACCAATTTACCAATGACTAGAAAATTATAATGTCTGAGGAGACCTCTGCCAGCACAGAGCGGGGTCATTGTACAGGGTGATGTATACATTTTACATTGTTCACCAGCTTGGACTGGTTAGAATGCAACCACAGCTGATTAGCACTAAATGCAATGCACATGCAGTGTGTGTTAAACATTATTGATAATAATGCTTAATATATTTGTCTGATAAATCCAGTATCATTAGTAACATGATACAAAGGAGTACACTGAAAAACTAATAGTATTACCATTTTCCAATGCAGAGGTTGTTCAAAACCCAGAGCGAGAAAAACAAAGAGGCAGAGCAGAAATAATGAGAGACCCAACATGGTGTAGAGGATAAGGAATTCCTTGCCATGAAGCTGCTCTTCTACCTAGGCTTCTCCTGTATGAGTCACCGTCAGGCTGCGGCTGCCCACTGCTGATGGAAAATCCTGTTTGATGAAGCGCCAGTGCCTCACTAATCCAAGCCCTTTGGCGATGGAGGTCAGTGGAATCAAACTGGTATAAAAAGAGAAACAAAGGCAGCTTTTCTTCGCCATAGTCAATAACCTGAAACTCCTTTTGACCTCCTACTTTGCTGATATCCTGAGAAAGAAGCCCTTTGTTCATTTCAGAATATTACTAATTCAAAGCTGAGTATAAACATTGGTTCTGGTGGTATTAACAGTAAAACGAGGGTGGGTGCTGAGAAAGTCTAGCCACAGAGTCTTAAAAAGGAAAGTTTGTATTTCATAAATTGCTTTCCAGTACCAGTATGATTTGCAGGGATATTAGCTTAATCTGAGATCTTTCAGACAGCCAGTGGATTATGTATATGACCTTATTTCCTTTTTTTATTTGGCCGTACACTTTGACTTTTCTATAAATATGTTACTGTAAACAGTAAAGACAATATTTTAACATCATTGCACAATGATGCTGAAAATAATAGTAATAAAAATAAAAGTAGTGATGGTGTAGTCGGGCTCGTCTTAACAGGGGAATATAGGAGCTCATAATTAAGCACTGTATTTCCTAAAGGGCCTAATTAGATGCAACTGGACTTGCTTTAGGTTCTTGACGACTTTTCTCCTCTCAACTAAAAGGCTTCTTAAGTTCTAACTGACTGCCATCTGGAGCAAACCTGAACTCCACTAATCATCACAGCAGTTTAACAGCCGTCCACACTTTGACATGAAACACTAATGATGAGACAATACTCTGCATGTGACCTCAATGACCCAAACAAGCCTACCAGTTCCAGCCTTTGGTATAACCAGCATCCACAGTCTTACTGCTGTTCAGTTTCTGTGACCGCTGTTCAGGAAGAAAACAAACAATCGTCAGGCTTCTGTGAGGAAAAATCAAGAACCTGTCATCAACAAGAGTGTTAGAGATAAAGCTATGATGGACATAGTGCGCATGCTATTATAAACTCCTAAAATAAAATCATCCAGCAGTGTTTCTGACCGTTTTACAAGAGACAAGAACTTTTGACCTTGCCTCCATTTGAGCCACGGAATTAATCTTACTAACAACGGCTGATCTGACCTACCGCCTAGTGTTTTCAAATGAGATGGCCGTCTTCAGAAGCTGATGTAACCGTTTTGTTTGTGCTGTTTGCATAATGCACACCCACATGACTTGACTGAGAAGTAGATCCTGCCTGTGCAGTTTCATTGCTGAAAGGTGATACGTTTACATGCGTATCATACAACTTCTCACAGATCCATGTTAATGATGTTGAATGAAGTTATCATGAAGTCTGCAAACAGACTTAGGATGAGGATACAATGACCTGAAATGAGAGAACGTGGGCATTTTAAAACATCTCACAATCGAAGATTATCAGCTCACCCCCCCCCATCATGACCTGGATAACTGAGAATCTTCTACAGACAAAGACTGTATGTACCAGCACTGTCCTGAGAAGGGGTCTAATCACACATTAGTGTGATACTGGTGTGGGTTTAATGTGGCTCTGTAGGGGCTTTAAAAAAGTTGGGTTTTAGTTTCAATGATCTTTGAGAGCGTTCACCTCATCGGGCTTAGAAGTTGAGTTAATGTGTGAGCGTTTGCAGAAGTACAAACCCATTTTGGGGAAAACCAGACCTGGATTTCATTTTCTAAGGTTCATTATTACAGTAAAACATTCAGAGAATTCAGACAAATCTCATAAGAAAGAGCTAGTGACAAAAAAAAACTATTTTGTACGGTCATAATTTTTGGGCCCTCAGGCAGAACTGTATAAAAACAGACATTATTCTGTAACAATTGCATGAGCTCAGGACCACATCTGAAAACTAGTGAACAGTTTGTCACTGCATTCACACATGAAAGTTAAAACTTTACCATGAAAAGAAACAACCATATATAAACACGATTCCGAAACGCTGGACTGAAGTGAAGGGGAAAAGTGTCCTGTGGTCTGAAATGTAAAATTCTTTCTGTAAATTGTGGACACTGGGTCTTCAACCTTGAGGAGGGTGATCATCTGACTCGTTATCTCGTTGCGGTGCATTAATGCGTTTGAACGTCATTGCATTCTAATTTTAATACACAGCTTTCCCAAATTCTGAAAACTAGGTATATGTGGGATTCATTTAGCATGTAAGAGTATTTGTAGTTTACATTTATTTGTGAGACACATTTGTCAAAAGAAGTGGACAGATGATGTTTAGTTCTTCGCTCATTCATTTCCACACATACACATGTAATTAAGATTTTTTTCTTTTATATTATTGTATACAGTTATTGTGATATTTAAACATCCATTATGTTGTGTTTTCTTTCATCTACCCTCATGACAACATTTAAATCGTTGTTTTAGTGTGGTAAGTGAAACAAATTATGTTTTTAATAAGGTTCATCACTCCAGCACTATCCTGGAAATGAAACCTGTGGCTCACGTTAATGCTTGAAACAAGTTAATTTGCATTTCAAGAGAGTGAGATGTTCTCAACGCAAGACTGACCAGACAGACAGTTACGATGAATCATAGCACAAAGCAGCAAGACAACTGCATTCATTTACAACCCCATTTTAATACAAAAGGTAGAAGAAATTATACAATATTTCAAATTACATATAAAATCAAATCAAATAATCCCAGGGTTGTAAATTGTAAATGTGGTGATTAATGATTCATGTGTCTTGCATTGTATCATATGAAGTGTTGCTCATTGACATTTTGACCCAAATTACACAGGATTTGTTTATCGAAGGAAGTGTTTTATCTTTCAGCTCAATCAGGTCATTCTGCTAAGCCGATGTGCCTGCAGATTAGACAATATAATATCCTGGTTGTCCCATGTAACAGACACTGTAGGATATGTCAGTGCCTGATGGAAAAGTTTGTGTGTGTGTGTGTTAACAACCATAACTAACCTCTAAGAAACAGATTGCAGGAATTCAGTCAATTTCCTAAGTTTTAACACACACACATATACATGTACACACACACACACACCAGCCTTAGATATTATACTGCATGCAGGAGGCATATCTGCCACACAAGCCATGTGTTTTGCCACTTTCTGACATTAGATAAATAAATCATATGCAACACTCAAACTCCCTGCAAGATGTGGATAACCCCAGCATCGCAAACTGAAAACTGTTAAGAGTATAATTTGCATAACCCATAAAAATGTTACGCAGCAGTCCTCAGAGACTGGCGGCCTGTCCAGGTTGAACTCCACCTTTCAGCCAGTGGCAGCCGAGATCGACTCCAACACCACAAAGCGGTTAGGATAGCAGATGAATGGATGTTGTGCAGCTACAGAGGTCTGGTAAACTCACTTATTTCAGCGACTAACCAACAAATGTGACGCAACTCTAGGTCAAGTCTTTGGTACAATCAAGTCTAAACAGTATCTGTACAGAATCTGCAACTCAGATGAAGCTTTGTCAACACTGGGAAAATGATCTATCTATCCATGATCTGAAGTCGCTTATTCTCTTTAGGGTCATGGGGGAGCTGGAGCTTATCCCAGCTGTTGGGGAAAATTATTTAGACATAAATAATATTTTATCCATTTGGGGGCAGTGCAAGCTGCCAACACACACACACACGCACACACACACACACACGGGCACTATTTGTCACTTTAGCAGCTAAATGAGGAGACTGGTGACGGTGAACAAACAAAGTTGTGGGCAGTAAAACCAATAAAAGTGACACATAATCGCCTTATCCATTGTTACCCATGTAATAAGATCATGGATAATAAGATCCATGTAATAAGATCAGAGCCCCTCATGCAATCTCAGGTTGGTTTTGGAGATTTGAGCGTTTTATTAGAAAGTCTGCAGTACTAATTGTGAGCTAGTCGGGGATGGTCAATGTTGCATCATGGGATATGAGAGATCCATTATATACAGACAAGGATCTGGCCTCTGCTACTTTACTTTTAATCATCCATTTCCACTCAACACTGGAAATGCCAAAGTAAATAACTAGTCTACTCTTTTATTTAAACTCGTGGTTTAAAACCACCGACCAAAAGCTAAAATCGTGACTTACTTAAATTAACTTCATGCTATAAAAACAATGCAGGCTTAATTTTTTTAACCCTGCTGTCTAGCCGCCCAGGTCCACTGACAAGTTACTTCTCTAACGGCTTTTCCCAACAGCAGTTTTCCAGCAGAAGCTACAGTGTGAAGTCCACCTGCAAAATGTCACAGAACCACAAAGACAACAACCAAACAACTCTGTACCCTGTGTTATCTGTCACTGTGGCCTCATTATAACCGCTGGCTGCCATTGACTCCTAGGGGCCATTTTTATACTCGCACAAAAATCTCCCCAGAGCCTCTGTACATTGCTTTGTTTAGAAAGTTTCCACCAAACAGCCGATGAGTAGGTGGTGACCTGTCTTGTCTCTGTCTTGCAGAACCCTATGTCTGCGTCACCTGAGCTTAAGTCTCGACTTTAGGTTTCGTCCAGCATGCTGATACGAGCACATGCTGGAGGCCTGCAAAAGTTCCTCTCTGTGACTCTGATCAGATTTGAGCTTTTCAGTAGGTAAGAGAATGGCAGAGAGAGACTGACACACACACACACACACACACACAAGCTCAGACGGAGAGGAAGTGATTGGCACGAAAGCCTCTTAAAGGATTCAGAAAGAATGAGATGCAGATGACAACTGAGAGATGGAAACTCAGCAGGCTGACGACAATACACAGAGGCAACATTCAAACACACACACGGAGAAATCTCATCTCTCTCACCTTCACGCTGCCTTAAACTTCAGCAGCTAATGAAGATGGAAGCTGTTTCTTCAGCTTTACTGATCAATATGAAGACGCTGTTGCGCGTGTGTGTTCGTGTGTGTGTGTGTGTGCAGGAGTGTGGGTTTTTTAGGCTGAATAGATCTAGAAAATGATTTTTCCACCTCACCATACCACCTCCTCAGAAACAACTCATTCTCTACACAAGACAGATTTATAGAAATATGAAACGCTTTGTCTTTCGTTTGTTTTTGTTTGGATTTGTGTGTTATGCGCATGTGTGTGTGCATGTGTGTGTGTTTGAGTGAACAAGCTTGTGTATGAGCCTCTCTCTTAAAGCTTTGTGTTTATTTCCCCCTTCTCTTCCTGAGAATAATGTAACACACATCTGTTTTTACACAGCACATCCCTCTGGCCTCCTTTACAGAGGCCCAATGTATGGAACAGTCTAGAAAGTTCAGTTCACATTAAATATCGTTTTTTCTTCACTTTCAGTCAGACATCGACTCAGTCAGAACAACGGGTGTATTGCTCCTGCTTTAGATTGATTAAGTCTTTAACTTCTTCTGTCATGATTGACTATTAATTTCTTTGCTTTTTCATTTCCATCATTTTTAACGGGAGACAGAGTTGTGAATAATTATTTTGATTTTGACAAAACCTACTTCTTCATCTACAACCACACAGTTTTGGCATGTCACGGCTGAAAAGAACAGCACCTTTGTAGAAACCCGTAAGAAACCCGGCGTGTTCGTAACTGGACCATCGCGCACAGTCAGTGGAAGATCGTCCACTAAATTAGTTTGATGAACCATGATGTCCCCAATTCCTCATGCTAAAGAGGATCATGGGAATCAAATCAAGACTTCTGGATTCCACTGACTCTCGAACAGAAATTAAGGCCGTACTTGTGCCATCCCCTTACATGCCCTGTGCATTATGTCACCATAATGTGACTTGCGTGTTGGAGGAGAGGTGCTCTCCCATAGCCAGAGCTTTAGAGCTCTTAACCTGGCCCACTAAAAGATATAAGCCTGGGCAGTTAATGGAGAAATACTGACATTTATTCATAACCCTCGGTTGTGTGTCTGCCTCTGAAAACCTCCATTTAAAGAGCTAAAGAGCCTCACCAGGGGCAGCGTGCCCTAAATTGTGCAGCACAGCTACACTGATTCAGCAGCATCACGCAACTATTAACAGAGTAGCATCAGAGGTGGGATTTCTGCCCATTTTCACACATGAACTGTACTCATTTGCAGGGGCCTGCAGTTGCAAACTAAATTTTACATACCTCACCAACATGGACGTGACTGTCATTGCTATTTCAGATTCTTTGTCATTACTGTAACTGTTAGTGAGGCAGCTGGGCTCCGATTACTCTGTAGGTCTAAACTGACTTCCTGGCTGTATTAATGAATGTAATGAACTGTAGAGTAAATAAGTGTGCTACTTAAAAATGCTTAAATAAACTAAAATAAGGAACAGAAAGTAAAACAGTCTCATTTTACTACTACTACTTTACTTTGCAGGACATAAAACATATGTCTACATCAAAGACTTGTTCCTTCAGGAGTCACCACAGTGGCAGGTGTTACACAAGTTGATTTGGCCTGATTTTTTAACTCCAGATGCGCTTCCAGCCGCAGCCCTTCCATTTTATCCAGGCTTGAGACTGGCACCAAGGTGGCCCTTGGTGGCTGGATGGGGCTGCACCTGGTCGGGTGGGATTCGAGCCTGCAGCCTTCTGCATTCCAACCCAATGTATCAGGGAGGGATTTGTAGGGATTTGTGCTCAAAAATAATCCATTAGGTTTTCAGTTCATATCAATAGGTACAAAAAGTCACTTACTGCCACAGGAAGATTTAGCATTTACCATTTACCAAGTCGATCTGGCAGAGATGAGAAGGTTATTAGGGTTTATATGGGGAAGCCCACAGATGAACTTAGTGAGGCTGATTAAGAACCAGGAGAGAGAAAGAGACAGGAGGAAATCAGAGCAGGGAGGGGAGACAGTGCTGATCACTAGGGCAACAAGAGCCAGCTTCACAGCTGGGACACAAAGTGCTACCACTGAGCCACCAGACCCCCTTATATAAAACATATTTATACTACTTGTATACTTAAAGTATAATACTCCTAGGGCCATGATGCACCAAGCCAGCATCGAAGAACTGGTGCTATTGAAGACCAGCTGCTGCGTCAGCTCACGTCTGCTTCATCAGGGCTGATAAGTGCTGCAGTGAAACACACTGCGAAGATGAAAGCCGCTGAGTAGCAATTACGTGAGAAGGGAAGGCTGTGGTCTTTTCCCACACACTGATTCGCTAGGCTGAACAGCCAATCCGAGTACAGGCCGACACTGATTTAACATGTTTAACAGTCATGAATTGGCTGAAAAAAATGCAGATTAAGGTCTTACTGGTGGTACACTCAAGGGTTTTATTTAGTTTTAAAATACTAGTAAACTAATGGCATAATATTAAGTATACTTGCAATATTCTTCAAAGTGTACTTTTATAAACTAAAAATTTTACTACAAAAAAGTATAGACGGTACACTTAGAAATATACTACTGATGAATTGGCTGATACATTACTACATAAAGTCTAGTTGAGAAAAGTAATATTATCAAGTTTACGTCATAAATTGATGTGGGGGCCTGGAGCCTATCCCAGCTGTCCATGTGCTCTCTCGTTACACTGGACAGGTCGCCAGTCGAGCTCAGGGTCTAACATGCATGTCTCTGGAATGTGGGAGGAACCTGAAGTACCCGGAGGAAACCCATGGAAGCAGAAGACATGCAGTACTCCACACAGAAAGGCCACATCCCCCATCACGCTATCGAAACAACTTAGTGATAATACAAAAGTGCTACACAACTTGTCTTCTGTATTGTCCCTTATTATTTCATGACCACCACAGTTTTAGAGAAGAGCTTAGCACCCAAGCACGAAGTTCTCTTTTTTCCCCAGAGTAGTAAAATCATCCTACTAAAGTATTCTACTATTGCTTCTTGCCTTTCCCACTCTGGTATTTCATCTATTCTTAAAGCTGCAGATAGACTTTACTCCGTCTTGTCTAGACCAGATTCCACTCCTCCCTCAGGTTACTGTAAAAGGAGTAAGTAGTGAAGGATCAAACTTAAAACAAGGGCACGAATGTCTGGTGAGGTGTTGTCCACGTTCTTGGACAGACAAAGTGGTCATTATGGCACTGGAATTGAGAAATCTAGTGATTTAAAAGTGAAGATACAAGCAAATTTAGGAACAATGGACCATTCATCATATTGCTGTGTCATATTTTATGGCCTGGGAAATCAATAAGAACTCACAATGACTGATAAAGCGCAGTAAATGATTTAAAAACGCTGTTAGTCTTAACAATCTTGTGACCGAGACTGCTTTTACTGCTAGAACAACTCTACTTTTACATGTGTGTTTGTCATTGAATTGATCTTCAAACATGTTAAGAGAATGATGAAGTTGAGTCGTGTTATTTGTTTAGACTGCCACCAAATTATCTACATTAAGGTTTGTATTGACATGAACTGTGAAATTATAAGGAATCATATAGACTGTTTTAAATTTGTTTTACTGCAAATATGTACTTTTAAAAATAGACAAATAACGACACGAGTCTACATTTAACCATAAACCTCTTAACCACTAAGTTTCCCAGTGGAAAATATAATAGTGGATAATAATAGTTTCCGGTTGGAAATTGACATCCACTTGATCAGACAGTAATGCACTGATCCAAGCGGAATCACTTTGTCTCCATAAACTGAAAGGATTTACACATTAAATGACATTAGATGATAATTTAGTTGGACTGATGAAAAATCATAATGTCATTAGTGCAATAGCTCAATTGTTTCTTTAACTGGAGGTTGTGTGCATGCAATGACAGTAGGTCCAGATATAAAAGTTGCTCTGAATTGTGGACACATAAAAATGATGATGCTGGTAAAGAAAAAATCTGGAAAGCTTTTTTTGCGCATTTGCATGAATATTTTGGATACAGTAGATTATCTTTTTTACAATAGCTAATGATTTGACAACTCACAAGCTTATTGCGAGGATCACGCAATAAGTTGCGTGATCCTCAAGTTTGTTGCCTTGAGTACATTTTAAATGATCACTACAACATGTGTTTTCAGTCTATGCCAATCAACATTACCCACCTGCTGGCATTAATGCTTTGGAAGAGTCATATGCGGCTTGTTTTGCAGAATCTAACAAAGGTAAAATAATGACAAGTTTATAGTGTCTCTGTCTTCATCTGTTTTAAATGTGATGAGACGTAACCGGTTGGTAGCACAGTGTGGTCAGGCGATATGGGGAAAGAATAGGATAAATATATCTGCAAGAATTCCTATTTTACCTTATCTGTTCTTTGAGTAATGTGTTTGTATTTGTTTACACCCCTTCAAGAATTCTTTACTTTGTTCATTCACTGTGTGGACAGTACAGGATAATAGGGTTGAAAAAGACTGGTTCTGACAGCTGTGCAGCATAAACCATCATGTTTTATGTATTTCATTGGCGGCCGTGGCGATATAATAAGATTATGTTGCTAAATTTGACTGGTTCAGTGGATTATATGACTGAGTCCAAATACAGTAATAAAACACAAATTGGACCTAGAAGGTTTTTGCAGAATACCAGAGCTTAGAAAGAAATGATTGTAGGATAAAGTGGGAGATAAAAGTGAGGGGAGAAGGGGCCAGATTTGTGCCTTTTTAGCCTACAGCTAAAAAGTCTTATCCATCTCTCTTCATGTGCGCTATTTCTGTCTTCTACCTTAATCCCTGGCTCTTTGATGAGGGGGAATGGATTTAAGTTATTTCAAAATCTTTTTTTCTTTTATTTTTTTCTGAGGTGACAGACTGAAGGAAAACCTCTTGTTAGGAAAGTCCAAGCTCATTACCACAGATGTTAGTCATATGCAGACAAACACACGCACACACACACACACACCCACACACACACACAGTTGTGGGCTCCTTTAATGTGAACACACACTATTATTGTATTTGGGTGTGACTTGCCTGCTTAAGTGTCCAAGTGTCATGACTTTATATTTATATATGCACATGCACATTTATGTATGTGTGTGTGTCTTTGATCAAGGCGAGCAGAGTTAGCACTAAGCTCGCTTCTGTCTGTCACAGAGGCTAATCATGGGCTTAATGGAGCAAGTGGGGATATAAGTTTGATTATATATAGAAAAAGTCTGTCTCTCACACACACACACACTTACAACGTGCACACACAAGCCCCCACAGCCACATATTACATTAGGGATTACAAGTTCTCTTGCTTTAGATAGATTGTGGCACAAGGGAAATAATAGACTCACTCTTTTAATCTGCATACAGCAAATCAGTAATCGGACTGGTTCATGGAAGCTTATAGATGTAACTGGCCAACGCACAGGAGGACTTTATGTAAAATGTTGTACGCTTGCAGAATTCAAATCTGCTGTTGTAGGCTGAGGTAAAAGATGCGTGGGTGGCAGTGGGCAGGAGAGCAATCTAACCGAATAGGACGACCATCTATGCACTTACACTAACTAAAGTGAAAAATGTCTTCTTATAGTTTGCCATGGATCTGCTAAATGTCTACATCTAAATGTAAAAGTAATATGTTTAAGGAGGGCCCCCATGCCAGCAGGGCTCTCTTGAAATTGCACCCATTTGGAAAAATGAACTCACAGTACCACTTTTCATCCTAAACACTTAAAAACAACTGTGCAAACATGGTTTGTTTAGGAAAAAAAAATGCTCGAATAAGACTTAAAATCCCTGCTTCTTTAATGTTACACAACATACATTACGCAGGTTATACCCTTAGTCATAATAACAAGAAAAGAAAGTTGGATTTAATCTCCAGTTCAACACGTTGTCATCCCACAGCGTCAGAAATTGACGCCTCCTGAGGCGTTTGAGCAGCGTCACCTTATGATGCCACGGGAACATCTTTATATACACAAACAAACTACATTAGGGTCAGAGAAACCAATTTCAGGGTAGAGTTACATTTAAAAAAACAACGATGGTCAGAGTTGGTCACAAAAACTTCAGGGTAGCCCCTGTCGAGTAGGTAGGAGTGCAGCATCCGAGGATAAATGAGGCCGTTCCCTCCCCGGTCTGCAAAGCAAAATCCAGAATCCAAATTCTGCAATTAAGTGTGCAGTTTATTTCTACAACTAAGTGAATGTGATACAAAAGTGAAGCAGTATAACTCAGGGTGAACCAAGGCCACAACAACAAACACATTTATTTCCCAAAGACAGTGCTAGTTATCCCCTAAGAAGAAGCCAACAAAAAGACATTTATTAACCCTCACTTCCTACTGTGAAAACGAGAACACAGCACAATGAAACTGGCAGTTCACCCCTACTGCTTTAATGCTTATTTACAGGTAATATCTACCTGATGGAGACAGTGATAAGTAAAACTGTTTACAAAATATGCAATAAATACACAAAACTATGGCCCAACAATTCATCTAATCCAAAAAAAAACAAAATTCCAAAATTCATAATATGCTCAAATTAGTTTGGACACCAAGGACAGAATATAAGTGCTGCTGCCAGAGAAGCCAGTCTGACTGTCTGAACCAGACTTTTTAAACACCAGGAAGCGTACGATGGACCAATCAGCTCCCGGCACTGCCCCCAATCCAGCCAATCAAACAGGGCACCTATAATTCAGACATACAGATCCACTCAAACTCATTCTCACACAAAACCCAATTTAAAAGGAGTAACGATTTACGCCACATATGGCCATGGCTGTAAACAGTAAGGCAAAATGAAAAAATTACATAAAAATAAAATGCAACCAACAAAACAAAACAAACATGTACTCCTTGCTATAATAACCATGTGTGTCACATTGTGTAACAATCATTAAAGCGCGCAACATCTTGCACTGAACTCGAACCCCCGGTCTTTAGAAAAGCCCTGTGTCTTGTTCTACTGAAAAACTGGGAAAGAAGCAGACAATGCTCAGCCCAGACAAAAGCCATGGTGGGACACCTATGTAGCTCATCGTCTACAGCGAGCACATGCTGAGTGACTTGTTTCAAAATATGTCTGCATTATATTAGGAATATTGTTTTATGATCCATATTTTCTGCACTTCTAAGAAATTACATCTATTTAGATTTAGTCACTGCAAAGAGGTGAACACTAGCACAACTATTCAAAAGATTTATCTGTGACACATGTTTACACATATCTGTGTTTATCAAGGATTTTTCTATCTTTAATTTTAAAGAAAAGTAAGTAAACTTAAGACATGTTTAGAAGGAGACAGTGATAAATGAAAAGGGGAAATATTTTGTGCAAGGCAGATACATTTGGGGAAAAGATATTAGAAAGACAACAAAGCAGAAGAAAGAAAGACGTGGTGTGTGGATAATTTTCATGTACTATAATAAGATGTAGGGGCTGAGGATTAGAGTGTAATATTAGGGACACAGTGTCCTCAAAGTGAATTACCTCAGCCTACATGCTGGGGTTCATTATAATTCATAAGGGAAACAAATAATTATTTCCCTCTTTTGATTTCATTTTTATTCTCTGTTGCACATTGTCTTTTTTTTCCCCATTCTCTCCTTCGCCCACTCTGCTTCTATTATTTCTCTCTAACTTTACTTTTAATGTAAAAACCTTTGGCAAAACTTCTAAGCAAATATGATTCTCATTTCAATTTTGAAGAACTGAAGAAAGGTGAACTGAAATTCAAAGACATTTGCGTATTTCTACATACAGTAGTAAGCCAGGTTCCATCTTTATCACTATAAGAAAGTCCTCCAAGAATTTACAATTTTTATGTACGAAAAGTTAAGCTGTATCTGAATAGTAGATTATAATTAATTTTACAATACACTGCAGGACATAAACAACAATTTAGAAATTAGTCTAATGTTGACCAGACAATGCAACCATGTTGAAAAGTCAGAATTGGATCAAAATTATATGGTAGGACTTTTAGATCCTTTAGGAAGCATTGACCTCATAAGGGTTGGATGGAAGACAGTGGATGATGGTTGTTGCATCATTTTTCAAGAACTTTCAATTATTCATTCAAATCATTTTTTTGTTTCTAAACCTCTGTTTGTTTTTTTGCTAATTTCTTAGCATGTTGCAGGACGTAAAATAAGTGAATAAGTAATGCAATCAAAATGCCTCAATTTTTACGTCCTGTAAAAAAAATTAAAAATTAAGACTTCACTCCACATTAAATGCTTCCAATCAAATGTGATTTTATAAAAAGAGGACTGTTAGTTTGTAGGAACCTAGCAGAGGAATATTATTATTTTGGGTTATTTTGGGTGTGAATAAGAATTTCAGTTGGACAAAATGTCCTGATGACCTTTTACCCTTATGGAATGTGGAAAGTTAATGCACAACATCCTACTCACCAATAGAACGGCAGGGGAATCCTGACAACAATAGCAGATGGAAACAAAGATTCCCACAGCTTCTCCAGTATCCTCCTCCTTAATTAATAAATCAGAAGGACAAGGGGTGAACAATAAAGTCAGCCTGTATGAATACTTTTGACCTGTCCAATCAAACGTTATGGGATTCAATCTTCAATTAGTTACTTTGATATAAATGCTTTAAAAGCAACAAAGCAATAAATTCATAGTAACAAACTCATTTGCTTTCTTGCTTTCTCTGTCCTAACCCTAACCAGCTTTATCTTAAGATCTTCTGCCAAGATTACCAACTTATAGCGACTACTTCCTGCCAAACTTGGTACTGTACAGGAGAAATTCACTTGCTGGCACTTTTAAAGCTCTGGCAGGTTGTGAGAGATAAAACACATTAGAGTACATATTTTGGTCAGCTTTATTTTGGCTGACAACCGACACATTAAAATACACTGGGAGCAGCCCCGATACAGATTCTCAGGATAAGCTCAGAGTATCTCTAAAGTGCTATCTGCTGTGTTCTGAAAGCATTGTAAAGAGTCTCTTTTTATGTGGCTTTGGATGATTTTGGATCCCATTCTTTCGTGGTGTTAATGATGTGATTAAGGAACACAAGCAGTCCAGTCCTTACACAACAGTTTTTGATTTATGTTTTCTCTCAACCTGTGACCCTGGGCTCTTTTGAGCATCATTTTTTATCAAGCGACAGTGCAAACGGAAAGCATTCGCAGTATTCACTTAACCTTGTCCACATTCTTTTATGTTACAGCCTTATTCCAAATTCATTATTTTCCTTAAAAGTCTACAAACAATACCCTATGACGACAACATGAAAGAACTTTGTTTGAAATCCTTGCAAATTTACTAAAAATAAAAACCGAAAAATAATACTAAAAATAATACTTTGTTGAAGTCTGTTTGAGTATGATGCTACAAGCTTGGCACACCGATGTTTGGGCAGTTTCTACCATTTTTCTTTGCAGTACCTCTCAAGCTCCATTAGTTTGGATGGGGAGCGTCGGTGCACAGCCATTTTCCGATCTCGCTAGAGATGTTAAATCGGGTTCAAGTCTGAGCCACTCAAGGACATTCAGAGTTGTCCTGTAGCCACTCCTTTTATTAACTGTGTAGTTAGGGTCATTGTCCTGTTGAAAGATGAACCTTTGCTCCACTCTGAGGTCCAGAGCTCTCTTTTCCTCGATCCTGACTAGTCTCCCAGTTCCTACCTCTGAAAAACATCCCCCAGCATGATGCTGCCACCACCATGCTTTACTGTAGGGATGTATCAGCCAGGTGGTGAGCGGTGCCTGGTTTCCTAAAGACATGACACTTGGCATTCAGACCAAAAAGTTTAATCTTTGTTTCATCAGACCAGAGAATTTAGTTTCTCATGGTTTGAGAGTTCTTCAGGTAGGGTGTCATATGCCTTTTACTGAGGAGTGGTTTTCGTCTGGCCACCATACAGGCCTGATTGGTGGAGTGCTGCAGAAGTGTTTGTTCTTCTGGAAGGTTCTTAACTCTAAGGCCCTTCTCTCTCGATTGCTCAGTTTGGCTTGACGGCCCGCCCCGGGAAGAGTCCTCGTGGTTCCAAACTTCCTCCATTTACGCATGATGGAGGCCGATGTGCTCACTGGGACCTTCAGTGCTGCAGAAATGTTTCTGTAACCTTCCCCAGATCTGTGCCTTGATACAATCCTGTCTCTGAGGTCTACAGACAATTCCTTGGCCTTCATGGACTCTGGACACTGTACTCTGCAGTGGTGGCATTTTGGTCACGCTTTCTTGTCTTTAAGTGCAGGGTATTGCAAAAACAATCCTTAAAAGAGATATGCTGCAACGTGTGATATATAGTGTGGGAGGAGGGGGGTTGTCATGGTGGTCAGATAAAGCAGAAAGTGGAAGAATGGTACTGTACATTGCTGTGCTGCCTACAGGTAAATAAATGACACCTACTGTATTCTATTATTAATTGCTCATGCAAAATCGTTAATGTAAGTGAAAGGATGGAACGTGCCTTGAATGTTAAACGCACAACTTTTTGTTTAAAACACATTAAACTGAACTGTGCTTTCTCACTGAGGGCGTTTTTTTTTTAGACCTACCTTGTTTCGTCCAGTTGGATCAAAAACTGGTTAATGAACAACCACACTAACACTGTTTAATGGATGGGTTCTCGGTCTGAATCCCAAACAAATTTTGATGCAGTTTTCCTGTTGAATGTGGTCCATCCTTGATCATGCTTGATCAAGGTGTTTAGTGTTGTATTTTAAAGATGTGCATAGTTTTCCTTAGTTAATAACAGATAATTGCCACAGTTGCTAATTTTACAGCTGTTCCCTGTTTTATTGCTAAATTTTTCTCATAAGAATATTGAACACCACAAATTAGGATCTAATTCCTGCCACGGATCTGTGATACTAATAAGTGGACAGGACCATTCTTGTGTGTCTTCCAGTGATGCCTTTAGGTTCAGTTAAATTGTTTTTCGTTTGAAAGGAGCCAAGGGTAAAATGGACCAAATTTACAAGCTGCTTCACTGACTGAGACCAGATGTTAGAGGGGTTATTGTCCCTGCTTGTACTCACTGGGAGAAGGTTATGATGGCTGAGGTGTGTAACATAAAACAGTGTGTACATGGAGCTTTACCAATAGTGTAAAATAAAAAGACCCAATTCCTCTTCCATATCCATATTAACATTTGTAGGAGCTTTAGCATCTAGAGTGAAGCTCGGAATGGAGGAATAAGAAGTCCCAGCTTTTGTTATCTAACTGGAAAGGTAGCAGACCACTCAGCTGGAATATTTTTTATTCATTCAGACAGGGATAATATGTGAGGAAACAAGAATATGGTAAGAATATGGTGTGTGACAGGACTAGGCTGTGAAAAAAAAAAACAGACAATTACAAACTTTTTGAAATTGATGTGCTTAGAATGGATTACTTCAAGCTTAGACAAGCTTACCTTGCCAAAAGAATGCCCTAATTTGGAGGAAGCAGGAACCAAGACCAAATCACCAGTATTGAAGAGGTGAAGAACAACGGCGTCAGTCGCTACAAAAGTACATAAATAACTATTCAGTCCACTACAATGGCAAAGAATGAGTAATTACCTCTGGAGCTCTCAAGCCGGAAGAGTGGGACACTGACCCTGGCCGAAGGAAGCTGATGACGTTTAAATAAAGAGTCACAGTCGGTGACAAACGTGTTGTTTTGACAATGGCTGGATGTAAACCCACTCTTTTGGATATTGTGTCTGCATCCATTTCACAGTCATTAATATGTTGGAATGAATTAGAAATGTATTTCCAAGTATAAAGCAGAAATAGTGAAAGGAAGGTCGAAAGACATGATTTTGATGGTGTAGACTGATGTGTTTGAAATTACATTTCCATACCTACAGAAATGTGGAATTAAAACCCTATATGCAATCCAGCTAACCCCTGTAAATCAGAAGACAAATGGGCTTTCCATTAATTGAGATGTCATCGATTTGCCCAACTTGGAATAATTAAATTTCAGTGTCGTTCAGCGGTGACCACACTGCACAGGAGGTGATAAATCAAGAGTAAGAACGTGTTAGTTGTGATTGTGGCCTGAGTGCCCCATGCAAAAACAGAAAGGTGTTTTTAATTGTGCTAGTATTTGTATGCTCAGTAGCAAAGTACAAAAAAAAAATCTGTCTCATTGCCAGTTAAAGCAAACACTTAGTGCAACTGTGTTTGTGAAGGCCACAACAGGTCCTTCTTTCAAAAACAGACATCAGCTGTTTGAATTAAGTATGCAAATAGCGTGGTGATCAAACAGAGACATTATTGGCCATGTCTTTTGAGGCATGAAACATTTTCCACAATTAGATGTATACTGAGTATATTATACCAACTCCACACAGCGGCTCAACTAGGGGATGAATCTACACCCGAACATTTGGTTGTATCCTACAGCCATTGTCTGTTCTCTCCAGAGGCCAATTATGTGCGATTAGTGCACAATCAACTAGTTCCAAGATTGACTGAATAGAACCAGACTGGCAACTGCTCTTCTGCTTGAAACTATTGAGAATCGATGTGCTAAAGTGGCTTCTTATGGGCCTGAAAGCGTACTTTGGCAAAGGGATTTAAGTGCCATAGTGTTGAGATCATGCATAGTGAGATGCTGTGGGTGAGGATAAAATTACAGTTTAGAAATCGTAGCTTAGTAAGACACCGCGCAAGTATCAAGACAACATATATTATGGTTGATAAAGCACAGCAGTCCTCTGTTAATCAAAGTCATTGGCAGCAGTAGATTTCACATCCACACCTCAGAATAGACTGAAACCTTAACCCACCACCTCAGGCCACTTAAGCCACAGTAACTGACAAGTTGATTTCTACACTGCTGGGATGACGTACAGAAAAACCACACAGTATTAAACATAGACCACCACTGAAGTGTGTGATGTCTATACATCTGTGAATGTCTTCACGGAGAGTCCAGACTTGAACCCGATTGAACATCTCTAGAAAGATCTAAAAATGGCTGTGCACCAGTGCTCCCCATCCAACCTGATGGAGCTTGAGAGGTGCTGCAAAGAGGAATTGGAGAAAGCGCCCAAAAATTGGTGAGCCAAGCTTGTAGCATCGTACTCAAAAGACTTGAGACTGTAATTGGTGCTAAAGGTGATTCCACAAAGATTAAGCAAATTCAGTGAATACTTAAGTGATTATTTTCGGTTTTTTTAATTTGAATAAATTTGCAAAGATTTAAAGTAGTGCCAAAAGTGGAACACTATTTTTCCATTAAATTGTCAATGGGCGAGGGGCAGGGTACAACCGTGGACAGTTTGACAGTCTACAATTCACACTCACATGTACAACCATGGCCAGTTAACTTATCTGCATGTCTGTGGACTGTGGGAAACCACAGAACACACAGACTCCAAAAGAAAGGCCTCAGCTGGCAGGTGATGTTACACATTGTACATATGCAGACTTGTACATGTCTAGTGTTGACACCTACTGTACTGTAACTACGCACATGGAGTCGTGTGGGTCACAATGACAAGAACAGCAAATTATTTCACACTTGACTTGATCTCTTGTGGAAAAACCCTGTTATGACCTCCTGCTTAGAAAATGTGGGTACACATATGATGTGACAATGTTATGTTAATGCTAGATTCAAAGTAGTACATTTGTGTTGTTCATTTTCTGCTGCAGGTGAGTGACCTCTAATATCTTGATATATTATAGGTCACATAGGTTTTTTATTATAGGTGATAAATTAATCACTGCTTTATAAATCTTGCTGTTACAATCTTTATTCATATAAAGAAATACTAGAGGCCACGACCAGAATTTGAATTTGATATGACATCAAAATTGTAAAACATGAATTTGCCTGGTCTGATTTTGCCAGTGTATGTGGTAAAGATAGAAACTAAGCTTTTCCCTGCTGGCCACTATTAAATTCCTACCCTCTATTTACCTTCTAAGGAAGTGGGATGGTCTGCAAATATCCTCGTGCACACATTATTATCATTATCATAAAATTGCCAGTCTCAGTAGTTAAATTTGCCATTGGGGTCTAAACTACAGGGAGTTACAAACACACTTTTAAGTCTAGAAAGAGAGAAACAAAAATCTCTCATGACATATCTTGCTGTCAGGCTAAAAAAGGATGAGCTTACAATATGTATGATTTTTGGCTGAATTGGGTCCATGACTCGTTTAGGACAGTCACTGTAAATTACAGCCAGATGCAGTTCTCCCAAATCCATCTTCCCTGCTTGAAACAGTCAATCTTTTTGACAATGTACCATCCTGCAGGAATACAGATTTTTTATAGAGCTCTGCTGTCAAGGATCCAAGAAACATACGCTGGTAAAGTACAACAACTGTAACAAGCATCTATCTCTCTGTTTTGGAATTTTCTGCCTCGGTCATGTTTGTACTGCTAAAAACCAAAGGGTCGTGTCTTGAATTGAACAATCTGAGCTACAAAATCGGACTTTCCCTCTAATTTCTTTCAGCCTTATTGTGTCTTAGAACAAAATGGATGAACAAGGAGGTGCGGCTCCTGCTGAAGGCCCATGACACTAGCGTCAGATCAGGTGGTCCACCGGTCTACAGTGCATCCAGAGCAAAACCTGAAGAGGGGCATTAAAAGGGGACTGCAAGCCCAGCAATTCCAGCCCGACAGCTACAGATGTCTCCTTCCTCAATAAGTTAACCGACCAGGACAACAAGGAGACCGCAACCAAGACCACTCCCTATGCAGACCACCAGCCCCTCAAACTCACCTCCACAGATGTCTAAGCTGCACTGATCCAGATCAACACACGCAACGCTGCTGGCCACAACAGCATCCCCAGACATACGCTCAGGGCATGTGCTGGTCAGCTCACTGAGGACATTTACATTCCGCAGTAATAGGAGCATAGTGGATGCAGTCTCCACAGGACTGCAGTCTGGATAATAACAAGACATCCATGTCTGCAGACCTGTGCATGGCTCCAACTCCAAGTTGGAGTTCAAGTTGGCAGATGAAACTACAGTGAGCAGTGATGTAAGAATAAAAGTGCGCAATTCTCCATCCACATCAACAGGATGGCTGTTGAACGTGTCGCCAGCTTCAAGTTCCTGTGGACCCACATCTCAGAGGACCTGTCCTGGACCATCAACACATCCAACCAGGTCAAGATCGCTCACCAGAGACTCTTCTTCTTGAGGACACTGAAGAAGAACCACCTGTCTTCAGCCATCCTGGTGAATTTCTACCACTGTGCGATAAAGAGCATCCTCACCAGCAGTTTTACAGTCTGGTCGGGGAACTGCACTGTCGCTGAGCACAAGGCACTGCAGCATGTGGCCAACGCATCACAGGGACTCAACTGTTATGTACTACAATGAGACAATTTGCACATACTAACTTGTCAATAAGTATTTATAGTTTCTGCTGAGATTTTACATCTATTTGTATATTATTTGTCCATAGAATGTCCAGATGTGTAATATGTCCATAGCACCTCCATGTGTACATTATTTTGTCTATAGTACTTCCATCTGTACATAATGTCCATAATAGTGCCTATCATCTACATACTGTACTTTATATTTTGCACTGCTTATTACACTTCTGGTTAGATACTCAACTGGATTTCGTTGCCTTGCACTTGTGCATGTTTAATGACAAATGAGGTTGAATCTAATCTAATCTTAGGAAAAGAAATGAAGGACTGCAGTTCCAAGAACCAAACAAGCCTTGTGTTTGCAAGGCTCTGTGTTTCACAGCATGCGGTTTAATTTCTGAATATCAGTATCTATTATCATGGAAAAGTATTTAACAGTTCCTACACAAAAGAAAAGAAGCACACAATCAAAAGGGGAAAAAGTCTTTCTCCTGTCTGGGTTTGGTTCTTGCTCAGTAGGTGCCATATGTGAATCAAGAGGAGAAAATATGCAAAGATAAACCTTAAATGTCAAAACCTAAACACGCCTTTTTTTGTGCTTGTGTGACCATGGTGACCGACGTCAGACAGGGCTAAAAGAAGCCATGACATTCTTTCTGACTCCCCCTTCCTCGGTCCTCTGTCAATCCCAAAGTACACAAGCTATTAATTCTCCGTCTCTCTCCCTCCCTGTTTCCCTCTGTTCATTCCCTGAATACACACGTTATTAATTAGACAGAGACCCAGGTGGTGACAGGGGAGACAGTGGAAGGCCCCAGCTTGCAGCTTATTCCCAGAGCTCTGTCCTCACCATGCGGCTCACCTCCGAGCCAGCCGCAAACACCCCAGGCAAAAGCTCATCTCCTCCGATAATTTTATTTTAATTTGCTCTGAATTGAACAGAAGTAAATGTCTTGGAGTCCCAGTGTGTCTTTTTGAGGAGGGGATGGATGTGTTATGAATGTGTTTGCACCACATATATTTTTACAGACAGTCAGACGGAGGGGATTGGCACTATATTGTAATATTTTCTTCATATCACTTTCCTTTCAATTTTAACAATAACTTATTTTGCCTCTGTGAGGGAAGTTTCAAACACGCACTGTACCATCAAATAGTATCATTTACTCCCTGAGTCATGGGCTTCTTAAAGATTTCACCGCCTACAGTGCATCTCAGATGGGGATGGAAAATAAGCTTTCTGATAGTTTCTGAAACCCATTGCGATTCAAACTAGTGAAGCGAAATTTTATTTATTTAGCCCAACTTCACAATCACAACTTTGCTCTCAAGTACAATCTGTACAGCATTAAGACCACATCTCGCCTCAGAAATATTTTTCAAATAAGTGATGTGATGTCATTGGAGCAAGACCAGAGGCGCCAAATTTGGTCTCCAAACACTCCTGAAGTAAAGCTCGATCTGTGGTGTCAAACGCCGCACTGAGATCTAGTAAGAGAAGTACACTCCACCTTGGGATTACTGATGTAAACATCTTCCACACCCTTGTATAAAACTCAAATCAAAGTACCAGTGAGAATCTGTGTATGAGAAACTCCTGTGAATGTTCGGGGATGTGTGGGTGTGTGAACTCCAGCTTGCTTTCACTGTACAGTGTGGCTGCCAAAGCCATGGTAGCCTCAGTCTTTGTTGATAATAGCTCTTTGTGTGTGGTTTTGAGGTACACTTACCAGCTGTCCCTCAATCAAAGTGTCCAGTGCTGTAATGTCTTTCAGTCACTTCACTGTCCAGGGTTTGTGTTAGGTTCCAGCCAATTGTGTCTCTGTGTTTCTCACAAACATTACACATCTAAAATGCACTTCTTCACACATCAGAGAATTGGACAAGGAATAAGGAATCAGGCTGCAACAGGCATAAAAAGGCACCACTTCATAATGTTGATCTGACTAACACATGGCAGGCACTGGATAAATTCATGGGTTTATTAATATAAATAAATGTAGAACCTTCAGTACAAGGTGAACTGACCAAATATCTGAATCAAATAAACCAAGTTTAATAGTTAAAAAGAAATAATGTTTATGTACAGAATTGTTTGATGTCTTCATATGTTTTAGATGTTTTTGTTTATGATTATGTGCAGTTAAAGCTGTAATTGATATTATTATAATTATTTCTTACACCGAACATCACTTATTGTATACTGTAGCTATAACATGGACATTAGCAGTCAAATCCAGATTGTTTTTAGATAGAGAGAAAAGCTGTTGGATCATTTTGTGCCAGATGCTTCACCATGATGTTGCTGGATATTTACCATTAACACAAATGTGATGAATGTCATCTATAATACAAATGGAATTGAACGAAGTAAGACAGACTAAAAATATCCACCACACCTACAACGGTCATTTAGATGGGTTGGATTTGAAAACCCATGCTGGCACATATTAGATCTGATAATGCAACTTTGTGATTTGTGCTCTGAGCGGCTGGGGTCTTGCTGGCAATGAGGAAGGCAGGATTTGCAGCAAAGGAAATTTGATTGTTCAATACTTGTATATTGTGTATGATTAAATGTGAACCTATACAGACAAGGAAATTATGCAGTTAGGACTATAATAACATAGTTACATTATAAATGAACTTTTTAGCTCCAGCTTTGTAAATCCAGTATTGCATAAAGTCTACTTACTATGTTGATATGAAATGTAATAATGCTGCAGATTACACCATTCAAAGGTTGTGCCAGAGCTAAATCAGCATACTGCACTGTACTTTAGCTCCTTATTTCCACACAAATATTCTTTCTTAGGTAAGGTTTACATGAACAAGATGGGTTAGGAAAAGGTTGTGGGGTATGTTACAATACTGAAACAACATTAACTAAAGTAACAACATGGAGTAATGATATGAAAGGGAGACAAACTATTTAGATGTAATCACAGAAAGGAGACACTTAAGGTTAGGGAACCATCTTGTTTTAGTGTCGCTCAACAGAAAAAAACTCTAATGTATCATTGACTAACCATATCAAGCATGACGCCTATTGTCTCTTGTCTCAAAGTCCTGGCTTTTGTCCTTGCCACCGGCTTAGCAACACTTAGCTCACTATGAATAATGTCACCTAATGTAACTGTGGTAACTAGATGTTACCACTTTCCCACTTGTCTTATTCATAATAAATATGCATATAGATACCTGCCAAGCCAGTGGCGTGATAATGCTAAAAATGGCTGTTTGAACCATGGTAGAGAAGTTTAGATTTATATAAGGGAAAGTTGGCAGAGAACCAGAATGTAGAGACATCGAGTTTCTTCAATTACTTACAGACCATAGAGCTGGGAGAAAATACTGTAGGCATATCCTCAATATGAATAAACGATTAAAATGATGATTTAAAAAAATAAGATTCAAATAAAAAGAAATGTTGAAAGCTGATATTGATATTTACCTGTGACTGATACTCTCCACCAGTGTAAGCTTTGATCTTCTTAGGTATGACTTATCACCTGCTGTCAGCTGAGGACCTCCATTGTTCTCAAAACTAATTAAAAAGCAGCAGAGAGACACTGCTGCCTCAACCATCCATCACTGTGCAAAACACCCATGTTGTACTTTCTTCCATCAAATTATAACATCACAATGAAACCTGGTGTTTCAACTGTACCACATTTAGGAACAGATGACGCTGTTTGTCCCCAGGAGACATTACACCCCCTTCTGCCCAGAGCCCTCAATTTGCTCTTCTTCTACCAAAAACAACAGGGTGCACGGGAAAAAACAAAGAATGAAAGCAATAAACTTGATAAAGTTTGATGATGTTTTGATAATGAAAATGATGGATTGTGTTCATTAGTGCACAAGTGTTTAAATGATTTAAAAAACAATGGAAGGTGATTATGTCAAATCAGCAGGAGATAATTAAAGTAGTTGCATTTCTTCATGTTAGTATTATTCTAAAACCAGATTCAAGTTCTACAGTAATAATTAAGATTTTCATGAAACAAACACTTTGTTGATCATGTTTATAGCTGGTGTTTTCATTCTGTAATTGTGTCTTTATTCTAGTTGCATTACACTTTTTGATCTTCTGCTGAGGAGGTTGTGAATGGCTGAAGTCATTGTGAACACTGTCCCCTAGTTTTTAGACACGGAAAAGTGTCAAAAATAATGTCAAGAGTCCAGTTTGGAACAACATTTAGTTGCTTTGATGTAACAAGCCATATGACGAATCAGTGTATGGAAGAAAAAGCCTTTTAACTGCATCTAACCGTGTTTTTTAGCTCCTAACCAGAAGCAAGACACGATGTTGCACAGTTCTAATCCAACTTTCTTTTACCGTTTTAGGTCCAAAATTTCAACAGATCCCTTCCTCCCTGCTTGGGGTCGCTATTTCCACTAACAGTCCTGCAGCTTGTACGAGACAATTACCGGTGTGAGTGGTAAAGCTGGAGCACTTGTTGGCCGGGTCCAACCGCAGACCTCATGTGGGGACCCTCAAAGTGAAAGGAAAGGCTTGACGTTAGGCCCCCCACGCGTCAAGTGCAATACTGTCAGCTTGGTTCTTATATGTATTTAAAAATCCTCAAATGTCTATGTGTCAGCGTAATGTTTTCATCAGTTACCTGCTGCTGAGACTAATATCCTCACATTTAGCCTCCAGAGAGAAGCACCAATAGCTCAAACCGTACTAAGCCAGTGGAGTGTCTTGTGTGTATTTGTGTGTGTTGTGATGTGTCCCCATTGTATCCATGTGGAGGACTGGTTTATTTTGCCACTTGACTGTGTTGAGGGAAACCATCTGGTAGCATAGTACAGAAATATGTGTGCAGTTTTCTTGCCGAGGAGAGAATGTGCAGTTTGTCCACATATGCATGTAAGGAAGAAAGGGAGTAATGTGTGACTTCCTACGGTATATGCAGCCAATGTGTATCAAATGTACGGCTCCTTAGATGTTACCAGCATTGTTAGGGGAGAAGGAGCAAGATAGAGAAAGAGAGAAATAAAGTATTATCCACTGACCTTGCAGAGTGGCACCAGGAGGCAAAGCAACATTGGTATTTAGGCGCTCAACAGTGCCAATGGGGTAGTCATTTATTGTGTGTGTGTGTGTGTGTGTGTGTGTGTGTGTGCCTTCACCCATCTGTTGTGTCCACCCTGGGGATAACAGCAGCCGCCAGTTCCAATTCTCAAACGCACGTACACAGAGATAAAGAAGGAATGAGAGGATGGGTACACAGAAACAAATTCACAGATTGTGTTTATGATGGAACCGTGATAATTAAACATCTTTGAAGGAACTCAAAGATGTGAGAGCTGTAAATAACAATGCAGCAGCCCCAAAGCAAGAACAGAGTGTTTTCCTCTGGAATAAATCTGCAAGGCAGTGGTAATAATGTTCAATTTTTAATCGATTCGTTTATTCATTCGTTTAATTAACACAAACATTGTCTTGGAAGACATGCGGTAGATTGTATTTTACAATGTGCATCGTTGTGCGCGTGTCAGCCCTTACAACAAGTCAATGCAGTGCTTCATAACACAACAAGTACATCATTTGTGATAAGCTTCACGCTGTTTGGTGAGGACCAGGCCCCAGGCAGGAAGCCTGCAGGGGAGGTCTGTATCAGTTGCAAGACAACATCCCTCATTCAGCTGCTTTTTTGCACCATGGTATGTGCAGGAAGTACTCTTAACACGCATGTGCGGATGCACAAACATAGGGGTGGCCATTTTATAAGCCAGCATGCCCCTCCCTGCATGCAAGACTGGAAAGTTTCCATCAATATATAAAGGATCTTTAGTCTTTTAGGAGACAAAAACTTCAGTATTGATCCTCATCTTTACGTTTGACTTTTCATCTTTATCTTAGACATAGTTTGAGTGGTTTTGGAATTTTAAAAAAACGTTGTCTATTGTTAGATGACCTGTCATTGTAGGTGCTCCTCTGACTAGTTTCCTTTGGTGATGTGTTGTTGAAGTCTGTGGTTAATGTATAAGGATGCTGCTGCTTATTATCCAGCTATTGTCTGGAACCTATGCAGTTCCTGCAGTTCACCAATACATCAGATTATCTATCAAAATAATATTTATCTGATAACAGTGCTCTTTTTGGCCCAATTTCAAATCTGCAAAACAGTAGATATATAGGAATCTTCGGAGTGTTACCTAATATGTTGATTAACATGAGGCCATTACTATGGTTGGTATAGTGTGTTGGTCATGTCATAGGTTACCAGTTTCTCGAATCTTACAAGAAACTAGAATCGAATCGAATCAAGTTTCATGAATCTTAAACATCAAACTTGGGAATCATTTTTGCTCATGTTACTGTCTCCTAACCGACCTTCTGTCAATCTAAAAGAAAACCAGTTCAACACCCATTCTCCTTGCCATTTCAGGGTGTGCCTAGAAACCCAGCAAAGGAAATATGTTCCCTGGGACTGGTTCACATGCCAAAAAGGCAACCTAACCATGAAGTAACCCTCCTTTGGTAAACAGTCAATGAGCAGCAAACCCGGTACTGAACAGCAGCAGTGGTACCAGCAACAACACTTACAGTAAGTGCATGGAAGAAAGGCCTACGAGTCCATGTCCATGTCCTGCCCTAAAAACTCTACCAATAGTAACAGTCTTAGCCAGTTAGTGAAGCTCCAAACACTTTGAAATGCAACTATTCATAGAGTTATCGTGAGAAAATATCAACTTACAACAACAACAACACAATACACAACACAGCCCCTGCTGAACATGCACACAGAGAAATGCCTTCTCTTCAGTGTATATAAAGAGCCATGCAGTTATAATGAGCACAAAGAGATTCTAAAATATAAAGTCGCACTTGGACATAATTCAGCCAAACGCACACACAAAGTGGGAACAGAGGCTCGGTTTTTCCATTCACACAGAGCTGGGATAAGACAGCTTAGAGACAGAGGAAAATGTAAGATAATGATATTTCTCTGAAGGGGGGATAGATTTGATTCACACTGTCAAAAGGCCATATCACTGAAAAAGACAGGAGCCACGGACAACAAAAAAAAAACATCTTTCGGGGAATTTCATGCACATGGACATACAGCACAGGAAAGCGCATTATATTTATTTGTTTCTTTATTATTGTTGCCACTGCTGCTACTGTCTAATTACTGTCATGGCTAAGCTCCACGTCATGTAAAGCGTCCTCTTAACAAGCACTGGGATCATTATCCAAAGTGTCAGCTTTCATTTCACTGGCTGAGTTTAAGAAGAACTCACCTCTTTCTCTCCTCTGTAACTATTTTTGTGTTTGTCAATTAACACAGCGTAGTTGTTTTTGTCACATCGTGGGCTATTTACTCATCAACTGCATTTGCTTAGTTTTTTCCAAACTAAGGTTAGACTGTAGAATTGTTTGGTGCATAATTGCCTCTCATAAATCAGTTAATTAGCACTGCACGGCGCCTATACTTGTTTGGGTTTTGTTGTGTGTGTGTTGTAATTGACTTAATCCATGTTTTATGTTGATTTGCAGAAATGTTCACCAGTATCATTCCCTGTACAGTAGTATGGTCAATGATATTGGTTTCTGATTTCAACACACTGCATGACAGATCCTGCAGCTCATTTTGTAGATGTGTAAAGCACTATAGCATTAAGATCTTGCAATGGCATATGAAACATTTCTTTCCCTATTTTTTTCCAAACAACAAATCACCAACCACTACAAGCTATTGGATGGAGAATGTTCTACAATTGTAACAAAGTGATTCTAGTTTTGAGCATCTGTAAAATCAGAGCTACCATGAAATAAAACGGCAAAAACATAGATACCTATCGAAACATGACTTCACCGACATCAATGACACTCCCCACTCCTCCAGTTTTTGTTTTTCATTTCTTATGAATAAGTGAGGTTTCTTGCTTGTGTGGCGCCCTCCGCTACCCTGGTTCCACCTACAACTAGAGGGCTTAAGACTTCTGGGGCAAGTTTACAGTAGATGCCTTCCTAAAGACTGTTCTGCCAGGATATGCTACAGACTTAGTCACCGGAGTCAGAATCTGCACCATCTTTATTAATATACTATGCTCATCATGTTGTTGCAGAATTTGTTTTAGTTGAGTTAAGAGAGAAAAAAAAAACCTATGTTAAAACATTCTGAATGTGTGGCCATTAACAGGAAAACAAACTGTAATAAAACATTTGTGTTTTGGAAAATTTAGGATTCTGATCCCTACCCTAACTATTCACTGCTATAATTCTGATCATGATTGGTTTACAGACTCACATCACTAAATTCCCCTTTAACTGTGTAAATGAAAAAGTCTTGCTCGAGACACAGATGTTTTTGACAATAACAAAATTCAGATTTGTCTTGAAAACCAGTTATGTTCAACTTAGGTGACCAAACCAAAAAGCAGACAGTGATGCCATTGTACAGTAATGCTGTTGTCATGACACTGATTACTGCTGGTGAACTCAGTACTTTGAAAGCTTCTGCATCTCGTACATTAGACACAATTCATCCTGTATGACAGAATATTCAGCTCTGCTGTGTCTTCATATTTTTTTTCCTTTCAAGGACATAAAACCGTTTCACAATGTGTTGATGTGCCTGTGTGTGCATGAAAGATGAATGTGTGAGTGTGTGTGCGTGTGTGTGTTACAACAGATCATGTATGCTTCCCATTGTATGGCTGCTCCACCTCCTGAGCATAGGTGGATATGCATATTTGCATATTTTCATGTTAGACATGGCAGGCACATGCCTTTTCTATGCCTTTATTCAGAAGTAGTGTTCAGTTAGCCAGCTTGTTAATTCATATAACGCTTTTCAAAAAAAAAAAAAAAAGGTTTTCAATTATTTAATCAACACCCAGAGCTACAAAAAATAAGTGCCAATAAAAAGTAAAATGCATTGAAAGCGTTCTTTAAGAATCATCGCAAGAACACCTACTCTCTTGGAAGGTGTGCAAAAAAGACCAATTTGGAGAAAAAGAGGCCTTGGTATGTAGAATATCCCGCAAGCAACCTCATCAATCATTTGAAAATATTCTCTCTGCTTTTCAAAGGAAACCATGGGTTTAGTGGGTGAAAGTCCAAGCTGATTTCACAATTCCCCTGCTGGGAAACTGATGGTTATTGGACTAATTCCCAGTGGAGACAATCACAAATCTCACATGTAGTCTTATCAAAGGTTGTTTGATTTGAATCACATGAGATGGTGCTTTTACTCTGAAATCTCACCCTAGTGAAAGCAGCCTGATGGCTTGAATTCCAATAGGTAAGCTGAGTTGTCATGGAGAAAATCTAAAAAGTAAGTGTGTGTGCGTGTGTGTGGGTGTGTGTGTGCTCACATTGCAGTCAGTATTCCCTCACCTCCATCAGCTCCAACAGCAGTGGAAATGGTACCTGCTGCCTGGGTTTCCCAACTGATTTACACCATGGACCGAGAGTTGGGCAGGTTAAGAAAAAGTACACTCATCAGCAACCCCACTGCCAGGAGAACAAATTTGAAACAAGCTATCGCTCCACACTGGCACAGCATGTAGTCAGTTAGCCAGAAAATGACACTTAATACAATGCAGGAACATTAAAGATATAATTACAATAGAAAAGATACTGAGCAGGACAGCGGGGCAGGAAGATGTATAAAGGTTTAAAGACCTAATAAACTGTCCATTTGAAAGAAATCGTGCTTCCTTCACATTACCAGCACCCACTAAAAAGAACATCAACACAAGCTTTAGAAAAGTTTAAATGTCGGCAGGGAAAAAGGCCTCTTTAGCCACAAAGTACAGTAACATTTTCAAATTCAAATCATGGCCAGGTTGTATTGTTCTTTGCTTCAGGGCATGTAGGCAGTGGTTGAAGGATCAGGGTGTTGTACCGATTTTCTTGCCTGGCATTTGAGCCTAATTACTTTTCAGAAAACCAATTAGTAGCCATCCACTCAATGGGCATACATGTTCTATATTTAGACTACTCTTTTTTAACTTGCCATGACTTGAGCACACTGGCAGTGGCTCCCGTGGCTTTCCGTGCTCATCGATTTGACACCATTGCTCTCCTGTGGTCGCTGTGTGCAACTGCGGCTGGCGAAGCGACAGGTATTTCATCTGAGCTGAGAGCATCTTGCATCCTTGTCAGCTTGTGTACTGCTGCTTAAAACAAAGCCCAGGGATCATCCCCATTTCAATGGGCTCGGGCAGCGAGCTGAGGTGGCTAGGAGACACAGCCAATCGCTGCTTTCTCAGTTAATTCAATCTCAAATGACACTTTCTCCCTCGATTTGATTCACTGTCTTTTCCCTTTTGTTGCGATTCTTTCTCTCCCCCTCATTGTCACAGCCAGTTCTCCCCTGCTTACTTCCTCACTCTTAGTGTGTCCGCATTCAGACCAAGGGAGACCCTGTGGATGCCAGTAGTGTGTGTGTGTCCATGTGTGTGTGCTTCTGTGTGCAGACCTTGGATTGGACTGGAATTGTTTGATCAAAAGCCTCTTCGGGAGAAAGGAGCGAGACAGGACTAATGTGGGAAATCATTTTCAGTAACCTCTCTGTATGATCATCAATAATCATCATTTTCTAACTGCAATGAGATGGAGGATTGGAGAGAGATAAGGGGAGAGTGAGAGGCAGAGGGAAACGATATAAAGGCAGAAGGGAAAGAAGATAAAAGTAAGGAGAGATGAACAGGATGAAAGGCAGCAAGCTTTTTTATTGACAGTCAGTCAAGAGGATAAAAGGGTTGAAGAGGAAACGTGTCAAGCGTTATCGTGCCACTGAATAACAAGGTACCAGTCATTGTGAGGCCATAGTTAGGGTTTAGTCTTTCATTTTATTTATTTATTTATTTATTTTTGTATTTTTACTGCATGGGCAGTTGCAAAAAGCATTGTACTGCATGTCATACCGTGTATGATTGTAAATGTGACAAACAAATTTTGTATTATAATAATATTGTGTATATTATCAACATTACAGTGGTGATAATAACATATGACTGTCACTGAAGGGCATGATCTCCAGTGTGTGGAGAGGGAAAAGCAGAAAAGGGAAAATAGGAAGAGTGTTTATCAAGGGATATTTCAGGTGGTAAAATGTTTGTACTGGTGGTGACCCAAAGGTGATTAGACCCATCAAACCCTAACAGGGAAAGAACATCAACAATTGTCATCTAACGAGCTGCTGAGTAAGATAAAACACTAATAATGATTGAACAGTCACATAATTACTCCATCGACAACAAATTTATATAAATAAATGAAAGTCTATTTCCATGTCCTGCAGCAACAATAATACATTCTGTTATGCCTGTGGTGCCATGATTAGGGAGGGGGGCAAAGGGGGTTTGGCTGGACTTAGGCTGAAGAATTTTATACACATATTATGAATTTCAAAACAAATGACCTTCCTACTGTAGATATCATATGCCAACAATACTCTATGTAATAATGTGTACAGTAAAATATATATGTAAATGTATAAGCAAACTCCATACTCGCCGCCCACTTCGGGGCATTTATATTCCTTTCATTAAGCATTCAGAGTCCTGGGAGGTTGAATATTCTAGCTGTTCCTAAAACTGCACACCTCTGAACAGAGATCTCAGGTGTTGGTCCCACTAGTGCCTTCACCTTCCACATGTTTTCTTACTCTTCTTTCAGCCTTTTCTATTTCTTGAGCTTCTCATGTTCCTTCTTCCTGATGTTGCTATCGCTTGGGATTGTTACATGTACCACTACATGTATCACAACTGGAGCCATTGTGTAGCACTACACAATGTCTGTAGTTACCCATAAACCAACAACTAATCTCTTGACTAGTTCTGTTAACTAAGGTTAGCAAGATGTTTTGAATATACATCTTTAACAGATCTATAATCTCTATACAATCTGTACATTCAAATGTTGCAGAAATTTGCCATATAATAAAAAATTATTTGCATGAATATTGATCTATGAATGGTGGATCTAAGTACCGTTTTTGTGGTTCTTCCTGAAAATGGGGATAAAATGACACCAACGTATCACCAAATGAGAAATAAAATTGTTAGTGAATGTGAAATTTCTTTTTCTTTTCCCGTCCTTGTTTGCTGGGCTCTGTTGAATGTCTTTCTCTACCCTGTTCCTGGCCACTGTCCATCCAGCAGTGTGCATTAACACTGAGAGAAAGCAGCCATCTCCAAACAGTGGGGAAGATCTGACTCATGTATTTATCTATGTAATTACCACTGTCTCTTCCTCTCATCTGTCTCTCTGTGCATCTCTTTCAATCAACAGCTATCATGCCATTGTCTTCCCTCTTTCTTCTCCTCCTGTCCGCAATGTTGGCTCATTTTGTCCCCATATTCCCTTGTTTTATCCCTTGGTAAATGCTTGGATTATATTCCTTCCATCATTCGTTCACTTTTCCCCCTACACTCCGCTCTTTCAGTCTCTCCCATTGCTATCTATGAACAGTCCCAAGCTGTTATCAGACAGCAGGATCTGCCCCATGCAACTCTTTCTGTTTTGCCTGGCAAACTGTCTCTTTATGTCTGTGCCCGTCTTTTAAAAAGCCTATCATCTGCCGTTCAAAGTCTCTCTCCCTCTGTACTACTTTCTTCTCGCTCTTTCTGCCAGCTAGGTGTCTGTACAATGAGACAGGTATAGTGTAAAATCTAATTGACCCTGCTGAAGCAAGTATTAACTAGTTCCCAGTGGATGGATTTGAGTCAAATCCACATGCTGTAAGGATTGTGATGGGCTGTGTTAGTGTTATTTCTGGGGTGTGTTCCCTGCTGGAAGCTTAGAGAGAAACGCACTTGCCAAGAAACTTGCCCTGTTTATTGTTGCCTTCAGCACTTTACATCATGCTAAAAATGTTTTGTTGTGTCTCTTTTGAGCAAAATGGCCTACAGCCTACATAGTGACCTAATAGTTGGGCTTTCCTCTCCAATGCATTGGCTCTGAACCCAAACTCCTATAAAGGGGCTAGATTCTCTTCTGTTTCAGAGTTTCCGGGGTACTAACAAACACCCAGCTGAACACTGCTGTGTTGGAGTTCTTCCCCTCAATAATGAGCCGATCACCTCCATGTGACTGAAGGTTGCTGGGGGAACTGTGTGCCAAACAACAGTGAAGAGTACGAGGCCTTCATGGAGAACCTGAGTGGAGTCCTCGAAAGGACACCAAACAGAGACTCAGTCGTTGTACTGGGAGACTATTTAGGCTCCGTGGGGAACAGTAGAGAAAGGGCTGTGACTCTGACTTGCTCAAGAACACTTTGACTATAGGCTTGTTCAAAAATTTACAAAAAGGTACAACGGCAGTTTGGGCTTAAAATAGACTAATGTCAAAACCCTATTCAAGATTTTTTCTTCAACAAGGAGCAAGGTAACTGTCACCTCACCTTGTAATATTTTAAAATCTTGTATTTAATCACATCTTAACACAATTGACTGTATTTCTTTTATTGTTCTTATTATTAAATCCAAAAATATGGCATCAAATGCTGTTAGCCTAGAGGGCCTTAAGATTTCTAAAGCTAGTCTTGGTTGGATTATCAGATCTACTGGTGTACTGTGTTTCTTGGACACTCAGGTGAAGCGAGAGCTGTCAAACATCTGTCAACTGATGTTTGCCCATAGGCTTGTTTTATCAGATGGCAGTGCAGGCCCCCACATAGACTTAATAAACCAATCTGGTGTGAAGTGGGTGAACTGAAGATGTCTGGCTGAGGCTAGGAAGAATTTCTTAAGCATTTTAATGGAGGTTTGGGACATAGAATCGGAAGCTGCTTTTACACATAAAAGCAGTAATACGGTCTCCCACTGTGTAAAACAACAACTTTGGGCAATATGTGTCATAAGTGAAAATGGCTTTGGTGGTCAGACTTACCCTATAGGGGTCGCCAAAGCAGAACATGTTCCGTCCATTGATTTGGCATGTGTTCTTACGCCGGATGCCACAACCCTCCCATTTCTATCCAGGCTTGGGACTGGCACCAAGGTTACCGGGTTGCCCTTTGTGGCTGGGCGGGGCCACACTTTGTGGGGTGGGATTCAAACCCACAGCCTTCTGCATCACAACCCAATGCTCTACCATTTAACCACCAGGGCCCCTGAAATCTGCTTTAGTGGACCATGTTTAAATCCTTCACTGTGGCTGCTCTGAGTTGTGGTCATAAGGTTGTTGGTCCTTAATCATAGTAGACCTTAAAGCATTCATTTTTTTGCTGAAATGCTATTACACATTATTACATTGTGTACTATTTTTTATGACATTATAAATGTTTAATAGATTTAGTTTTATTACGTTATGTGCAGTCATGACATTATGAATTTCTTTACAATTGAAAACCAACATTGCATAAAACTGCTTCATCAAATCGTGTTGAAATACAGTCGTATGTGCAAACCTTGACCATATGATCACTATTGTGTATTCATAGAGGATCCCTTCATACTGAATAAGTCTCAGCTCTTTTTGTGGAATAGATTACACTCTTCTTTTCCCTGTGTTGTCAGGCCTCCACTAGGAAGTCAGTAGCAGCACAGACATTTTGACAGGATTACCTTATATGCAAAAGCTTTGTACACTGACCGATAATGCACTTTTAGACAAGAAAAAGAAGGATTTACTGAAAAGCCTCAGCGGTGGAGGAACATCTTTGTTGGCTTTTTTTGAGTTTATGCTCTATGTATGTGCTAAGCTGAAGGAGGTTTCCAGCCAAGATGAACACTGCCAGGGTGCTTTACATCAATCATTTTTTTTCTAAACTTGTGAAAATAAAAGATAACTCTGCAATTAACTCACCATCGCCCGTGGGAAGCGCAGAGTTTTCCACATAGCTGGTTATCAGCTGCTAAGCACATGAGCTCACTGGTTGTCTTTTAGTCCAATCCAGTTTTTAGAAGACTGTTCAATGATGATTGAAAATAATTGTGTTCATGTTTCAAAGCTGGGAAGTTAATAGTCTGCACCAGTATGACAGGCTGGGGTGAGTTAAACATGGAATCCCTTTAGATGTTTAAGTCATGATATACAGAGGAAAGAGCTTCAAAAAGTCTCAAAATCATGTGACAGTTTCAGCATGACAGTGTACTGTGCACAAGATAAAAAGCAATATAAAGGAATATGTGGCATAACAGTATATTTACAGATGCTGTTTTAGTCACTTTGAGGTTTCTGTTGCATTTTAAGATAACACATGGGGATAGAAAATTACCAAAATTATAACCCCCAATGGAAACATTTGTTTGGCTTTTAGGAGCAATTTATAGGAATTAGGTTTTCTTTAAAGTCATCTAAATTAATCAAAAATCTAAAACTGAAAAAGTCACACACTTAAAGAGGGAAAACCTGAGTGCAGTGAACGTGTTTAAGAGATAGTAACATAAATACACCTGAATCTGGAAGGTTTTTTACTGGTGAATCAGTATCCTCACCAAAATCATGAAGCCAAATAGTAATTAGACACATGGATTAATCTGCCTAGAGCAGGCCGTCCTCAAAAAGAGTGGAGACCAGTGAGGGAGTCTCCCAGGACACCTATGACTGTTCCTAACGACTTGCAAGCTTCAGTAGCTGTTACAGAAGAGGTGCTAAACCTACAGACTGATAATGTCTGAAGAATTGGCTTTGAGAAATTAAAGTTGTTCTGGATTCTGCTGAATGTGTAAATAGATAATTCCTAACATGTTCATACTATTGACTTAAAAGGAAATGTTTTTATTTTTACATTATTGTTTTCAAATTAAAAATAATTATTATTGGACTATTTATAGATTAACATTATCATATAATACTTAAAATAATGCAGCGCTTTTCCCCATTTCCACCATACAAACAATGGCAATTTAATAATGAATACAAAACATACTGTTACATAAAAAAATCTAGAGATATGTCTTATTAAATTGTGACAAACATACATGAAGGTGATGATCTGTTCACACGGCCATTTTCCTTAGGCCAAAAAACATAGCTTGTACAAATGTCTGTGGGTGGGGAGTGAAGCTTTGAAATATTGAGCATCAGATGTTCAACGTCTGGTCAAAACGAGCATAAGCAATCAAAGATGATGAATGTATGGAGGACACGTTTTGACTGACAAGTAATGCAGTGCAGAAACATGGCTGGTATAACTGCTTAGTACCAAAGTCGAAAACAAATGAAACAGTCTCTCTGTGTTTGCATACGTGTCCATCGAATATAGAGGTGAAGGCTGCACAGATGATTGACCTTTCAGAGAAAGCCGAAGCTCTTTCTACTGAAATTTCTTTTATCTCACTTTCAGCAATTACAGGCCGATAGAGCAGGCATAGTACTCTGTGTACCTAAGTTTCATTTTTCTCATTGTTGTATGCTGTCTGCTTAAATTGCAGCTATTACCCACCTGAAAGCTTCCACTCATGTGAGGCGATTATCACTATTATCTCACAGTGTTCAGTTAATTTGTTTTGTGGATACATTTGTGTGAACCTACAGCCCCTCAGTCATTTCGGTGGGCCTCGCGTTAGAACGTCATTTTTTCATTTTATTTATTTTGATTAAATACAATCCTTAGTGTGAAACACTGATGCTTTACACAGAAGCTAAATTCCAAAATGCTCAAAGTTATCAAGATGGTCATATATTCACTGTAATTTGAGCGACTGTGGCGCAAGAAGGTAGAAGACTCGTCCACAAATCTCGCAGTTCTTGGTTCGATCCCCAGCTCGATCCCATGTCACATGTCGAAGTGTCCTTGAGCAAGACACTGAAGCCCAACTTAGTTGCTCCCGGTGAGTGTTGGTCCCCAATCGGTGTGTGAGTGTGTGTGATTGTGAGTGTGAATTAGTGAATAAGAAGCAGTGTAAAGTGCTTCAAGTGCCAATAGGTAGAAAAGCGCTACATAAGTACAGAACATTTACCATGTACACACTCTTCAACATGTCTATGTGCAGTTATCACTGGAAACATATTATAAACAGGATGTATTTATTCATCAGTAGACTATGGTTAGTCCAGCATTTTCAGTTACAAAGACCAGAAAAATTCACTTGCTCTTTTAGGTTATGTGCAGAGGCCCTCTGTGCCAGCAGGCAAGGCAGGGAACTGCTCGGGCCCCAGGCCAGTATGGGACCCCTAAGGGCAATGACCTTGATGCAGACCTCCCTAAGAGGGCCCCAATTCTAAATCTGTTGGAAATAGTGCATGATTCAGTGTAAACACACAAGCCAATGAAACAATGAAAACCAGCTGATGAAAAAAAGAGGAAGAAGAAAAAAAAGCAAGATAGTGGTAACTGGAGCTAACGTAGCTACTAAGTTAGCAGAGCAGCCTAATGTGTCCAGCTTTGCTGGAGTCGCCTGAAGTCAACTTGTTAGCTTAGCTAGCAGGCTGCAAATATGAACAAACACAATATGTTAACTAATAACATGCAAATAATTGGATTATTCTTCATTATATTAAACACATGATTCAATCTGAATCAACAAAAAGCTCACTCTAGTCAGCCATCGGCAAACGAGCGCCTCTTCTTCATATGATGATAAGCAGATTCAGGATCAAATGAGTAATGCTGGATATTCTAATCCTGGATATATTTATCCAGGTACTGTATGTCAGTTCCTCAATCCCAACTGGGGAAGTGGATCAGGAAAGCTGAACGTAGTCACTCAAGATTACTCAGGATGTGTCATCATTGCTGAGACTATATTGACATTCAGAGAGTGAAAGAGAGATTTGTGCAGCCAAAACAAGAAATTCTATTGCAGGCTGGGAAGAATTTGTATTTTGGCAAAAGCCCCAAAACTGATTACCGTCGCATGCTAATATCTTTAAGTCCTTGGGTCTCGCAACTTTGTGTTTACCACAGGCGAAGGGGAGTTATGGAGGAGTCATGGCCATTTTAGGCAGGATTGGGTCAAATGTGCAAGTCCTTATTGATACCATTCACCTGAACCTGCCTGGCTGTAACACTTGGTCCATGTGGTCATTTGTTGTCTCCCGACCAGCGGCTGACACTCACCTGATCTTGTTTTTTATTTTTGCTTTCTAGTTTACTCTGTTGAATTTAATTTGAATAAAACGGACTATTTTATTATAACCTTTGTGAACTCCCTTCATTTCACATTCCCTGAGCCAGTTTGTGACACTGTGATCCAAGTGTAAAACATGCTAATTACTGTTTATTCCAGGTTTTTGTTTACTGGACGTGTCACAATATTTTGTTTTATTAATTTAGTTTGACCTGTCTTAAGTGTAATACATTTTTTGGACAAAAGAAAACACAACACGTAAGCTATGGACAGGGGAATTCTGCTGGTGACCTTTCATCCTTTCTTCCTTTTTCCACCTTCTTGTCTCTCTTCCTCTGTTCTCTGTGGTCAAACTGCAAGAGATGAGCTAAGGTTGAGAAAATTTTGGTTAAGGGTCGACAGTGTTTCTGTGTCTCTCTCTCTCTCTGTGTGTGTCTTATTCTTTTCTGTAGTCCTGCGGAGTAAAGAGGTCAGCTCTAACTAATTACATTTGGGAGAAAGCCGCAAGAGATGCAGACAGGGGTGAAGGAGAGAGAGATGGACAGACAGACAAGGAAACAAGGTGTATGTACAAGGAAGGGAGAGAGGCAGAAAAGAATCTCATCTAAACGAGAACCATCAAATAAGAGAAATGCTATTATAGTTCATAATAAAAGCGCAAATGGTTGTTTTTACAGTTCCATCTTTAAAAAGCTTAAACAACCCAGAGAACTGCTATTACAGGTGCTTTTGCACTTTGGACAGAGCAAAGGTCGCTGTAGACAACCATCTCTTAGCAGAGCTCCATAAATAATACCTAGACAAGTGAGTTGTATTAATCATTCCATCTCCTCAGTGATGTTCCTCAGTGTCACCAAACCTCCAACGCTGTCTCTAACACACACAAACCGTTAAACCATCAGATAACTAGCAACGTGTTTGTGCTTAGCTTGCTAACCTACCTAAGCAACCAATCCACACATGTAATCCAATGAGTGAACTGAAGAAAGTGCTGCAGGGATGCACAGTGGTGGATTGGTCTGCTCTGTCCCCTCACAGCTAGATGCTCCCCAGTTTGAATGCACCTGCTGGTTGCAGCCTCACTGTGTGGAGTTTGCGAGTTGGCCTTGTGCTAACATGGGTTTCCTCCCACAGTCTGAATGACTCATCCACTCCCATAGGTGTGGATGTGAGTGTGAATCGTTTATATATATATATATATATATATATATATATACACACACACTTGACTGTGCTGATAAGATTAGGTTTGCTCCTAAAGGTGCAGCAGGAGTGAGTGGGCATCGTTTGACTATAGATGCCGAGGCATTAGCAGTGGTCACAAATGATGTGTGTGCGTGTCCTCCATAAAATATCTGAAAATCTCACACAGCAGATATCACAGATGTGTTTAGATACTGATTTGGTGGAGGAAAATGAAGTGCCAAGACCACATTAAGAAGTTCCTCCATAGCTGCCATGTCTCAGTAACTTTAATTAGAGCTGCAACTAATGTCCATCGTGTTGTAGAAAGAGTGTGTGTGTGTCTACAGTGATTATTATAATCGAGCATAAAAAAACAAAAACAACTAAACAAAACAAAAAATACAGCAGCGACGCAGATGTTTTCCCCAGTATAATGACCCCCCTGCTACCCATTTCCAACAATCACAGGAGGACTCGTGCACACACATAACCACACACAGTCACATCATTTACCAAATGAAATGTTTGATTATCTGTCTCCTTGTGGTTAATTCTTTTTCAATCAAGTATGAAAACATATGAAAACATGTCTGTATGCCCACAGAAATGGGTGATCACACATTCGCAGACAGTGTTAAAGTCTAATATTCTGTTGTGTAAATTGCCTGATGATGTAGAGGAAATCAGCTGAGACTGCTCCTGTTGTGCAGCTAGACATGGTCATGCGTTACAGTATGTGCAGTTGTGTGTGTGTGTGTGTGTGTGTGTGTGTGCTGGTGTGTGTGTGCTCAGCAGTTTTAAACCCATCGCAGAACTTTGACAAAAAAACATTAGTATTGGTTGGTGGGTTTGATTCAGTGTCTTGGGGCCAAACTGGACTCTGAGCCGTGCGGCTGACAATTATTTCGATAGGGTGTTGTTATAAGAACCGCCGACGATTTGTGTGTTTTTCTCCTCACACACAGTCTTCTCAGCCGTTAACGCTGCTATCTTGCAGACACAAATTAGGAAGAATTAAGTGAAAATAAACAGAGAGAGTAAAAGCTTGTCACCGATGCCAAAGCTTATTCTTGAAGTATAATGAATTTGTTTTTGTGTTTTGTGTATTTGTGTTTTGTTCCTGCAGCACAAGAGATAAAACAATGAAACCGTATAAAACTGGTAATTATGCATGGAAGCTCAGGAATCTACTGGTAATTTGCCAATGGAAACAAGTTTGTTGACTCTAGACATTTGCTAGGTTTCAACATCTTCACTCTCGTTACTCTTTCACATCCTGTGTCCAGATTAACAGAGCAAATTCTATCTGCCAGTATTTTACTTGCTATGTTGCTTTTCACACCTCACACTAGCAGTTTGGATCTATAAATGATTTCTGCATCGCTAGCCTCAGTTATTGAATGCAGTGCAAAGGTAAGAACGATTTGCACCCACATTCATTCAGCTTGAATAAATCTGGTTCTGCTTGGGCTATTGTGTTTAATGGAGAGCTGGCTCAGAGCTCAGAGCTCGGGTCTCTTCCTGACTGACTGAAAAATTACATTCATACAGAATTTTAGCAAAGTGACAGGGAGCTTTTTGTCAGCATGAAGCTGTGCAAACATATCTCTGGTCACTTAACTCTGCAGGAGATGAAAGGACATGTTGATAGTGTTTCTTTCAGTTTGGACACATGTTACTCTTTTCATTTCAGGACCTTTTTGGCGTAGTAGAAGTAGAACAGTCACAGAGGAACTCATTTGATGAATATAAAAACTGCTTTCTACAGAAACGCAGCAACACCTGGTATAAATCCAAACTATTCTAGCACATGTCAAGATGTGCGTCTTGGACTTTTGTGTTGATTCTTTGTCTTTTCTGACCTCAGATCATAGTTTTACATCCCTTAGCTTCTTTTCTCTCTCTCTCTGTTATTCTGTATTTCACACACACACACACACACACACACACACACACACACACACACACACACACACACACACACACACACACACATGCTCTTCCTCTGTCATTACTCTTCTCCACCCTCCCTTTGTTCTTCTCTCTGATTTGCCAGCTGCAGCTCATCTTGTTGCAATCAAGCCATGTACTTAAAGGACCTGTTGCTCCACACACTTTGCTAGTTTGTTTTCAGATTTTTTTTGTGCATGTTGTCTCTTAAGCGTCAGCTTCTCTTGTTACGTCATAGACTCATTTCTGTTGTAACGTGGTCCTTGGACTAAATTTCTTCGCCCTCACATTTGTTAGTGTTGATTTGCTCATTTCATGCAAACTTTCCGCTAAAGGCCACTTAACTTTGGCCTTACTGTCTTTCTTTTTAAAACTCATCTATCTTTGTTTGACTTTTAGTTTTCTTGTTCAGTTTGTTGACATTCATTTTTCACCCTTAGTTATTTGTCTCATCCTCCACTCGGTGTTTTCAGTTAGCCATTTTTCTAGCCTCCATTAGAGTGGTTACTGTTTATTGTCAGCTTAGTCGTGTTCATTAAAGCCTTTTGATTAAAGGCATCAATCTTATGTCTTGCACTTGGGTCCTATAACTCTAACTTTGTGACACTTCTGCTGCTCTTGTTCTGTGGGTTGCACTGATTGGTAATTTAAAGGATCACTCTGGCCATTTTCCGAGTTAATATTTTCAACAGTCCCCAAACAGACAATAAAAACAAAGATCAACAGTTTATGGCTTGAATAAACTCAACACAATGTGTTCCGCCTTTCCTTCCGCAACCTTTCCATTTTATCCGGGCTCGGGACCAGCAGCAGGCTGGCCTCTGGTGGCTGGGCGGGGCCACGCCTGGTGGGGTGGGATTCGATGCCACAGCCTTCTGTATCTCAACCCAATACTTTACCCATTGAGCCACTTGCCCCCCAACAGATATTAACATAAGACATTATTAATAAATTACCACTACCCACATTTAGTGCTTATTTATCTGGCCATCAACAAGACCACTCCTCTGGATGACAAATTTATAAATTTCAAACTGCTTGCTGCAATACTATTTTTTTGTAATAGATGTATTTGCAGAACTGTGGTTCAGGGTTAAAATTACAACAATAATCTTAGTGTAATAACATTTACAAGGATATTTGGATTTCATGCAAAACTGCAGCAAATTAGGACCACACTTGACATAACTGAAAAGTGTGTGTGTGTGTGTGTGTGTGTGTGTGTGTGGTTGGAGGGGGCACCAGGGCCAAGGGAGGGCTGTACAGTGTCTGACAGTTTGCCATGAAAGGGGGTTGAAAAAGATTTTTATCAGAAATGCAACTCTGGATCCAAATGAGCATCAAAATTGCTCTGTGCCACCTAATCAGCATAAGCCCAAGCCACAGCTCTTCTCCCACACTGGTGCAATCATGTTTGCTGCCCAGTGCCAACAGCCCTAACAGGTGCAGCCTTAAAAAAAAAATGTGATAAGTGTTTCTCTGAATAGTAAAGATTTATTGGTATGTTTGATTTGTTGAATGCTTCAGAGAGTCACCATTGAAATAGAGCTGAAATTTCCTAAGTGACCTTGGTCTTGTTCAATTGGCACAAGTGGGAACTGAATGGTTTCATATGAAAAAAGTAAGAGATGCCAGTTACCTATTTGTGGAATTCAGGGGGGATAAGTCCGCTATCATCAAACCTACTGATGCCATTTTTGATCTAAACACCTGTAGAATTGAAGCGGGTAAAGAAGGTGAGTTTGGGCAGTCAGATGTTTCCTTACATTTTGGATGTACCTGGCACCTGGTCGGATGTACCTCTCACACATACTTCCCATTTAGCCTTGCTTCATCATTCTCTGGTTTGTTTCTGTCCTTATCTCCCCCCTTTCCTTTCCTCTGCAGTAACCTTTTGCCAATCTTTTATAATGAGGATAGAGTTTCCATGGTAACCAGTGGCCCCAGGTACAATTGATCGTCAAGGGTCTGCAGACATCAGCTCCACTCTGTTTATTTGCACAGTCTGTCTTTCAAGTCAAGGCCAGTGTGTTTATGGAGTGTCTTTAACAAACAGGTGTGGCACAATCTGCTCACCAGCCAACAAAAGAAACACAGCAAATCAGAGGTAGGATAATTAATAAAAGCTGCACAAGGGATACAAAAGGAATAGGCTCTGTACACATCCTCCCTAGGTGTCCTTGAACAAACTACTAAATCCCTGAATACCACCTCTGACTCCCCTGTAAACCATTATTCTAGAGAGTCACAGCACAAAGAGAGACTTTAAGTTCAGGTGTTTATATAGAACTCCTAACAGGGGAATGTGGTTGTTTTGTGCCTCAGATGAAAGAAGAAGGGAAAGGGGGAAAAAAATGCTCATGAGGATCTCAAAGTAACCTAAAGGGGTGTTCCACAAATTTGATATGCAATCTGTGGCTCTGGTGGAGCTTGAACAAGTCAAAACCTAAAGTATCATGTTACTGTATCGTTGAAACTACTTATTTAAAACAGAAGAGGCTGGTACTTCCCAGGTAGGGAGGGTTTATCAAAATAAGGAATTCTGGTGGTTGGAGGTTTTGGCGGCTAAAATGCAGGATATCCACTGCCAGACGTTTTGGACAAAAAGCGCTGAATAAGCAGACCACAAGCACTGACGTAACTTGTGCTTGACAGCAAACTGGCTGCGGATTAGACTGTAGTTAGAACGTTTCAAATTGTCTTTGCTGAAGGTGATAAAGCTGACACTAGTTGTAAAACTCGAATTAAAGTGATTCTATATATTAAGTTTACAAAGACATAAAGACAAATGTCTTTATACATACTGCTGCGAACACTAACATTCTCACACCATTGCTTCAGTGACTTAAGGCTGAGGGTTGGACTTGTGTAGAGTGTTATTGTATGTCATGTCCACCAAATCCTTTAACATTAAGTATAATCCATCTGTATGTTGGCCTGCCCTGATTTCCTGCAGCGGAAATGTCAATCCAGCACAGTTGTGAGCCCCTGAGAGGTGGTCTAATCAAGAATCACACTGTAAGTGAAAACACAACTGACAGTTCAATCTTCCCAAGACATTTCTGATTTATATATTTGTTATGCAGTCAGACGAGCAGCTCATAGAGGTCTGGTTGTTTTCCTGCATCAGCAGTCAAGTTCTCCTTGTCCACAGTGACATCCACTACCCCACAGAAGAAGACGTGCTACCACCTGACAAGAGAAGAAGCCTGGTACTGTATAGTAGCTTGGACAATTTGGTGCACAAACCTGAAATAAAAAACCTGCTTTCCCTGAATGATGACCCCCGTCAAAGCTGGAAAATAGGAGGGCGTCGCCATCAGTGTGTGGGTTTCCATCGAAAATAGCACTGGCTGTTTTTGACTTGCCTCAAATGTCATATTCTGTGTTAGGAAGAATGTGTTTCAGCACAGAATATGATTTGTTGAACTTTACCGATGGTGAATCTTAGCTGTGTTTATCAGAAACAACTTTGCAAACTAGGTTTTCCATGTTAGTTGCCAAATTAAATTCTAATAGACCTGGCTACAGACTAAATTTGTTTCTCAGTGAAGAAATCTGTCCTTCCTGGCTGGTTGATGTAGCTCTGGTACATACCATCTGTGCTCCAATAATCAAATGGCTTGCTCAGGCATTCATGTGGAGTCTCGATACCCTGGAGCCAGAGTTTTTGCCTTCTTGCTTAACTAATTGAGAGAGAGTAAAGGTTGTGTTAGTTTACACACACAAGCAGACATGATGCACATCTATACACTTTCCAAATATCATCAGCTCTAATTTCCATCATGAATGAGCATGCAGATAACTTTAATACTGCAGAAAACTAAAAAGCATGAGCATGAAGTTGTGGAGCTGAGATTAATAGGATTTCTAATAGTTGTCTGTGCATTATTGGACACACTGTAAACAGGAACTACTAATAACTGATTCAGCTATGACTGTTAATTTGTAAAAATGTAGGCAAACATAACACTGCCTGTTTACATCTCCCCAAATCTCCAAACGGAAACTCCAATAAAATATAATTTTATTTAACTCACTATCACAAATCTGCTATGGTCCCTAGACTCCTGAAATATATAATCACCGTCTACGATGGAGGAGTCCACAGCAGCAGACTAATCCCTTAAAGCAGAGCCGCTTATATGATAACTAAAGATGTATTTTGATGTACATAATATTTGTGCGGACTGGAAAATATATGAGGTATATCATTTTTTCCCTCAGATATTCAAAATGAACTTCTGCCTTGAACATGTCAAGCCTGGAAACCCAATTAATTTAGTGACAGTGAACAGCTTTAGAACTGTCTCAGTATCTTTTCTAAATTCTTGCCTCTCGTCTGTGCCTTCATTCTGCTTTCTCTTCCCTGGCTGCCTCTGTCTTGTTCTCGCTCTCTAGAGCTTGAAAATGTACAGAGGAGAAAGAAAGCAAGTATGATTAGGATTTTCTGCTTGGTGGCATCTCATTGGAAGCGACGCCGTTATAATTAGGATGTTAATCGATCCCAAACAATCTTTCTCTCAGTCTTTCACATACAGCATCTACTCACAGTCACGTGCAGGGAAGAGCACTGACCTATGATCAGGGCTAAACTGTTATTAATCATAATATACTTTTTTTATTTCTTTTGTGCATCGTTTTTCTGATCTGAACTTTTTCACTGCAGTGTGACATTGCAGGTCAGATGTCTCAAATTCCGGGTTTTAAAAAGAAAACTGTACTGAAAACAACAGTTATACCAGTTGGGTGACAGCACAGTAGCATTGGAATCCAAAATGAATTCATAAAGCCAGAGTTTTCAGCTACTTGGGGCAGAGCAACACGCTGTAAACACATCACTGATATTATCATCTCAAGTGGCAAATGGGATCGAAAACATGCCCAGCAGACAAAAAGCAACATTTGCATATATGGCATTTGAAAACATGATGCTGTTCAATACTGTGAGTTCGCCTGAGTTCAATACTCAAATCTGCCTTTGTCTCCAAACCCTGTGCATAAAAAGGCTTTGTCAGAGCTTTTTTGCGGAAACAAACTTCCGAATCCAAACAGTACATTTGCACAGCGTGAAACAATAACAACATTCTGCTCATTAAGTCACTTCCTAGCTAACACAATTAACACAGTTCACCTTAATTCGTTCAATTCATTTTCTTTGTTAGTAAGATCGTATGATGGATTCTTCCTTTAACTTTCCACTGTTTACTGTAGCATTTAATATGTGGATTAATTACAATTTCTTGTAGATTGGTTGGTATGTATGAACATATACTTCTATATAGTAGCAGGCTATATAGTAGGCATTGCACAAATAATAGACGTAGACATCAACAACAACCCCCGCAGAGCAGGGGTGAAGGTATCACAATCCACCGAGACTTTATGAACAGAAATATAGAGGCTATACCACAAGAAACACGTCGTCAGCCGCAAGAATCAAAAAGCCAGATTGTAATTTGCAAAAAACTACAGAGATGAGCCAGAAATGTTTTGGACCCGAGTTTCATCGCCTGTTAACTCAAAGATTATTCTCTGCCAAAGTGATAGAAGGTCCAGCATTAAGAGGAAGAAAGAATCTGCTTATGATCTGAACCATAAAAGCTCATCTGTGAAACAAAGTGGAGGCTGCAACTCATCAGAGGGACATAGAGTGAAGGCATTATAACTTTAACAATGCCAAAGTTTCAAACTTTGAGCCAAATATATGCATCAAGAATTGCACACAAAACAAATCCTGTCTCCGTCTATTCTGTTGAGCTCTTGTGAGACTTTCCAGCAGCGTGCAGAGACTCTCTCTGGACCCTCCCAAAATGATCCTGACAGTACACAAGCGAGTACTGTCAGAGCATAAATGGACCTCAGTGTTTGGTCTGCATGCTCACAAAGTACACAATTGTGCATCACATTACATGGGCCTGGGGTGTGTGGGGGAACCTTAGAGAATGAAAATGAAATGAAATTAAAACTCTAAAATGATCCATAATATGGCCTCTTTAGCTCTTGGCTTTATTACCATATAGTCATTTTGAGGACACTTTAATCCAAAGTGACTCACGAGTCAGGGACCCACACATAGAGAGGAGCAACCTGGTGTTCAGTGTCTTTCTCGAGGACACTTGTAAATGCAAACCAGAGGAGCTGAGGATTGAACCACTGAAAACCCCCAACCCGCTTGACGTCCTTATCCACGGCCACCTTTAGGATGATACACATTAAGTTATTTTTAATTTCTTTTCCCACACACTGCTGTGATGAGGCTAAAACTTAAATCCTTCATGTCCAGGCCTAAAAAAGTGTTGGTTTTGTAAGTGAATGTTTTTTTAAAAAGAAAATAAATACATTTAAAAAAAATACAAAAAATACTTGTTAAATAGTTTTTGAATTGTTGATTGGAGATTGTACTTTTTTCTTTTCATTTCTTACTTCAGCACCCACTGAAAGAAGGAACACATTTTCCATGTAATGTGAATGTAATCATTCACCCATTTCCATTTATTTTTTTTTCTGGCCTCTTCAGAGAAGTTTTCTGCAGGGAGAAGGAATGAACTGACCAGTAATACATCCGTGTCCACTCAGTGAGAATTGCCTTCGGTTCTCTAAGTCCTCTTCAAAGATCCGTGCAGACTATTAAAGAGATTTCTCTTAAATTACACAGTCAAGATGGTGCTGCTACAAGGCAGTGACATCAGGGACAGGGGCTTGAGGGAGCTGTGCGTACATCCACTCCAGGTCGTTGTGTTAAAATGGGTTTTGGGGGGGGCACTACACTCAGACCCCGTCATTTAGTTGTATGAACAACAATACTTGGTACTCCGGGATCAGCTGGATGCATCCAAACACTCTAGGCAGTGAGGAATAATGGCATGGTGTGTGTGTGTGTGTGTGTGTAGTGGCATTATGTGTCATAATGTCTTGTGTTAAAAATTATGAGATGTAAGTCTGTGTGTACGGACAATAAAATAAATAAAATCTCTTGAGGCAATTTCTTCGAAATTAGTACAAATATCCGGTTCTGCCCAATTCTTCATGCCAAATGGTGCAGTTGCCTGCTGAGAAATAACCTTTGTTATAGCACAAAACATTAATACAAATGTATCACACTCACGGGATTTACCTCAGTGGGAAATGTGTTATGTTAACTAGTTTATTTCCCTGTTAGCTGAGTATTTATAGTTATCAGTTGTAAAATAACTCAAGTCAGTTCCTTCCTGCTAAAGTTACAAACCTTGAATTTACAACAACACACAGACTAAATAATGCCTGGGGATTGATATTGTTGCAGGGGTATAAAGGACATTTCCTCTGACCTGAGTCTCTGCTGTGTCAGCACTGTTTTTGGTACTGACTTTTAAAATAAGGCCTTAGGAAAGAGGTACATCAGTACATGCTGCATTGATCTTAAGAGAAACTCTTTTTAAACGGTCGATATCACTGTGCATGTAATGATGCAGCAATTACACGTCACGTCAGGTTTTACTTAAATTTACACACACGTGGGAGTCGAGGACCTTAGTGGTGTTTGTGGATGCAGTACATGTAACTCAAGCTTCTTTCAGACATGCACTGGAATTCTAAAATTCTCCAGACTTTGTCAGGAAGAGGTGCACGTGTGAACGCAAATGTCCAAGTGAGACACTGCAGACGTTATCCGGACTTTATCTTTCCATTCTTGGTGTTGTCACAATGGTCTGCACGTTGATTTGGCACAGGTATGTGCACCAGATGCCCTTCCTGACACAACCCGAACCCGCTTTTTCCTGGGCTTTGGACTGGCATTCAGATGTGCACTGGCTTGTGGAACTACCACACTACCCTAAATGCCCCCAAAACTCTCTTCCTGCCAGCATTACCCATCAGTCCCCTGACATCTATTTCTGTTCATTTCTGTTCATTGCGTGCATTTCTTATTGTTAATGTATTTTCTATTTCCGTTTCTGGAAATCATTGTTGTATTTTGAACAACTTTTTAAGTTGTGCGTTTACCTGAAACACACTATGACTGTGGCTGCAAGTGAAGACGCAAGCGGCCATCACAGTCCACTTTAAACGGATTCATTCCATAAGGTCTTAGTCACTTTTTAATTTCCTTTCAAAAGCACCAGCACATCTAAAGCTCAATAATTAACATGTTATCTTATTTTAATACTATGAACTGAAATGTAAAAACAAAAAACATCACACAGTATTTGTCTGAATTCGCCACAAACTGCAGGAGCTGCTAAATTAGCTTCTTACACATCATCTGAAAGATAGAAAGTGATTCTCTCTTGGTAAAACATTCAATGCCCAGTTCCCAGTTCATGGGAAGAAGTGACAAAGCTGCATCTAAATGTGGGTAAGCAGCAGGGCCTGCAGCCCACAGCCAGCACCGGTTCAGATACAGTGTAGTTAGTGGATCTTCTCCTTCCAGATACATGTGTTTACAGCTCTCTAGTTTTGGACAGAATGCAAAATTAGCCAGACTTGAAAACTGCCCTGACTTGATCATCCATCACAATGAGCAGTTTTAAGACTGTTTCTACATTGTCATTAGCTGGCTGTGTTAGAGTTGAGATGTTTTCATATCGCTGTTGCATTACATTACACTCTGCCAGTCACTTGACAGCCAGAATTTAAGCTGATGTATTGTGTACGCGACGGTACGGAGTTTACTGATAACACTGCAATATTTTTAAATTTACACTCTTAGTGTTTCGAACAAGAACATTGGCTTGCATAATGTTTTATTCATTAAATTATTATAACCTCATTGTGACTTGTGAACTACTTTTTGACTGTTAGTTACTGAGGGTACTCGTGCTGTTAGGACCAGAGGAGAAGGGGAAAGTGATAATGCTCATGGCAGGACAGAAAGCCCCATGTAAAAGGGCAAAAACATAGCAAAGAAGACTTGTCAAAGGATGAACACTGTTCAAAGGTTCAGAAGGTCGACCATCAACAAATCAGTCCTATAAGAACAAAAGGATAAGAGACAGATTAAGAAGAATGAGAGGGGCGTTCACACCCCTCCCGCCGAGCTTAGAGGGAGAAAAAGAAAAATGTAGACACTTGAACATTGTCTTTCACAGAAGCAAAAATGAAGAGGGGAGAAAAGGTGTTGAGGACTAGGATTTGTCTTTTTGTAGAACAAAATAGAGGAAGGTAAAGACTGACTTCACAAAGGAGTTTGGGTTGGATTTTCTCTCTGGCCTTAGTAGAGACAAAAGGAGAATCTCTGAAAAACTTGTAATGGACAAAAACATCCAAAAATACAGCATAGTGAGACACAGATGCTATTGGTTTTCGGAACTCGACTGAAAAACATATGGCAGGAATTTCTTCGAACCTACTAAGCTTTTAATTAAAGTACTGTAAATACTGAAGTTTTCTTAATTAAGTTCATTCATAATATCCAGTTTTATGTCTCGCACTACTTTGGAACTTAGAATTTCAAAGGCCTAAGGAACAAGAAGTTTCTGACTTTGAGTGAATTCTCAGCAGTTAATTCATTAAACTCGCTGTAGACAAACTCATTTTCTTTTACACTGGAAATCCTTCTACAAGTTAATGTACAGTCACTGTTCAGCTTACAGTACAACTCAAAATTAAAATGTACTATTAAGGTCATGATGACCTTAAACATTTTAGAGGGGTGCCATCAATATTCACAACAAACACAATGAGGATATGCATGTAGGGTTTTAAAAAAATTATGGTAAAATGGATTTTACACAAAGAGACGGTGACTTGATAGGCTGCAGACAAACATCAAGACATCTGTCACTGTCATTGTCACCACTGTATTAACTCTGTGTGTTTTGTCCCGTAGTTGTCTTTGTCCTTCTCTGTCCCTCTCTCTCTGTCCCTCTCTGCAGGTGTCCTCGGCTTTGAAGCTGTGTGTCTTCCAGCGTGCAGCTACTGTTCCTACCAACCTCCATAATGGTTTGTTGTTGCTCTGTTCTTTTCTCTCTTCACTTTCCACTCACCTCAACTGGTCGAGGCAGATGTCCGTCCACCCTGAGCCTGGTTCTGCTGGAGGTTTCTTCCGTTAAAGGGAGTTTTTCCTCTCCACTGTTGCCTATGGCTTGCTCCAGGGGGAAATGTTGGGTTCTCTCTACACATCTTTATAGTCTTGACTTTATTCTGTAAAGTGCCATGAGATGACTTTGTTGTGAATTGGATTGAATTGAATCTGTGGGACAGTTTTAGAAGTTGTTGTTGTGGATGACACAAAAAAAAACAGATGTGCACTTTTACAAGGTTGATCAACTCCGATCAGTACTTGGCCATGTGTCTATATCACATTTGCACCAGTACTGCATTTGACAACAGTGCTGCAACTAAAATATTAAAGCTTTGGAGAGACAAAAGGATCAGTTGGCATAGTTGTAAACGAGTTTACCGCTAAAATCCGACAATGCTAAATTATGCATAATACTAACAGTAGCACTAATGCTAAAAAGCTGGAAGAATCAATCCTCAGTGTGAAATGGACTCATTGACATGTTATTGATCCGAAAAAGAATTTCTGACAAGAATATATCCCAGGAATTTCTTCACTGGTGTGTAAAGAAAGTAAATCTTGAAACTGTTAGACCACCGAGGTAGAAGTCGAAGCACTTATATGATGTCCTGCTGCACCTATCCAGTGGGTATTACTGGGTTTTGCATCTGGCATAATCACAGTACCTGGAAAAAGATTCCTCGGAGCACATCTTGAACTGCTGCCCAAAAGTATCAGGACCGGGTCAGGGATACAGGTGGTGCCGTGATCAGGTGCTGAAGGCAGTAGCTGATTCCTTCTTTACAGAAATCCAGCAGAGCAAACATTAGCCAACACCGCTTCACTTTTGTTAAAAGGGGGAGGATTCAGTTGGGGCTCAGGGCCTCATCTGGGCTGCTCGTTACATCTTGTGATTGGCACTTATAGGTGAACATGGGAAGCATCTGAAGTTTCCAGAACACATTTCAAAGACAACTCTCAGGTCAGACTTGGTTTTACCATCTATCTGTTCTAAGCAACTAGTCGTGTTTGAACTCACTGTCTCTGGGTAGACTGGAAACAGAAGGCACATGAGCTTATGAAAGGCCACATTTCTCAAAATATAAGTCTATGAGCCTATGTGGGTGAGCTGTATAGACTTTGCAGGGAAATCTCAACTCTAAACATTCAGTGTCTCTGGAATCAGAGGACTGTAGAAAAGAAAAACCACCAAGAACATCACTGAAGCTGCAGAAAAGGTATCGTGGTGGTATAATAAAGTGGGAGACACAGCTGGGTCACCAGAGTGACCTTACAGTAAAACATAAATGTATTGCTTTCCTGAGGGCCTGTTAAAAATATTGCATAATAAACAGAGAAATGCAATATACTAAACACCAGATCAGTATCCTGTATCCTTCTTTATACTTCTTGTATATGATAGTTATTCCGACAAAAAGAGTGAATAGAGAATGAAGGCACACAGGTCTGAACGCTGCTCCTCAGAGTGATAAATTGGGTGCTGCAGTATCCCATGTTTTGGTTTGTCTCGCACATATTGTTCAGTGGGTTTGTCTTGTCCTGCCTTGTCCTGTCTTGTAGTACTGAGCCACAGTGGAAATGAGTCTCATTGTTCTGTGGTTTTAATCCCCCAAAGTTATGTAGCCTACCACAGTTCTGCACTGTGCTTCAGTGCTTCTCCACACATGGATGAACTGCAGATTGTACTTCAACTTTTAGATGGATCAACCCTAATCTAAGCAGAGATGCGATGAAGGGGAAAGAGAAGGAGGGAAAGTTTTTACAGCCTTCTGAAAAGTTGCAATTCCACCGACAACTCATCTGTTCTTATCACAGAGACTGCTTTCTGCTGAATAGTGATTGGAAGTGAATGTTAAGAAGATCTCTGGCCATGTCCTTCAGTATCTGACACCAAGACATTAGTGGCAGGTCCTTTAAGGGTTGGACATGTACTTGCAGAGGACCAACAGGACCTGTGCTATCGTGACACAATCAGTCCCTTCAGTAACTCCATTGCAACACCTTCTGCTAGGAGCTGGCATCAGGGCTTAGGTCTTATATGATGTGAGGTGGAGCCACTGTGGGAAAAAGGTATTTGAGCACATTCTCCAACAACCTGTCTTCAGTAGTTACTGAATGTCCACGTGGAAACGAACAGCAGTTCAATTGTTTTTACAAAAATGAAAGGTCTTAAAGGAGAAGTTCAAATCGCACACTTCTTCACACCTGATTGAGTTCTACACAAAGTGTGTATGATTATGTATGATTGTCAGTTGTTTTTTTTTTGGAGTGGAGAGAAGGGTTTTAACACACGGTCTGACAACATCCAGCCCTTCTGCCAGAGAATAACAGCACTTGCTATTCCTAGACCCATGGGACAATTTATTATTCATACTCTGTGTTTGGATTTATGTCTGTCTGCTTTGGTTATTGTTGCAGACACATTTAAAGTGGAAGTGGATGTAAAGCAAGAGCAACTTTGGGAGAGTTCAAAGTCTGAACATTTCGACCGACAGGAAAAACTGCAAGCATTTCAATTGTTTGGAGTTTAAATATATTATAGCATATAGTCGAATAAAATACACATTTTCACACCATTATTCAGGCCAACAGGAGTTGATGATTTGATCATTTAAAAGATTTTCAGTTGAATATGCTATAATTTTTCTGTCAAGTGCAAGTCATATCTCAAGAGAGAAGCTCTAACACTACCATATTGATGGTTGGCACATCACACACCATTAGACCCCTCCTCAAACAGCTTCCTCCTCTTGAGGCGTGGCTCGCACACTGAACTTGCCTTATAGTGTCTTCTTACATACTGTATGGCTACAGAAGTCTGGGACAACAGCAGCTGTGCATTTATTATCAATATAAATCCAGATGTGCTGTTGAGTACCACCGCTGTGCCCTTCAGAAGCAACAGGAGCCCAGGTGCAAATGCAAATAAGCAAATGAGCTCCGAGCCAATTCAGCTGCAGCCAGGTGGAAACCAAAACAGGCACATGTTAGCAATCACCGTTACCTCTTTTTAGTTTAGAACTTTTACGTTCTAATATGATATTTAACGTAAGTTAGCGGGATCATGTTTATTCAAGTGGAAAGTGTTAGTTTACCACCAATCATGGATGAATAATAATGTAATACCAGGAAAAGGTCATCGTTGCAGCCCCCCGATTTATTTATTTAAAGATGTGTGTTTAACATGAAATCAGTTTGACACTATTGCTGGTGTTTAGTGGTGGCAGATAGTTAGAAAGCCAGAGCAGATATGTATAGAGGCAGTAATTACCTGTAACTCTTCAAACGAAGCATTCGGGAAAACACAAAACACTTACTGTACCAGTGTAGAGATACACTGTCAGGCAGATACACCTGTACTGGGTGCGTCCATAACATGAGGAGGACAGTATTCATCATCATTTGTAGTACAATCGTACTACATCATTCTATCATTCTGCCTCAGCAAACCAACAGTTGAAAGAGATCATTTGAGTAACGGTCCTGTCGTATGTTGACTTTCATTTGCAACTCATCACTTTTTCATTCTCTGCCCATGACTTTGAGGACTTGTATCTAAAGTTGTTTTTGTTGATTGTTTTATGTATTTATGCATTTGTCAAAGTATCCTTTTGTTTTCACTTTCATATGTGTGTTACTGCTTGATGATGAAACTAGAATTAATAAAATTCTCATAACAGATGCTGAGCATCAAAGCAGCAGAACCATTGGACTACAAATCAAGTGTGTGGTTGTGTGTGTGTGTGTGCGCACACAAATGCGAGTCTATAGCCCCCAGATGAAATTATAATTAGAATCAATGACTCAAGTCGAAAGTCTTCATCGTCTCTACTGGGACAGTACTTTGGCCAGTTTACATTCCACCCTCCACACACACACACATACACACACACAAACACTCAAACACAAACACATACATTGTGCACAAGCCAACTGTGGGTTTGAGAAAGAAAACTAAGGATTCATGATTCTTCTCACTTGGTTGATTTGCAATATGGAGCAGAGTGTTCCACCGCCAATAAATCAGCCCTTTAAATCTAATGGAGACATTATTGCTTCCAGCACAAACTGTATTTCCAATTTCAACCTTGTTTTGCTCTCAGCAAACCAGACCTTTAGTTTGGTTTATGTCAGTGCTATATGGATGCCATTAATTTCCCTTTAGTGCAGTGCAGTATGACTCATAACTCTACTTAAAATGTATACTATATTGTTTTGTAAATTTTGAAAAACTGTATATTCTAAAGCACAAAGCCTCACGCTGCAGAGACTCACTCACATATAATTGGAATAAATAGTTGTGAGTTGACAGTCTGGATTATGATACTGAACATAATTTTGTTTGCATAGTAAAAGTTGGTGCACTCTGTGTGTTGCTTACATTCTGCTCAGGCTGCTGTCTGCATGACAAATCTGTGAGGGACAAGCCTCCAACATGCACTGCTGTCTTTTTACCACAGTTAGTCACAAAAGTCTGAAATCTGCTAATCATAGTTGACATGATGTGTCAGTCGTTGATTTATGTCAGTTTAAACTTTCACTGCAGCAGCACAACACTCTGCAGATGAATCAGGTTATATTGTGCTTTAATCATATTCCTCACAGTAATTAATGTTTACATCATTTAATTTACATTCTGCTGTGATGTGATGGTGGAGTATATGTACCTTCAGGACTCAACTTCTACTTTGCTTATTGTCAGGCAGATTATTAAAACTTTTTTCAACTGTCTTTAAGTCTAAGCAGCAAAAATTAGGTTTTAAAAGCCTCCTCAGTTATTAGTTATTATGAGTTTGACCCTCTAAACTTTGACTAATCTGCTTTAGCATTTAGGCGTTGGGGACTATTACATATGTGGTGGCAACCATAACTGCAGTTTTGGTAAAATTGTAATTTGAGAATAATTATTAATGAAATGTTTCTATGGAGCACGGTGAAGAAATGAAACCAGTTTAAGAAAACTAACAACAGCTTTCTAGTATTCCCAGACATCTCCCATCATGCTGATGTCTGTACATCAGAACTGTACTTGAGTAAAAACATTGTGCGCTCTCATCAAATAACAATTGTATTTGCTAATTGTGCATTAATTGTTAAGTATTAACTTATTTTTAAATTTCAAAATAAGGGGATGCACACTTTTTGCAACCAACTGTATATCATTCTGTATAATAATTGCTTTTACTGTACTATTGGTATGATGGTGGTAGACTTTGCAAAAAGGGTGGAAATGGCTGTAGAAGAGGCAGGAACATAGGGTGACGTATAAGAGCGGAGGTAGAAGCTCTCAGGTGGACGACATCTTGTGTAGACGTTGTAATCTGAAAGAGATCAGTGAATGTAAAGCATTGGTAGGGGAGAGTGTAGCCAACACAGGATGGTGGTGTGTAAAATGATGCTGGTGGTGAGGAAGATGAAGAGGACAAAGGCAGAGCAGAGGACGAAGTGGTGGAAGTTGATAAAAGGAAGAATGTTGTGTAGTTTTCAGGGAAAAGATGAGACAGACTCTGGGTGGTCAGGAAGTGCTTCCAGATGACTGGACAACTACAGCTAATGTGATCAAGAAGACAGGTAGGAGGGTACTCGGTGTGTCATCAGGAGAGAGGAAAGTGGACATGGAGACTTGGTGGTGGAACGAGGACGTTCAGGAGTGTATACAGAGAAAGAGGTTAGCTAAGAAGAAGTTGGACACTGAGAGGACTGAAGAGAGTAGACAGGAGTACAGGGAGATGCAGCGTAAGGTGAAGGTAGAGGTGGCAAAGGCCAAACAAAGAGCATATGAGGACTTGTATGCTAGATTGGACACTAAAGAGGGAGAGGTGGATTTGTACAGGTTGGTGAGACAGAGAGACAGAGATGGGAAGGATGTGCAGCAGGTTAGTGTGATTAAAGATAAGGATGGAAATGTATTGACAGGTGCCAGGAGTGTGATGGGAAGATGGAAGGAGAACTTTGAAGAGTTGATGAATGAGGAAAATGAAAGGGAACGAAGAGTAGAAGAGGTAACAGCTGTGGTATTGTATGAGGACGTCTGGAGCAGCTGAGAAGTATGTTAGAGTGGTGAAGGACATGTATGAGAGCTGTAAGACAGTGGAGAGGTTTGCTGTAGGTGTCACAGAGGAGTTCAAGGTGGAGGTGGGTCTGCATCCAGGATCAGCTCTGAGACCCTTCTTGTTTGCTCTGGTGATGGACAGGCTGACAGATGAGGTTAGACAAGAATCTCCCTGGACTATGATGTTTGCAGATGACATTGTTATTTGTAGTGAGAGCAGGGAGCAGGTGGAGGAAAATCTAAAGAGGTGGAGGTCTGCTCTGGAAAACAGAGGAATGAAGCTTAGCCGCAGCAAGACAGAATACATGTGTGTGAATGAGAGGGACCCAGGTGGAATGGTGAGGTTACAGGGAGCAGAGGTGAAGAAGGTGCAGGACTTTAAGTACTTAGGGTCAACGGTTCAGAGCAACGGAGAGTGTGGAAAAGAGGTGAAGAGGCGAGTGCAGGCAGGTTGGAACGGGTGGAGAAAAGTGTCAGGTGTGTTGTGTGATAAAAAGAGTATGAAGCTGATGAGACCAGAGATGTTGTTCGGCTTAGAGACAGTGGCACTGAAGAAAAGACAGGAGGCAGAGCTGGAGGTAGCAGAGCTTAAGATGTTGAGGTTCTCTTTGGGAGTGACGAGGATGGACAGGATCAGGAATGAGTACATCAGAGGGACAGCTCATGTTAGATGTTTTGGAGATAAAGTCAGAGAGGCCAGATTGAGGTGGTTTGGACATGTTCAGAGGAGAAACTGTGAATATATCGGTAGAAGGATGCTGAGGTTGGAGCTGCCAGGCAGGAGGTCTAGAGGAAGAGCAAAGAGGAGATTTATGGATGTAGTGAGGGAGGACATGAAGTTAGTTGGTTTGAGAGAAGAGGATGCAGAGGACAGGGTTAGATGGAGGCACATGATTCGCTGTGGCGACTCCTGAAAGAGAACAGCCCAAAGGAAAAGAAGAAGAAGACTGTACTATTGGTATAATTTGATTCTATCCAACATTAAGGGTTAATTTGTTTCTGCCTTTTGTTCCCCAAAACTCAAATTTTGAATCAGTTTTTAAATTAAATTGAATTCATTGTGTATAAACTTAAAGAGAAAATGACAGTAAAATTCAAAGTAAATGTTCATGTTGTCAGTATTATCAGGTCCAGAAGTCACCTACAAACTCAGAGGATGTTGGAGATGTTGGATGGGTAAACAAAACCAATAAGCTTCCCACAGGAACTGCAGGTGGAAAACAGTTACAGTGTGCAACATTGAAGAAGTTCTGATTTTAGCCAAACTGCACCATTTTTCCTAAATCTTCCCCGTGTTTCTTTGTTCCCTAAACACTGTCATCCAACACTTTTGACTGTTTAGAATGAAAAACAGTGTTATACTTGCCACTTCTGTGATGCCTCGTACCATGTGTACGGGTGTTCTTCTAACAAATGCTGTTGCTTTAGAGGACTTGATGCTGAACAAATCTGTTTCCTAGGAAGTACTTATGGTTATTTATACTGTATTCAAAGCATGTACTTGAGCAGACAGTTTAAAGTGCCACATCTACAGTACTTGAAGTAAAAGAGTTTCTTAAACAAGTATTTATACTAAAAAAGAGCTGAAAAAAGTTTTCTGGTCAAATAGATGATTGTTAACAAAATATATCTAAAATATAATCAATAACTTACCAATTCAAACCATATTTTACCGAAGCCTTTGTTTCTCATCAGTATTACTGAGAGAGTGTTAAAGCTTGATCTCTCTGTGGTGTTGTGGTCAACTAGACTTATCTGAAGTATAAAAAAAAAGGTAGCAGTGTGAAGCGGGTGTTCATTACCACTGTGAACAGTTTTTTCTCTGTTTGTTCTCTGAAGGCCATCACAAATCAACAGCACACAATTCTCGGATGTTTGCGTAACTCATCTTAAGCTGTTGTTTCCCCGGGCTCGCGGGAAGACAGGAGCTTTCACTACCAAAGAGAGACGCATTCTTCTTCTGCTCAACGTGTCTTTTAGCAAAACGCTGAACGACTCTGACAGGTTCAGCTATGAGTCATTACAATTACCAACCATCAGCCTTAGAGCTGCTGCGGGCTGTCGCGCTTGTGAGATAAAACTGTCTGAGTCGGAGATTATGTATCACTCCATATGCTAAAGTGTCTTCTAAGAGACATATCACCACCTACTGTAGAGAAAGAGAAAGTCCCAGTCAAACACTTCCCTCTGTGATGCTTTGGCTTGTGTCAGATGAATGATGCTTTTCATCTCTTCCTTTGTTGTCTTTGTCAATATTTGACATGCTTGAAATCCCTGTTCGGTGTTTCAACTAAAAAGATTCTTCTGTCAACACAAAGAAAAAAGAATTAGATGGTTTGTAAAAGGAGAGAACAAATGCGTTTTGGAGGAGCACTGATTTTGTGTCGCTGAAGGAACCACTAGTGGCACAGGAGTGTAGCTTGTAGTTTATCACACTACATGTAGGAAAATCACACTAATAATCAGAACATTTGTACATTCAACCTCTGTAGAAAACCTGGTTTCATGAACAGATTAGCAAATGGGCCCCGAGCAGGGGTGGATCACTGAAGGGGTCTAAAGGCACAGGGTCACCGTGAGGCCACGTGGCCTCTATGTGAAGTGAGTCTTAATAGTTCTTGTTTGAAAATGACAGAGCTCTGTTGGAAGAATGATCACAAAAGGGATAAAAATGGCCCAAAACAGATTGAATTGAAAAACATAGACCAAAAATGTATTTTGTTGTCTTTTTCAGTCTGGGGGTCCTTCCTTATATAGGAGGGGCAGGCTATCTATTTATCTAATCTGTCTATTTTCTCATACTCCCCACACTCCTTCTATTAAAGGTACAGTGGGACCCCAGACTGAGAGAGATCCAAAACAACCACAAATTAGACTTTCACATGCATGAAAGTCAGTGTGTACTTTATTTGATCGACTTTGGTAGTTTGTCTATGGTAGTATTGGTTGATTGATTGATTGATTAATTAATTGATACTCGCTCTGGTGTCAGTCTGATTTCGACTTGGATAAAGGTCAAGATCAGGTTTCCTACACCAACATCAGTTACAATGCTACATCTTTAAGTCTTTATCATCACTGAGTGTGTTTACATGGACTTAAGTAACCAGGTTACAGTCAGCTTTCTCAGGAAAGCTGATTTCTTAAGTGTCATGTAAACAGAGAAGGTGGTTTCCAAAATCGTGGATCAGGAAAACTCGTTTTCCTCCAGGTAGATTTCTGTCAGCGAATGGCAGAAAAACACACACACAAAGAAAGTAAAGTCAGAAAGCACAGATTTGTGTCTGTAAACGGTTAAAATCTGTCGAACCTTTAGAAACCAGGCTTCCAAAATAAGTCTCAGGAGGAGGAGAACTCAGGTTTCTCTTTTGCTGCATGGAAGTGCAGATTTCCAGACCAGGTTTCCTAAGTGCATGTAAACTCAGTCATTGGAACAGACATCACAAAAGAAAAAGTGGCAACAATGAAGACATTTGCTTTGAAACTTTGATCCATGTACAACAGGCAAACTGGAATTCTGACTCCTGCTCAAAGACAACTTGGAGATGTCTTGGCAACTCCTTGACAACTTGGAGAAAAGCCAAAGCTTTTTCCCTCTGTTCCTCTATGACAGAGAAAGCTGCCGATGATCTCCAGCATTTTTTCTGATGAATTTGATCAAAGTAATTACAGTTTTTCTGAATTGTTAAAACACTAAAGCCCATTCAACTGCCAAAACTATTTTTAAAACGAATCACTGTTTTTCTCCAAACAACACTCATCAGTTTTCAGATCAGATTCAACCTTTTTGCAAAACCCATTCTGCAAAATCTCCTCCTTTTTTCTCCACTCAGTAAAGACAAAAGCAAAACTTTAAGCTACATTATCAAAAAGTTGGACTTGTTTTGCAAACACCTCCAAACTATTTCATCGTTCCTCAAAGCCAAACTCTGCTGTCAAAAACACACAAAGCCAATGCATAAATAAACATTGTACACAACGTCTTTTATGTATAGTGAAAAAATACATTTATAAACTGCAACATAACATATTTTTTAATATTTGCAGTAAACAATGTCAGTCCATCATTTTACCATTTTGCCTCAGGCCTGGTGATGGGCCACAGGACTTCAGCTGTATTAGAGGTCTTCATAGTGCAATAATAGATTGTTAGGTTTCCTCCTAAACTATTTATCCTGTCTCCTCTGTGGGGTAAAGGTAATTAAAGCGTAGGTATACTGTGTACTTTCAGAGTACACTTGCGATTGGATCCCCTTCCAGTTTGAAAAGTGACATGGGAAGCAGAGCCCTTAGCTATCAAGCTCCTCTCTGTGGAACCAGCTCTTATAATAAGCTCTTAGTAATGCAACTATAGACTTAGACTGATGCACTGAGCTCCTTCTCTCTTCTCCCCATGCATCATGTCACCACTGTATGACATTAAAGTGTGTTTCCTCCCGTAGTTGTCTTTGTCCTCCTCTGTCCCCCTCTCTCTGTCCCTTTCTGCAGGCCTCCCCGGGTTTGGAGCTGTGTGTCTTCCATCGTGCAGCTACTGGTCCTACCAACCTGCCAGATGTTATGTTGTTGCTTTTTGTTGCTCTTTTCTTTTCCCTCTTCACTTTCCACTCACCCCAACTGGTCAAGGCAGATGTCCGTCCACCCTGAGCCTGGTTCTGCTGGAGGTTTCTTCCGTTAAAGGGAGTTTTTCCTCTCCACTGTTGCCTATGGCTTGCTCCAGGGGGAATTGTTGGGTTCTCTCTACACATCTTTATAGTCTTGATTTTCTAATTTAAACGACGCCTTCACTGATTTTGAAAAGACTTCTTATGATTCTAGGTTGGGTAGTACATGTACAATAGGGCAGTTTAAAAGCATTATTGTACATTAATACTTTATACTGAAGCCTTAAAAAGCCAGTTAAAAATTGGTGAAGTCGCCCTTTAAAGTGCCCTGAGACAACTTGTTTGTCAAATGGCACTATATAAATAGGGCTGAGAGGCTGGTTTGGAAAAGTTCCAGTTTAGGGGAAGAAAAACTAAACGTTATTCTGGACAGACAGCCAAAACAAAGAGAGGAAGGTGTGGTTACAGATTCAGCCAGCTTACTGTAGACTCAGATTCCATTTTATTCTTTTCAATTCAGTTCACAAGCCTTCCATTATTGGGGCCGGTTGTAGGAGAAAAGAAGGAACAGTGACACTATTCTTTGTTGCAGCTTCATTTCATGAATTGGATTAGATAAAGTACGATAAGGATGGATCAAATGGAAATGCAGGTAACAAAGTGATGAGTTCAGCTGCTGCTGAATCCTGGCTGAGGTTCAAGGAGCGGATGAATTTTTTTCCTTGTTGTTCTTATCACCTGAATGAGTTCTTTGAAGCCAAATCTGCCAGGCTAAGTAGCTCACCATCAAATCTGGTGTTATCCATATTAATGATAAGAGCTTATTAGCGTAAGGCCAAAGCAGGGCAAAGCATGCTGGAGGAGGGAGGAGGCAGAGCCAAAGAAGAAAGAGTACGGGCGATGGAGTATCACTGAAAAGCTAAATCAGTGTGGGTCTGAGAGTGTTTTGGTGTGTTCTGTGGAGTGGCCATGTTGCCAAGGTGACAACATCAACGATCACACCCATTACTCACAGATTGGGGGGAGGATCACACCCTCATCCCAGGGCTCCGTGAGTTGTTTACCCACCAATCCAACCTGACAGAAGACTTCTAATCAGTGTCTGCTGGGAAAGCGGGCTGTGGCTACGGCTTTGGGGACATCCTGTGTGAATTTGTTTCTCTAATAGCAACTGGAGACGCAACTCTGAGATCATTAATGAGCGCGTGAGTCAGCGACTCTCCCTCGCGAGACGCTGTGACTCACAGGTTCTTGTGTTACAACTCTGTGGGCTCCTGAAACAGTTGTGGAGGTCTTTTGTTTCCCCACATGTACCGAGGTCTGTCTTACAAATCACACAGTATTGTAATGAATAAAGGAATTTCAATGAATAAACATGAGCGTGACAGTGATAAAAGTTCTCCACATGCTGTTTGTGCTTTGTAGATAATGAGAATGAGTAAACAGCTTGGAAACAGCCACAGGTTAGTGATGATGGTCTCCAGTTATGCTGTAGTAGTTTAGTCATTACTTCACACACGTCATTAAAGCTGGGTTACGATACACAGTTCATAGATGTGTCGTCTTAAGACTGAAGAGTTCGCAGAGTGGAAAGCCTGCTGTCATAAAGAGAGCTGAGACACAATGAGCCATAGTAATGGAGATAACGGCGCACACGCCTTGAAGGTTGGGAAAACTTTATCAGTCTCAGACACTCGTCCTCAAGGCATCATGCTGTTGCCCTCAGCGGAGCTCACACAAAGGTTGTTCAGTAACACGGCGACTGAAAGGGACATTTGGCAAATTTGAAAAAAGTATGTTAGAAAGCTTCCACGTTGCTGAATCTCTCTGTGCCATATTCCCTCACTTTAACTAACGATAGTTCAAATCTATTCACAGACGTAGTCGGTTGAATCGAGCATTTGTGTGTGTGTGTGTGTGTGTGTGTGTGTGTGTGTGCGTGGATTCAACACCTTCCAGATCCTGTTGTATTTTATACCACAATCCTATAAACACATGCACTGCACTCAGTTGACCTGCATTTCTGACACTTGGAAACCGGTTGGCTGAACCAGTGATGGTTTAGGAACAGGGTGAATACTGATCTCTATAACCGTAATTATTGAAAAATACAGAACTGAATACACGTTTTCCCCTTTTATATGAAAGAGTAATTTTTGCTGATTAATGTCAAAAAAGTAAACTGGCTACAGAAACTCAGAGTGTGGTCATCTTTACCAGCAGTTCCTATAGGTTTTTTCCTGCATTCAATAAAATTTCACCAAAAATTCACATTTCATATACAAATCCCACATTTCCGTGTATGTAAGAATCCATGGGGCAGTGTTTCCTATTCTGGACAAACACGGGAGCAGGATTCCACCACTGTGAGTGTTTGGTGGAGCTGAACAGAGACCAGTGTTGCGGGCACATGAAAATACCCCTCTGTGTTATGAAGCCAGTTTATGGTGCAGGACAGGACAATGAAATAAAATTCATTTGAGTGTAAAAGTCATAACAAACGCTTTATGACCCAACAATAGCAGTCATGATCTCTATTCACATCCACACACACACACACATACACAAACACCTAAGTCATTACATCCAGTGCCAGTAAGACAGTAATGTGAGTTAATGAGGCAACTGCATTTACTGCCTAAGCATTCAGACATCTGAGAACACACACACACACACACACACACAGCTGGGTGTGTAATGTGCCAGATGTCATTGGCTGAACACACAGTGGGTTGAACAGGACTGGAACCAACTTTAGCTCAGTGGCATTAGTGTAATTGATGGCACCAGTCCTGTCCAAAACTATATTTGAACACAGGGTTTTCTGATGGCCCAGCAGGCCTGGGGACACTGCAGTCTGTGGAACTCATTCTGCACTGGAAATGACGAATCAATACTAAAGAGTGGGATCACAGAGAGGCTGTTAGAGATGAATATGTAGTGAGTAGGTTATCAATAATTGTGTTAAATGAGACAGCAATGTCCATATGGAGGCCGTTTCATTTAAAACGTTGACTTCATCTTTTATTATGTTTCAGATGGATAATTTGCAAAGTAGCAAAGTGCAGCTTCAGTATATTACTAATCAGACTTTGTTATAAAGTGCTTCTTCAGTGTTTCAGTGAAAAGAAAAGGCCCTGGAATGACACACACAGGGTATGGAGAGCCAAAGAAATCCCATTGTAATCAATCGGAAAAGATCACTCCCAGACCTCTGAATCACTCCCCACATCTCCAATGCATTTACATGGTTACACTGTTCAGTGGATAATGGACAGGAAATGTGGGGGCACCAGCCAGGAATTTCCACGGAGGAAGAAAAATACAACGTCTCTCGTTCTGCTGGATCAGTTTTAATCCTCGTTTTAACTGGTTACGAATGTTACAGGTGTGCGATGGTAATATCTCCGTTTGCCACAGCCAGGAAACAACTTACTTTGCATGTCTGACTAGTTTGCAACTAATGATGATCTCTTACTGAATAAAACAACATAAAACAACCTTCTTTATTCTTTGTCCACCACTATTTCATTATTGACTCAATAACATAAATTAGGCTGGCAGCAGTGTCCAGTAGATACATTAATAAGAAAACAGTGTTGGGGCTGTAAAACACTGACTTATAGGCGAAGGAGAAAACAATAAGTGGATGGAGGTTTTTTTTTTAATTATTCTTTTGCTAACCATATCTTTTAGCTGTACTGTGTCTGTGTCGGGTGTTCAAATATTGAAGCAACGGAGTTTTGAAGGTTTATCACATCGTTTTTAGATATATTTTTTTTTAGATCTGCAGCCTTAAGATTTAATGGGAAAAAATATGTCATTTAAAAGTCTATGAAGCGATTTTCAGCTTTCAAAAGAATCACAGTGTAAGAGCCAAATATTTTGTTAATATCAAGGTTTATTGCTCTGACAATCATGTCTGAGAGAGTATTTCCACTTTTATGTTCACCTTTTTACTGATTACTGCTGAACCCATGTAAACAGGACATGCGCTCATGTTTTATCGTCCATGTCAAAATAACACTAAGGTCATTTCCAACTAGAAGAGAGAAAATAGGGCTTGATGGCGGATTATTTTATGCAAGTTTCTATCATTTGCAGTGTTTCAGAAAGTTCAGGTGTGCTTGATACATCTTTCAGATGGTGAAAGGAGATTAAAGGTTTGAGGTGCTTTCTTTTTTCTTTTTTGTAAGCTGTTGTATGAAACTGAAAGTATCTTAAAATGTCAATGTAAAGTGGAGGAGCACTAAGATGGGGACAAAATGGAGGATAAAGAAAAGAAAAGGCTGGAGAGCTCAGGACAAATGCGAGGAAGAAGGGGGTGAGGAAAGACAGGTAGGAGACACAGCAGGGAGAGTGGATGATTTGCAAGGAGAAGAGGAAACGAATGGGTTGAACAACGGGGATCGAAAGTAGGAGAAACAAGGAGAATGAGGTAAAAATAGACAGAAGAAAGGCAGAAGGAGGGGAGAGGCTGAATAAAAGGGAAGGAGAGAGGATGGATGGATGGTAAACAACAGTCTGGGTTATAATGACATGATGCAGCACTGAGCCCTGTGCTCGTGACCTGCCATTACCACACACACACACACACACACACACACACACACACCTTGTGTATTACAGCCTATTTCCACTAACACACATACATGAATAAGTTTTGTTTTTTCCATGTTATCAAATGTGGATGAGTGAAAAATAGAATTTATTTATTTATCTATATGTTTTGTCAGTTCTGAAAAAATGCTCAGAAGTGTCGACGTGCCATTCTCAACTTCGGTCACGTGGTAGTGGCATTTAAAAACAGGTTATTCTGCTAAGACGTGCTCTTGTTTTTGTGTGTGTGTGTCTGTGGGGGGGAAACTACAGAGAGAGTCTATGGTCTGTTAGATTCTAACCATGCTGTTGTGTTGTGTCTCTAAAAATGTCTGCTGCTGTTCAACTGTTTTCTTTAAAGCAATTAAAGGTTACGTTGTGTAACTGTGTGTGTGTGTGTGTGTGGACACGTGAAAGCCCCACTCCCTTTTTGTCTGTAACTGTGTTGTGTGGTCAGCTAATTTTCCTGGGCGACTGTGGCGCAAAGTGGCGTAAAGTAGTCGCCCACCAATTCCGCAGTTGTTGGTTCGATCCCGACTGCTCCGTGTCGAAGGGTCCTTGAGCGAGACACTGAACCCATGTGAGTGTTGGCCCACTGTAAAGCAACTCCCCCATCAGTGTGTGTGTGAGTGTGAATGGGTGAATAAGAAGCAGTGTAAAGTGCTTCGAGTGCCAACAGGGAGAAAAGTGCTATATAACTGCAGAACATTTACCACATAGAAACTCAAGCGTTTCAATTCCTTTTCATAATAATATTAATATTTATTGCCCTGAATTTCAAACATTAGTAGCACGATTTGGCTGTGGAAAATGCTAAAATTGAAGATGACATAAACAGCCACATGTTTGAAAAGAATCTCCTCATCGTTCTCAGTGTGCATCAGAGTGATGGTAATCATCACTTGAGAAAACACGTGAGAGCACTTCTTCAGATCAGCTTTGTGTTGTGCAATTAGGTGACACTTAGATCCAGAGGGATTTTCAGGTGGCTAAATTCATTCGCACACACACTCGAAGTGAGGACAGCAGCAGCCAGGGATCAAACAACCCACCTCGCAATTAATGGACGACCCACCATAGATGCTGAATCACAGATCAGCACTGCTGCTGCTGCTGCTGCTGCACCTACACATCCATCAAATCCCCGTTTTATGTTCGCAAACTCCTAACTTTCCTGCCACACAGCACCAACTCAGTTTGAGCGGAGATGCATAATCGTGTTTGCAAAACGGAAGCTCGCAGCTCAGACCACAGCAGAGAGAGGGAGAAACACACCGTTCAGCTTTATTCTTTTATACTTTGAATTTCTTTTGTGTTTCCCGGCTCGGGTCTGTTGTTTCTTCGTCGTCATTCTCTCCTTTTCCTCTCATCCTTTGCTTTCTTTGTATCTTATTTCACAGGCTGTGGTTGCCAAGGTAACTGGCATTAATTCATACGGCCATCGATTCAATGCTGTACTTATTACAGTTTACCAACACAAGACTCAGCGTGTTTGTGAGCCAGACGCTTGCTTAGATTGTATTATCTGTGTGTGAGGGCTCGTCTGCGTTTCTATGCAAATGTTGTCGACTTTTATTAGTGTCTGGCTCCATATCTTGTGTGTCGAGTTCTTCTACACGCAAACTTTCCAAGATAGTTTCCATCTGTGTGCTTGTGTGTGTGTGTGTGTGTTCTGGGAGCTTAACTGTCTCTGAGAACAACAGGGGCACACACACTTTGTGCACTATGCACACTGTTCGACTGCAGTCCTTTCAGAAACTATTCGGGACCCTTCACTCTTTGCAAGTTTTACTGTGTTTAAATGGAATTTGATATGGAAACAACCGCTATTTTTTGCCAATCAACCTACACCGAGCACGCCGTGATTGGAGGGAATCGATTGGACATCGTTTAGAAAGACACAACGCTGTATGCAAAGCCCCACAGTTCACACTGCATGTCAGAGCGAAATCTAAAGCATGACGTCCACATAATTCTACGAAATTGTGGTAGAGCACAGATAAGGGTAATGGTATAAACTGTTTCATAGGCTCAGAGCTTTTCCAGGAGCTCGGCAGCCTCAATAACTGTGAAATAGAAGACGTTTGGAAGAGTCTTGGTCAAGAGCCCAACGGTCACTGTAACAGAGCTGCAGAAGTTGTCTGGGGAGATGGGAAAACCTGCTGGTAAGGAGCAGCAGCAGCGTCACAGAGGCAGCCAGAGGTGAGGGAATAATGAACGCACCTGAATACTGAGAGGCCTTTGGGGGTAATGAGCTCCAGAGAGCGTGAGACCTGAGGCTGTGGTGCACAGCAATGACCAAAAGCAACCAGCAAAGACGACACAGTTTGCTGGACTGTTGTCGAATCGCCGAGCTAAAGCTCCAACTAAAGAGATTCTGGCATCCTTATACGATTATTGTAAGGCCACATCTACCACACAAGGGTCCTCCATCAACTGTGATGCATGTAGACATCGGCGTGCGGCATCCATCTGCTGCGCCGAACTTGTGAACAATGATGCCAAGCAGAGGTTGAGAGTGTGGAAAAAGTCCCAAGAAGAAGAAAAGGAGGAGGAGAATGTGAACTTGTTATTGATGGTAGAGCCTCAGATCAGTGCATCATTTCATGCTGAATTCCCATTGGCTGGTTAGTGGATGGAGGTTGTAGCAGCAGTGTGAGGTGGCCGTCGTACATTTTCTCACACTGTCAGAGGGGTTTTTGATTGTGTTGTGTAAGGAACATCACAATGCAACGTAGCCACAGCTCCAGAGAACATGTGAGGAGGACACTTCTGCTCTTTCTGACGAAACCACTGTACATACGTGCTGGTAGATGATACAGCGCACGCACACACACACACACAAACACATACACACACTCCCCTACTCTGCTCCTCGCTTCTCTTCTCCACACACAGCAGCACACACACACACCTGACTTCATTATCTGCGCTCTGCGATCAGGATGTCAGCAGCAGCAACCATGGTAACGAGCAGAGAGAGAGAGAGAGAGAGAGAGAGAGAGAAAATGTTGAGATTCACAGCCACTTCACACCAACGCATCATTAATGTCATTTAACTCGCCCCTCTGTGACACTTCCCATCTCTCCTTCTGTTTTCTTCTTTCGCTCCCTGTCTCACCCACTTTCTTTTCACCCCCTCCACCTCCTGGTTCTCCCCCCACCCCCACCCCCAGTCCTCCTCCCAGGATTCGCAATTCTTTCACCCATCTGTCTCACCCCATCTCTTTCTCTCTCTCTCTCTGAGTCAGGTTTTTAGACGGAGCTTTGCTGATGACTCACAATACCTGGTTACTACAGTGTGTGTGTGTGTGTGTGTGTGTGTGTGTGTGTGTGTGTGTGTGTGTGCGTGCACGCGCATTTGTGTATGCCAGGCCATATCTTGCTGCCTCATAGCAGCACAGCTGCAGTGTGAAGCTGTACCAGAATCACTGGGAAGGCTAATCACTGACATTTCGACATTTACTTTACTCCGTGTGCAACACCTTCACTGCAGCACATTGCTACTAGACTTACGCATTTATTCTTAGACATAAATGAGCACAGTATGTTAAATATTCCAACATTTTACGCTTTCAACTGCCTTCCTGCAGAGCTTCTGCACCTCTCTGACTGACTTTTTCTTTTTATCTTTGTTAATATTATATTAATGGGTGTGAGTTGCAACAAACACTGATGCAGTGATGCAATGTGTAAAAGTCTAATTATTATATCACAAAACTCATGACTTGGATAGTGGATTCCTTCTTTCGAGAGGATTTTCTGCTGTGGTTATAGTTCAAACATCTGTCATTTAACAAGCATTTAGTAGTAAGTAAATAATTGAGCAGTTATCTGCTTAAGATTTTGTACATTTTTACCAGTTTGACACTTTGCTCAACATAACAAAGTCAGTAGATGCACATTTCCCTGGAAAACCCGGAAGGTGTATCTGACTAAAGGACAAACGTGAAGGATACGTGGAGTAACAGTGTCATCTCCTGGATACAAGCAGTACAAACATTAGAGCGGTTGAAAGGACCATTTTCCTACTCCATAAATTTTTATAAACCCGGAACCAAGTTCCAAAGCTGCAGTTAATAAATCCTAGTAAAGCCCTGCCTGTTTTATGATTTAATTATGCATGCTCATTTCTCCTTTAACCTCTCCTTGCTGTTGTACATTGTACTGCAGGACCCTTGTACAAGGTCCCTTGTTTATTGCTTGTCAAGGTTGTGACAAATGAGGAAACAGAAGATTCGTTCTCGAAGAATCTGTTTCATCCAAGCTCACTTCAATAAATAGTTTTAAGAACAGTCGTTATTTTAACTTATATCGCGCTAGTCATGAAAGTAAATCATGAAACGAACACTTAACACGCGACCTTTGGGCATCAAATAAAGCCGCAGTGTGTAGTCTTCTCCGTTCACAGTAGAAAAGAAGGCAGTGTTACAGACGCTGTGTAAAATGTAAACAAAAAGGACCAGCCAGTCCCTATAAATCCCTCAACTCTGAAGACGACTCCTCTAGGCTGCACACATTACTGAAGAGACTTCCTCCTGATTAATTACCAATCACTACTCGGACTGACCTGTCGTGTTTGACCTGTCATGAGATATTCTCTAATATGAGCTGATTTGCTGGATAATTGATTCCACAAATGATCATTTATTATTCCCCCACAGCATCACAAAGTCTGAGAAGCCGCTGGGGCACACAAGCAATCAAGGAGGATCTGTGAGAGCTGCTGACCCCGAGTGGGCAAGCAGCACACTACTGAACCTAATTAACAAGTCTTCTGAGGAAGTGAAGTCTAAAGACACAGGGGAAGCCTCACTGTGTGCAGAAGGGTAGATTGGTCGTCCACCAGTCTAGCAGTTGTTGGTTCGATTCCCCGGCTCCTCCAGTCACATGTCGAAGTGTCCTTGAGCAAGACACTGAACCCCAACTTAGTTGCTCCCGATGAGCGTTGGCCAGCTGCATAGCAGCTCCACCATCGGTCTGTGATTGTGCGTGTGAGTGTGTGTGTGAATGGGTGAATAAGAAGCAGTGTAAAGCACTTTAAGTGCCAGTAGGTAGAAAAGTGCTATATAAGTGCAGAACATTTACTCATATGTTTGTTTGTCGCTCTCATTCGACCAACAGTTTGTCGAAAAATCAGCCCCACATGAGGAGGCACATCAAATCCATGTTGCATTACATCGGTTCAAAGGATATTGTGTTTTTAGTCCGAATTTTACAGTAGGCTTTCGTGTCCACGTGCTGTCTTTCCTTTGCAGCAGCAGCACCTCTGTCTCCCTGCTGTGAATCAGGGCCAGCGGAGTCACGAAGAGTGAAGAGGAAGTGACTGAAAACATTTCATTCGACCGCTGCAGAGACCTGGAGAAAATGTTATTTTCTGTTCTCTGTAATAGCTCCACAACTGTTACCCATCATCCTGCAGACGCTAACAAATTCACCTTTTCCAGATGGGAGGTTTTATAAACTGGATGTGAAGTGGATAAAGACAGAGAGAGAGGACAAAGTTGCTTTTGCTTTTGTTACAGAAAGAAACTGAACAGTCTCAATTCCATTATGTGCTGGAAAGAAAAAGTGTGGGAAAGGACACAAAGAGGGAAAATAGTGTAAAAGATGAGACATCAGTTAATATTGTCAAAGCAGAAACACAGAAACGCAGCTCTCTGGACGTCTGCAAATGATCATCGCAGATCTTCAGGACACACAGGGGCAGTGAAAGCTCACAAGCTGTGAGAGTTTAGAAGCAGCTTAAGAGACCATCCTGTGCTCTGAACATAAGGAGTAGAACAGGAGCATGAGTCTGTAGATAGCAAAGAGGGGGGAAGTAATTGTCTTGAGAAAAAGGAAAAAAATGGAGGCACTTCTACTAAACTGCTCCGAAAATGGCCTGGCTCTGCCACCAAAAGAAAGCCAGGGAGATCAAATCCTGTGACAGACACTGAGGAATGGCTGACAGCAAATGACAGCTCGGAGGACTCAGGTGCAGACACCCAGAGAGGACGTCAGAGCTATAGATGAGCTTCTGGCTTTGACCAGCGAAGGGAAACGTTACATCGGTTCAGCTTCAGCCTCAGCTGCATTCCAGGACACAGCAAGATTATGTTTGGTTGAATATCAATTTTGCCGTGTCCTTTAAGCAAGAGCAGGCAGAGCAGCTGTGGACAGTGAAGCTGCAGAGTGTGGGACATATTTAAAACAATAAATTCATCTGTCAAAACGTTTGTATTTCATTAATATGACACTAAACACAACTGGATTCAAATGTAAGTGAATTTGGATGTTTGCATTTCTGCTGCTATTCTAGTAGATCTTGGAGGAAAATATGGGGCAACTCTACAATTACTGGCTCACTTTAGTTACTTTGCAGATTAAGATGCGCTGACATATCGGTTTTTAACAAAAAGAATCTAAAATGTGGAGACTTTTTTTATGAGCAAATTTGATTATCTGATTATTTCTAATAAAAGAAGTTTTGTGTGGTTTTTTTGGCGCAAAAGACCAAATATAGTATATAGTGTAGAGTGTTAGCTATCATGCCGCAAATCGTGAATCATTAATTTATATTATGCAAAATATAAACAAGTACAAGATAAGAATTTCAGGATGTGGGGAGTAATCTGAGAGGTTAACCGCAGTGTATGAAGTATTTCTCAGCTAAAACCCATTATATTTCAGTAGAAGAACAGATTTTTCTAAATGCGTCACACTGCACAATGATTACTTTTAACACCAACTATACTGTGATGATTTTGATAACACAAGTATTTGAAGAGTCAGTAACGTTTTTGAACCTTTGAACTGAATAACTTTTGCTGTGCTGATTGTCATTACACTTTACACAGCAGCATTTGAAACCCAACATGCATAAAACCAAGTTGTTGTTTTTTTCCCACTTTATAATTTTCCTTCAGAAAAATGTGGCTGTTGAAAGCACCAATTCTGTTTTTCAACACTAGGGGAAGCTGCAAACCTAACTGAGTGATCTGATTTTTAACGGTTTACCGTTTATTTCCCTTTTGACTCCAAGCAGTGAAAAAAAAGTGTCATACATGTGGACAGTAGTAAAAAAAAAAAAAACCTGAGTAAACCTAAAAATGATAACTATGGCTTTAATTGTTTTTTAAATGTGTGTAATTGCTTAAATATTGTGCATGTAATTGTTTCCATAAAGGAATAATTTCTTTGGTGTTTTGCAATGTTAGAGGGAATAGAAAGTTGAGTAGGGACTTTCTGATGTGACTGCTGTTGCTGACCCAGACGATTAAAGTCAAGGAGAGGGGACAGATGACGCAAAAAATGTTGTGAAAGACAGCACAACATAGATAAACCATGTAAAGTACAAACTGTTTACTATGACTAATGTCATGTGGTTAGCAGTTGTCAAGGCAACTGATCGGCCCTAAACTGAGGAGCTGGGGACAAACAGGAAGTAGAGTGAGAACTGAGAACAGCAACTGAAACTGAAACAGCAGTTAAGTGTTCTGTTTCAGCTGAATATGATGTGTGCGTATGTTTGTGAGGAGACATCTGCTGCTCTGACAAAGAGCTAGACCACAGACACGTAAAAACTATTTTCCACTTCCACATACACACAGCTTAGTTTTGTGCCAACCTTACATGTACTAACTTGCATATCACAGCACCAAACTTCGCATTGTTATCTCAAACCTGTGCTGTAACTTCACACTGACCTCTTCCACATACACAAAAACTTGTCCTTAACTTTGTTTTTACCAGGCGTGTTTATCTCAGCAGTAACACATAAAGTTCTGTCACTCATAACCCACGAAGCTGGACTCTGATCCTCAGGATCTGCACGTAAACCTGTCAGCAACTCTAACTCTTTAGGTTCACAAAAGCATGATAAACAACTCTAAATAAATAGAAAAAAAAACAAAACGTTTTTATTCAGGTTTACATGTTCATTCACATGTAGTTTCTGTAGAAAAAAGAAAAACAAAAAAACAGTGGTGACACGACGCAATTAGCTGAGCATTTTTTTCCTTTTCTGTGAGCCGACTGGTAGAGTCATCTTATGGTATGAGAGAAACGTCGTGGTTTTGAAAACAGTGTTTCAACCTGCCAACATCCACTGTCAGTGCTGCCTTTAGGCCGTCATGTCATGTCTTTAATACACACAAACCAGCATAAATTAGACTCTGTAGACTAAGTGCACTTCAGTTATTTCTAGAGCTCTTTTTATATTATATGAAATGAATTTTTGATCCTTAGACCAAAAGCTTTAAAGATTTAACACGTAAGACACAACATTCAATTGTATTCAATACACTGATGTGAAGGCCTCGTCTGTTTACCTGCCAGGTGACACATAGTTATGGCATTAAAGTCTAAACAGACATGTTCTGATTTAATAATTATAACTACAATGCTTTATAAAATTTTCAATATGGCACTCAGAGGTTGTGATCACTCTGCTGACATCACTGAATATGCATGATTTTTTTTTTTAAAAAGCAAGCATTTTTCACCAGTTAAAAAAAACAAAAAACAAAAAAACAAAACATAGATTGCTTTAAATATTGCAGCCTGTTGAGTAGCGTTTCCACAGAGAACTATCAGGAACCACAGCACGGAAGCACACGAATAATTAGCCTACGTCTGAGTATGTGATGAGAGTTTAACAATTAAAACAACCAAAAAAAAAAAGAAAAGGCACATGAATGAAACTTTTGGTAAAAGCAATACCGTTTCTATGTTTGCTGTCAAGTACAGTCAAACCCCTGGGATTCGGTGAGATTCAATGATAATTATGTTCGTCCAGTGTTAAAATCTCCAGGAGTCTGGCTTGAAAACATTGCAGGTTCTTTATTGTTTCCAGTGGGAACTTTCAGAGCTGTTCCCACTCGAGCGTTGCTAAAGGCAAGCTGGGAAATGAAGTATGTGCTTTAGCCTGCTAGCTGCTAACAGACACAGCTTCCTGCTGTACTGCTCACTGTGCATGATTTAGAAGTTTTCACCTACTAAAATTTTCTTACTGCATTTTCTTTTAAGAAATTCTATTTAATCAGAGCCTGACGGTGAAATTAAAAAAAAAAAAAGAAAAGAAAAACTATACAATAATACAAGGAATAACTTGGTATGCTGTTGCATTTCATTTTGGAACATCTGTACACCAACTCGTCTGAGAAATGGCAGGTCGTGGCCCAGGGAGACTAGGCCTGGAAAAGAAAACAAGTGCTTCAGTCTCAGAGCGTCACACAGTCCTCTGGGATAAAACCCAAGTGCCAGTTAACACCGCAGGGATTCGCGTCTTCTTGTTTTACTCATGGAACTAAACATTACCTACAGATCTCAACTGTCACTAGCAGACTAAAGCACAATTAGTTTGAACTCAGCCACACATTGTCAAGAAGGCACACAACTTCAAAAAGGCCCTTCCTCCCCCTCGTCTCACTCGCTCTCCCACACAAACACACCCTGTCCGTAAGGTGCTGAAGCAGCTTGCAGCCATACATACATGAGCTATGTACAATATTAACATTAGGTGGCAGGAGAAAGGAGAAGCCATAAAGACGGTTCACAGTCTGTCAGTCTGTGTGTCAGTGAACTGGTCTTCTTGTCAGTTCATCACACACACACACACACACACACACACACACAAAAACAAACACACTTTCCACCGTGGGGCAGATTAATGGGGCTTTATGATTGTTATTCTTTACCTTGATGGCAGCAAAGATGTGTGTCCTGCTGCTAGTGAAGCTGGTTTGTCACCACAGATGTAATTTCCCACATTTTGTAATCAATGAATAGAATTTTTCAACTACACAATCTTCGCTCGATCCATGTGTCCCCAGGAAATGTTTTTATGTTGTGTCATAACACTTGAGTTTACACTCTTTTGTAATAGGACGCAAGTGATCTCCATACGTTACTTCCTATAATGAACTAGTTGGAAAAAAAATATTGTATGTAATTGTAGACTGTTTGCAGTATAAAACCACTAGACAGTCGATGATTAAACGGTGGATCATTATGACATTTACATGTATTCCTCCACAGCATGGTGCATGTTCAAGTGTTAGCACAAAGGAGCAGGAAAAACATCTCCTACTGACACACAGATGCAAAAGTGTCTAAGTGGGCCGTACTTAGTACAAAAGATGCGATTCCATTTACATCGCATATCTGCATTCGTGCAAGGTTCGGGAACTCTCAGACATGGGAAGATGATCAAGTTTACATCATGCAGAGACAGCCATACAAATGCCGACCATAAACTGGACCCAATCCATTTTATGGTCAAATGAAGCCATGAATAATGTCAGCAATTTTTCCAATTAAAAAAAAAAAATAAAAATAAACAACAAAGGAGGACAGTCATGGCTCAAAGAGAACCTGCAGTAAATTCTTAGGTTGTGAAGTTTGTCCCTTTGAGGCCCCACATGGCCCTGATGGAAAAAAAAGCGACATTCTCTGTCGTTCCTATGCCTTTGAGGCAGCAACGATACTCCTTCAGAGGTCAGGAAGAAGTGACATCAGAAGTTTTCATTATGACACTTGCACGCATCTCATGGGTGTGGTTGGACCCGGGAGACGTGTTAGAGTTCTGGCTGTAGGTCGGCGTCCAGCCATCAGTGTGGTAGCTGATGAGGGGGGCTGGGTCTCGCACGCTGGTGACCCTGAAGTTTGGTTTGTTGGCGCTGACAAATGTGGCCATGCCCGGAAGAGAACAACTGGGAACCCTGAGAACTGTTGTGCTGTAGTCCCGTTTCCAAATTGCACCAACACCCTGCCCATCAAAACAATTTAAAAAGAGAAGATCAAGAAGAGGAAGGTAGAGTGGCTGTGGCTAATTTCTGCTGTGGTGAAATCTTTGCTGGATTACGCTGTAAATACACCACAAATGCACTAATAACGTCACTGTAAAAATGGTCAGGGAGCTGATTCAACAGTTAGACAAAGGCAGCCGAGTTAGAAAAACTCAGGAAAAATATCTGAACATGTAACATGTTTTTAAGGACTATATTATTACAATTAAAATGTCTGACTATGAAAAGACAAGCATTGTTTACATTTAAAGTTATTACAAACATGTCCGTACTCTGAGCACTGGTAATAGATTATTGTGTGTGTATTCACTGTGGGTACAATGTACTACAAAGGACAACCATAGATCAAACTGTTTAATGTTTGACAGTTCCTGACAAAGCCCTCCCCTTTCTCAGTCTCTCGCAACATTACAGGAAGGAACACACACACACACACACACACACACACACACATATACACACACTGAGCAGTAAGGCTTAAACAGGTAAAAACCTGTTTTTCTAAAGACCAGATTAGTTAATAAATCATTCATCAATCTGTCCTCAATAAGTGTGTACAACTGGAGACTTACCTCTTTGGTTTCTTCTGTATCACTGTCTGTGTCACTACCTGTAGAAAAACAGACATAAAGTTCACTAAACTGTATTCAGGGATGAGAAATTGTTAGATTACCTACAGTACAGGCCAAAGGTTTTGACATTATCCCACTGAAATAATTGTGAAACTTTATATAAACTATACATCAGGGGGAAAGCTATAAAAAAAATACAGTAAGATAAGGAAAACAGATAAAAACAACTATAATAACAATGCACACATAGCGTCAGGAGAACATTTTCTACATTCCAACAAATGCATGTACACTTCCAAATCAGTGAAGACACATTACAAAAAAAGATTTAAAAAAAAAAGAAAAGAAAGGGAGTGACAAGAAAGGGAGTGATAATAATCTAAACTACGACTATGCCTGAAATGTAAAAGGTCCGAAAAGCTAAAACATACAGAGAAGAATAAAAGACAGAATGCGAGCAACTGTTAACTGATAGAGCCAGCTCTGCCTGAATGACTGGTTAGGAAGGAAAAGTGACTTCATACAGGTAACTACGTGACATTAACAGATCTCACAGTGTTGATGAATCACTTAATAACACTTAAAAGTCAAGATCGTGGGCTTTCGACTTGTCCCTTCAGGGGTCACCACAGCGGAACGTGTTCCGCACGTTGATTTGGCATGTGTTTTTATGCCAGATGCCCTTCCTGCTGCAACCCTCCCATTTTTGTCCGGCCTCAGACTTAAAAGTTGCAAGCTCTAAACAAAGAAATTTAAGCACCTTGTTCAGTTTCCAGTAAGATTTCTCTATATTAAAATAAGTACATTTTGCTAGTGTAAGAGGAAAATGTCCTTTCCGATGGCAGAATCACATACAGCTTGGACAATTAAAACCCCTAGCAGCCTTGTTAAAGAGTCATAGATGTGAACTGGAAAAGATTATCTTTTTCACTTTCAGCTGATTTGCCCACACTGTTCACCGCATGAGATAAAATCTGGTGATTGTAATCCACAAGATTCTTTACTTTAGTTTGATTTAGTAATACAGGATGATGTAATGAGTAATAGCACTGACTTATCTGGTCACTATCTGAACCACAATTCTGTTGGCTATTCAACATGAACAGCAACACATACAAACCAGAAAACAATAAATTTACTTCAGCCTGACGGCGAGGTGAAGCTGAAAGTTTTACCACATGACTAAGTGTGTGTGAATTCTCACCGCAGCATGAAGATACAGGAGAGATTTGCAGCGGATACGAGTGGGATGAGCTAACCATCTGCTCTTCGTTCTCAGTGGTCACCTCAATTGTCTGACAGACAAATGGCAGCTGCTCACTCGTGATAACGTGGTCTTCTACCGAACTATTGATGGCTGTGAGTGGACACACAGGACATGTTATAAGAACATGAAGACATGCATATACTGGTTTGGTTTTCCTCCTCTTTTGTTCTTTGAATTTGTGGCAATTTAGAAATCCCATTTGCAGGAAGGTTGCTAAATAAAAATGCAATGTTAAAATTAGTAATCTCCCAGTCATTTGCAAAAAATCTGAAACTTCAAAGCAAACTAACACATATTGCTCATTTTAAATTAGCCAGCAGCACCTCTCAGAAATATTGGGACAGGAACATGTTTACCATTATGATACATCACTTCTTCATTCAACAACAAACTAAGAACAAGTGCTTTTAATTTGGAAGCACTGTTTTGTCTGTTTTTAATGTAGTGACACCCAAGGGCCTCCAGACCATGGTCATTCAATACAGGCTTTTCACCATGTCCTTCTGTTCTATAAATATTGTAATTCATTAGGCCCCATAGATGATGAAACCCTGTCCCAAGTTTGAAATGTGTTGCTGCTATATAATTCAAAGTAATTATAAAAAAAAAAAAAACCTACAGAAATTCTTCGTCTGCCATGTTTTCTACCTTCTTTTGTACCATTTACGAAACATCTAATCTTTTCTGGAAATTCAGTTTGCACATTTTTGAATCAACATTGTAACAGCAGCACAGCTGCATTGTGCAATTTTTTTTCATTTGGCTTCTTACTTATTTGACTCCCATTTAAATGTGATTTCAGTTTCAATATATGTTTATTTTGCTTGCTTTGTTCAAATGCATTTCTACATGTCATTTAAGTTGAATTTTCCTTGTGCTATATGTACCAAAATAAAAAAATTGCTGCCTGTTTTCTTACAAAATAACACAATTAAAAATTAAACAGAAGTGGGTTGTGTTCTTAAATACAGGAGAGAACCAGGGAAAGTTCACAAACTTAAGAAGATACTGAAGTGGTACCTGGGGCTGCTACGGTCAGTTCTACTGCTTCCTGTTTGATCAATTCCTGTTTGCTTAAGTCAACGGGTCCACCATGAGGAGGAGCAACAGTCTTGTCTGGAGATGGAGAAGCTCCCTGAAGTTGAGAAGGCCAGAGAGTAGAAAAAGGAGAATGAAAAATCAGAGTTATGGAATATTAGACATTTGTGTTTGTGTCCAAAAGAAAAAAAAAAAAAAAAAAAACAGAAAACATGTGTGCCTGTGGTAAACCACTGTGTCATCACTACACTCAGACCAGAAGACATTTCAATCAAACTTCTACAAACAAGTATTTGACCACTTACATGCACACACACACTCATTCACACATAAACATAGCGTTCTCGTATTTTACTGAAACTCAAAGCAGCTGAAATGTAGTGACCAAGTGCAGATGGTTTTGCAGTGGTAAAGCAACAGCTGACGATTTTCTGACAAGGTAAAACTGACAAAATATACAGAACTAGTCTATTTAGCTTTCATAATCTTTTCATAACCACAGGTTACAAAGATTATCTTGATTTCTAATAAACCCTTCTGTTTAGGAGACTTCAATTTTTCTGAGTCTGATTGTAGACTTGATTTTATTTTAAAGAAATAATAAATAATAATGATGAATAAATGAATGATGAAAGTTAAAACAAAAAAGGTACAAGAGGTCAAATGAATATTAAAGGCCTAGAGTGCAATAGAGTTTTTAGAATTGTATATTTGTATTGATGCCAATTGTACCATTTTATATTTTAGATGGCTTTTCTAATTCAGTCTATGTTTTCTATTACTTTGCTTACTCTGAAAATACAGCTGCCAATCCCACATCATTATTAATTTACCAGTAGAACAAGCAGCTACTGGTTTTGCGTATGCTGCTTGAAGAGACAGAACCAAATGGGAGAGGAAAACTTGGTTACTGGCAAAATTCTTTGACAAACGTCTGTGTAATTTGGGAACCACAGCCAAAGCTGATTGTTCATGTTAGATACTCTGGAGACTTTGCCAGATCACGAGTGAGTAATATTTACAGAATTGCTCTGCACTGCTTTGCCAGGAACAAAAGGCAGCACCATTTCTTGGTAAAGAAAATATTTTGATAGTTTGGCTGAAAACTAGCCAGAAAAAAAAGATACTTTTAGAAACTACATTAGAATTACCTCTACTGCAGTTTTAATGACTCCAATCATGCTGCTGTTTGTTAAGGAAACTACTCAAAGCACAATATTTCATGTATTTAAAAGCTGTTATGTTAGACGAAATGTGAATGTTACATGTCCCTAAAGACCAATCCTGTCTCCTGCAAAGTGTTGTGTATTTCATGTGTGAGAAGACTTTTCTTTGTCTACCTCTTTATTTCCCTTAGGCCTCCCGTCCTTGTCTGTTTTCTTCTTTCCTAAATGGACACACAGGAACAAAAAAAAAGAATTTCCAGCTTTCATAGCTTGTAAAGTGAACCACAAACTCTAAATTTTGCTGTGAGATGTGCTATTGCTGACCAGCAGCTCACTGGATAGGTACAAACTGAGGTTACAGTTAGCCCGTGATCTGCTTCTTCTGCTTTGTACAGCAGCTGCTATTACAGGTGCTCGGGTCAATATACAAAATACACTTTGTAGTCACGCCTATTATGCTAACAACATTTTCTAATGCAAGCAGACAGAAGCCAGCTAAATTTGAACAAAAAGTTATTTTATGTAGTATAAAAAATGCTGGGGAAAAAACAAGATTAATCTGTAAACATGTGTATAGTGCAAAAAATGTAGATTAGGTATTTCTCTGTAATCCAACTGAGCTCAGTATCAGCTGCAGCAGCACTGACCTTTTTTCAAGCTTCTTTCTGTGGAAGACAGCATCTTATAAACTCTGAAGGCATTAGTTCCCTTTTTGATGCTTTTATCCTTCACCTCCTCAATGTCTGGTAGGCTGTTCATGGCACAGCGGAAATTAGCCTTCCACGTTTTGGGGTCTGGACGGTCTATACCTGGCTGGTACTTACCTACACATTAAAAAAAAACAAAAAAAAAAAAACACACGGTTAACAAATCTGAATTGTGGATCGTTTTTCATTTCATAATTACTTAATAGAATCCATGGTGGACACTTCAAAAATTAATAATAATCTGCTGATTCTGGCTGCTTTATACACACATGTGATGAAAATGAGGAGTATTTTACACTGCCACATTTAGGATACAAAAAAAATTGGTTTATAAAATCTTTATTTTTACAATTCAACTGATTTTAAAGAATTTTATTTCTCTGATGAGGCAAAGACTTGAGGTATTTCCATCTTTTACAGAGCCACTGCATGCTTACTTACAAAGGCATACAAAGCATGAAGAAAGCTTCCTGTGGCTGAACCAAATGGGACATTCCTACAGCTTGAGAACTTTGATTTCTTACCCAGAATTGTTAAGTAAACCGAGAGATTATTTGATTTGAGACAGAGAAGTGAAAATGAAACCCACTGAAAAGGAGAATCAGAACGTTTTAATTATAGTTGAATCTGTGTGTTACCCGTGTGTATGGCCCATCTCATGAAGAGTGGTGCATCTTTCTCCAGGTCCCAGCCATGGCGTGCAGCATGCATCCATGGGATCTGGAAGATTCGTTTTTCCTAGAAACATGCACATATTGTCAGCTATTAAATTATACTAATTGTATGAGTCTATGTGTTCACACTGGAGCATATTCTTACTTTGTTAACCCATTTGAGTCCTGGTATCTGAGAAGAGTTTATTTGTTCCTCCAGCCACGGCCGCATCCTCATTCGCTCCACTGGCATTGTTGCCTGTGAAGACACAAAATAATTTATGTCATACAGTGTACAATAACACGTGATTCTATGATGACAGCAGGACGGTGGTTTTTTTAAGAGATGAACATATCATATATTATTTTAATAGAATAGGGAAATGTGTAATAAGACAAATAAAGAAAACAATGCAAAGGCCACCACATAATGGCTATAAAGGCTGTAAGAGGAAGTAAACACCTTTTCTATTCAAACAATTAATCTTAGTGAGCAAAACAAAAGGAAAGTGTTAAATCAAACCTGTCTGTGGTTGTAAAGATAAAATTCCTGCCTAGGTTCACTCCTTAATTTGTGTTGTAAAAAAAACAAAACATTAGAGTCACCACAAAATTGTCAAATCATGCCTGTAACTGAAAGCCATGTAGCCCACTCCAAGACACAACCCCACAACAACATAATATTTCAAACAAAGAAAAATGAAACGACATGGAGATAAAAGATAAAAGATAACGAACATTGCACGTTCAACTTTGGCCTCCCCGACCCAGATTACTGGATTTAGGAGGAGGGTTATGATCCCTGACCAAAGTGTGATGGGCAAGAAGAGAGAGTGCCTGACACTCCCCGCACACATTACAACATGCCAACACGCTGCATACTGACAGGAATGAGCTCCCTAACAGGTCAAACAAGGTGACATGGCACAGTGTCAGACACTCAACATCATCCCTTTTGAGTTGAAACATCCAGCTGCATCCGGCTTACTGCTCACTCAAACACAGTTACAAAGTCACTGCAGTAGAAAAACCTGCTCTGATAAGATTATGCTTTTATGACATTAACGTAACATGTTTCGAACCAACACTGCCACATATTACACCCTGTATAAAAAGTGTTGGTTAGTGCCTGGTTGCACAATAAGAGATACCGAATATACCTGATTTAGAAAGATGGAAATAAACTGTCTCAGTAGTCAAGTTGGGAAACGCTTGTAAGGCTGAGAATTTTGTGTGAGGGGGGGGGGGGGGGGGGGGGGGACACAGTAATACATTATGGCTAAGCATTGAAATTATGATTACAGCCTTACAGTGTCTAAAAGGGAATTTGAATTTCAGTTCGAACTGAAAACCACAAGTGAAAATAATTGCTGAATGACTAAAAACAAATTGCTAAGTTCCCCAACAAAGTAAGTTATCTGTAATATATTCCACGTAAGTCACTGCAGTCCCTTCATGCACAAACAGCCGAATACAGCACAGATTCCCAACGTGGTTCGTTTCTTCTTTCCAAAGACCTAAAAGTTAATGCAGTTTTTCAGTTCCAATATTACAGAGGATTTAAACTTTTTAAAAGTCCTCCCGTATTACTTGGCAACAAATAATAGAACAAGCTCTCGCCATATTTCCAATGGCTATTAGTAAATGTTACTAACAGCTTTATTAACGAGAGTCGCGTTCGAATTAGCAAATGGGGGCCAAGTCAAAAGTTACGCGCGATTTGTGTATCCACCGTTTGCTTGCGTGGTGTCCACCAACAACTGAGCCAAAAGTGAAAATAAATGCCATATCTACTCATTAAACGGAGAGAATACTGCAGTCCTACTTTCACTTACAGAACAGAGCGAGCTAGGGACCCGTCACGTCGACCTGTAGGAAGTCAGCGCGAGTGCAAGTCAACAGCCTTAATATGCGGAAATTAAATGTTACCTGTTCAGTTCGGACGGCCTGCGCCTTCACAGTCCTGCTGTCGGAATAACGAGCGCGGCTCAACTTGGACAAGTTGCCTTATTTGTGGTTTTAAGAAGGAAAATGGAAAGTGTGTTCGTCGTTTATTTCTGTTTCTGTCCAGACCGAAAGCAAAACAACGGTTGCTTCGGGAAGTGGGGCTCGAGCTGGAAATCCCCCTCCTGCTCTCGTGCTCCCTCGCACAGGGCGGATCTCGAACGCAGTCGCGGAAGTCTCTTGTCCGCCTGCGCGCGGCCCAGAAAAAAAACCACAGACATGAAGAGGGCTCACTCTGCTCTCGTTTTTTAGACCCAAATATCTTCTCTCTTTTTTTAAGTTCCACGCTAATAAACCTGTATGTAAATAAACCAGCAGTAGCAAAAACGTTGATTTCTAATTATCGTTCCTTGACAATACTTACATAATAATTTTAAAAACAACGCAGCATTACAACGGAATTTCATTGTTTAGCAATGTTAGTGTTACATCAGTGGTTCTCAAAGCCTGGTCTTCTAAGGACGCCTGCTCGGCTTATTTTGAAACTAGCCGAGCAGGCGTCCTGATCACCTGCCCGACAGGGGATCAGTGGGTGGGGCCGAGATAAACAACCGTCGCATTATACAAATGCTATAATGCAAAACTCTGATGGGGTTGACCTGCTTCTTCATCTGATTATGCTGCACTTTGTGCAAATGCACATAAAAAAAAAGCATCTTTGTTATTATAAATACAAATCCCAATATTTACATAGGCTACAACACTACAAAAAGCCCTGCTCTGCTCTCCCATCATCTGCTACGTTTCTAAAAAATCAACGGCTCTCGGTCTTGTCCCTTCGGGGGTCTCCACAGCGGAATGCCATGTGTTTTTACGTCCCTGCCGTAACCCTCCCATTTTAGACGGGCTCGGGCACCAAGGTGGCCCTTTCCTGGATCCATTAGGTCCCCTATAACCACCCTATTGGTTAATTTGAAATTAAAATAAATAAGAATATAATAACATCTGACTGTTTACAAGAAGCTCACACTAAAAACTGTAAATATCTCTGCTTTGTTGCTCTGTGAGGTGGACTTGTCTTTGAAATATGTTCCCACTAAACACTACTTTTTAGAAAGTGGCAGCAGCAATCTATTTTATAGTGTGTTTATGGCGGATTTAGGAAAGTTTATAGTTTTTATTGTCATTTAATCTCTCCCTGCCCCGTCTATGGCTGATTACCTGGAACAGGTGTGTTTAGTCAATGGGAAGCTGGAAAACACCACTTCAGTCTTACTCTACTCCACCTTCAACTAAGATGGTATCTTGCAGCTTCCCATTGACTGAACACACCTCATCCAGGTGATCAGCAGTGGGTAGTGCAGGGATAGATGGAGAACGAGTAGGGGTCACTGAAGGCCAGTTGGCTTTCTCTTATCAGATTTAGAAACACAATTAACGTTTCACCCCTGCAAAGCTAAATTATCGCGATCAACTGCTGCAATGATCTGCCGATCGTCACTGCATGATGAGCGAACTAATTAAGAAGAGCACATGGCGCTATCATGAGCCCCCCGCTTTTGAACCCAATTATTGGTGAACATAGACGATCTTTGAGCTGGATTTCATTTTCACTTCCTCCATCACCTCCTCCCCCCATCCAGCCATTTCTGCGCGGCTGATGGTGGAAACGAAACTAGAAACTTTAGGTAAAACGTTTGTGTACGTCTCTGTGTGTTACCCATCTGCAGGTAGCTGGAAAGTGCAGGGTTTTTATTTATAACCCTACTCTGAATTGTCGAGCAGATGAGACAAAATCACCAAAGTGCCTTGTATATTGATCACAAGAGATTTAATAATAAAAGTGCACTGATATAAATGTGCACCTGGTTACAAATGCAATTCTATTTACATTTTTGATGCTATTAATAATAATGCAAAAGTATTCAATTTGTTGTAAACTGGTGTTGCTAAAGCTAAAGTTATATTTTTACTGATCTGATCCGAGTTTTTAAAACTACAGGGACAGAAAATGTGACGTTTTAAAGGTTATCTGCTAACTGGGTCAGGTTACAGCCATCTGCATAAGGTCAGGGTTATTTCTTTTTAACACACACACACACACACACACACACACACATATTCTATGTCATGCCATGTGTAGTATAATTATTGACTTAAACAGAAATAAGAGACCAGCAGTTGATTATCTCAGCAATCAAAAGTCATAAAGAAAACTTCTATTCATTTCTATGCATGTTAACAGTTGTAGAGTGGTCTGTTCTGTGCTGTCAAGGTTCAGTTCCCACAAGTTCAGTTCCTGGAACAGCAATTCTCAGACTGCTGATTCATTAAAGAACCACAGAAGTACACTTGGGTGTTTCTCTGGCTTCCTCTAGTGGTTGCATATCCATGTGCAACCACTGCATTACAAAATCATTCTCTTTTTTTAAATAACTTTAATATAACTCAGAGCCAAAAATAAAATACAGGCTTGATAACACCAACTTTTATCAGACTTATGTTTGAGAAGAACGTCTATCACTTTACTCTAAGACTTAAAAAAAATGCCAGTATACATGAAATAACAGATTTTGAAATAAAAATTATTTTCTTAAAAACATTGAGGATTGAAAATCACAAAAAGACAAGTATCAACTTCTAAAACATTTCCCACAATAAACAACTGTGTTCAGCTTTTAGGCAAGCTCTCATTATTTGGTTATATTTTTATATTAAGGTAAAAATAAAATCAATCTATCTCAGAGTCACTGAAAGTTGTAATAAATAAAGACCAGACAAAAACAGTAAACCTACATTAGATCTTTGATCACTTAAAAAGGGAAACTCATATTCTGCATATACAAATATTTAAAGCATAATTTTTTCTTGCTCAGCTCACATAAGGTTCATTTATCATCAGATGCTTCCTATAATATAAAACTTCGAAGAGACAAATATCACTTCCAGAAAAAGACAGTTTCCTTTCAGAACATTTAAGGACACAATCAGTGATCTGTTTTTGTTTGTGGATATGGAGCATTTACAAAATGGTCAAAAAAAGAAACAAGTCTGGTGAAGTAATTGTTTGTTAGGTATTGCCAATATACCACATTATTTATGTAGTGAAAACAAATGGCAGTGTCTGATTGAAGAAACATCCCTTAAAAATCACCCCAACATACTTTAGTATTTATTCTGTAAGACACGATTTTAAAAAATGGGCCGGGTCTTCATTACCAAGCACCTAAAAATACATTTTATTGTTTTCATTTTAACATAAATCTAAAATTGATCTTTATGGTGATGCACATTTTACTTATAGTGAATCTCAAAACCACAACCCCTACAAACCTGTCATGTGGCCAAAAAGAGTAGAAATCTAACAAATACCTTTAAAAGGTAAAACACAGAGATATGAAAAGAGTAATAACAATAGCACAAGGATTTTTTTTTTTAATCTAGCCAGGAAGGTACACATCTTTAGTCAGCATCGAAATGATGCAAGGGATCTGCTTTTTGCCACTAAATCCAGGTAAAGTGGAGGAAGACTCAAACTGCAGCGCCACCCTGTGGTTGACTCGGGTCATGATCTGCATCAGATCCAGCTTTCCTTTGTACATCTCCAAGATCTGACACAATGACTGGATGAACCATGAACCGTTGAATGTGTTTCTCCATGAGTAGTAGCCTACAGCAAAATTCACAGTTTTACTACTATTAGAATAGTAAATGGTAAATGGTCTGCACTTATATATAGTGCTTTTCTACCTATTGATACTCAAAGCGCTTTACACTGCTTCTTATTCACCCATTCACTCAAAATCAAAACACTCTTGGACCGATGGGGGTCCAGTGAGCGTTGGCCAACAACGAAGTTGGGGTTCAGTGTCTTGCTCAAGGAAGCTGTGACATGTGACCGGAGGAGCCAGGGATTGAACCAACACCTGCGAGATTGGTGGACAACCGCTCTACCTTCCTGCGCCACGGTCGCCATAGTAATGTGCACACAGTGACAAAGTGTAGTCCTGAGTGTCCAGCTATTAATGTCAGTTAATGAATATATATTTTTGACAGTGTTGGTATAAAACCCAGTGTCATTTACCTGGAGCAGTGGAATAAGCATACAGGAAATCTGCCTCCACAGGAATCCTCTCGGATTTTTCCTCTGCTACAGAGTCTGTCTCAGTGCAGGCCCCAGCATCCAGCTCTGTACCACGACATGCCTTTAAACAGGACACCAAAGCAGGGGGACAGGGAATTCACATATATCTACATTAACTATGAGTGTGTGAACCAAAACAGAAACATTAATAGCAACTGAAGCAATTTCAGTTTGATTGCAGTCTCACAAATACCAAGCAATGACACATAACTTGCCCATAAAATGTTGAGGTTTTTGTATTTCAAACTTGCCATCAAGTACTTACAAAATCAAGATGAAGTCTCTTTCAGACCTTTATTAAAATAGGGACAAAAAACATTACTAATACGCCCAGTTTCCAAAAAAGTTGGGCTGTGTAAACTAAATAAAAGACAGCATGCCTTGATTTCTAAATCGCTTAAAACATATTTTTGTTAGTTGTACAAAAACAACATATCAAATGTGGAAACTGGGAATAGTTGAAAAAAAGGCATAAATTTGATACTACACTGCGTCGCATCACCTCTTCTTTTAACAACACTAAGTGACAAATTGGTTGAGCAGTTGGTCCTATTTTTTTTTACTTCATAATTTTGCAGATGTTTTTATTTTTTACTACTTTTTTTTTTTTTTTACCTTTTTTTACTACTGTACCATGTAAGAGCAGAATGTTGTTTGACATTGTGTTGCTGAAATAAACCAAGCATTCTCTGGCAGGATATGCTGAAAGCGTCAGCTTCTCTGAGACTTCTCTTTCTTTAAACCCAATCAGGACACTAACCTGTTGCTAATTAGCTAATTAGCTAATCCTTGCTAATTTTAGCAATATACAACTTTTCAAGTCTTTTGTTCCCCCATCCTAACTTTTTAAAAACGTGTTGCTGGCATTAAATACATGAATAATGTGAGCAGATATTTTCTAAAACTTATCAAATGTTTCAGTTTCAATTATACGATGTGCTATCTTTAAATTACCCTATTTAGAAACAAACGTAGCTTTGAAATGATTTACAAATCATAGCATTCTTTTTTTATGTACATGTTCACAGAAACAGGGTTGTGCAAACTTCTCGGTACAACACAAGCCCATTAGAATTGATGGTACGTGAGTATCTGTGTGTGGCAACGTATAACTCACCTGTATGAAGAAAAGCTTTGGTTTCCCAATCAGACTTCTGCAGGAATGTCCTTTAAAGAATTTGGTCAGGTTTTCAAACTTTTCTGGGCCGTCAGTTCCATATATCACCCCCTCATCTCCATGACTTAGGAACACACACACAAATGATGCACTATTTCCGTGGTCCTCCTTAGATACTAAAAACAGACACAAGAATAGGAAGAGAAAACGGTTTCACAATCAATAAAGATACTTTTTCCTCACTGATATAATTGTTGCATGTGTAGTGAACATTGTTGACAACACCTGATAATTGTGTTTGGAAAATGGACTTCTTAACTGGACCACAAATACCAGGGAAAGAATGAGTGTTGCTAACCGGATTCTACATGGTTCTACAAATAAACTATGTGTGTTGTAGTTTATTTGTAGTTTCTATTACCATTCCACAGCAGTTTTACCATCTGTTTCACAGTCTGGTCATTGACGACTCGAGTTTCATATCCCAGATCAGTGAAGGTCTTTTTGGCTAAAGCGGCATCAACATCAGTCCCATCACGTGTACTCATGCCTAGAGAGACGCAAGTAGAAAAACACACATCTTCAATATAAGAGGAAAAACGCAGTTGCTCAGGCAGTGTGTGGACCCTCACTCGCTCAGAACCATCAGTACAAAAAGGCTAATTTCTCTACGTGGAGTAGAGCGCGAAGGAAAAGCAGAGGAGGTGTAGCTGCAGGTCCTGTGAATTAAAATGCATTCATGAAACTGGCAAACTGGGTCTTTAATGGCTGACTGCAGAGCTGAAACAACTACTTGGCTTCAACTTGTCAGAGCGGGAAAACGTCAGTGCGTCAGTGAAAGGAACCTCTCAACATGCAACAGTCAAAGCAGCAATGTAAAAAATGTGGAGAACAGGACACGCGTGGAACCCTGAACATTTTTAAGCTGGATTTACCAAAAGTACAGAAAAATGTCCAAAACCGACTCCACAGATGCATTTACAGTAGCTGTGTGACCATGAAATGAAGACGTGAAGGCGTGTGTGTGAATTAGTGCACATGAATAAGTGAATGGATGTATTTACGTGTGCTTTTGTGGAAGTTCTTGTTGTTGATTATCAAACAGACGCCAAGCCGGGGGTAGTCCATCTTGTAGCAGTAAGAGTCAGAGTCCGCTACTTTAGTGCTGCTCTTGTGAACAGAGTCCACTTCCTCAGCAGTCGTACTACGGCCTGTGGCTGCTGCACTGGGCCTGGAAATGTACACATATTTACACAGACTCATGTCGACCTACATTCAAACCTGAAGAACTTGTTTACTATCACTCTTGCAGAGGCCTTTTAAACACGTTTCGACAACTCGGGGTAAAAACATGTTTAACTAGATCGTCTGCAACCAGTTTGCTCAAGCCTAAATCAAAGCAGTGCAAATATGATCAAATGTCCCGCGACAAAATTGGATTTTCAAAATGAGTTTTTAATAGAAATTGAAATGATGAACAGTCCACACTGTAGCAAACAGAGCAGGCAATTATCATAGAATTGTTTTATGGTAAATTAATTATTTAAAGCAAATTCATTAACAGAAAGACCATCTAAAACAGACATAAAGAAAATGGTTGCAATTAATTAAAAACCAACAAAACATATGTCAGTCTTATTGGAGCATAGGGTCCTGTGACCTTATGTGAAGCCCAGCATAGCATCTGACCCCTTTGAAAATACCTGTTGAGGTGTGCAGGGATGTTAAGTAGGTAAAGTGAGCAGCACTACCTGAGAATAGTTAACCTTTAGTAGTCATTTACATTTAGACATCTGGCGCGTTTATCCAAAAAGCAGCAAAATATTATTTTATAAGAAAACATGAATCAAGGGTGATATGAGAAGAAATATTTGTTTCATGAGATGCAGGTGTAAGATGATAGATTTGTTTTAACTGTAATTACTTTTTCCAAAATGCTAAGGCATCGATGGTGTCCCCTTCACTGTGCTCCTCTCCGTCGTGAAACTCAGCCATGTTCCTACAGACTCAAAAAGAGAAACAATCGAGATTTAGAGACGTCAAGGTAAAGTTAAAAATAAAAAAAAGCTCCTTGCAGTAAAACCCCAACCAAACCGAAACTGCTATTTTAATAATAATAATAATATGTGCACATGTAGATGCCCCTCCCTCCCTTCAGGTCATATTCAGGTCATACAGATCATGAGAGAACAAAAGTGAAAATAAGCCTTTGACTTTATTGTGTTTCCATCTACCTTAGTGTCCAGTGTAAACCAGACAAAGAAAGCAACAGTAAAAGTAAGTGAACTGTGACTATAGAGGAGTAAATCCAGCACAATCATGACATCAGTTCTCATCAGTTCTAAAAACTAAGAATTCTACTAAGAACTAAGAATTGTGTGGTGAATTCAAGTTGGAATTCACCACACTAAAGGAAACCGCAATGGTTGCTTCAAATCACCGAAAAAGCCAAAAGGTCGTTTTATGTCAGTTGTTAATACTAAGTCAGTAACAGCTCAAATTGCCTGTATCACATAAAACATCTATATAAAGGTGTTTTTATACTGTTTTATAACAGGCTAATGACGAAGCTGTTGATAAATCAGGTAACTATTTATATCTTATCAGCAAATGTTAACGCTAAGTCAGCAAAAGCGAACCCGTTAACAAAAATCATACTTTTCGTTCAAACTTTCCAAGTGACGACATATAATGAAACTGTAGCGTCATAAAGTTACACACTTACGTTACTTTCGAAACATTTCGCCAGGTGCTTCCCACACATTACTAGGCCAAAAATAAAAGTACCTGAATGTTCCAGTTTCGTTTAACTCTAAATAGTAAATAACATCATATCTATGTTCGGCAGCTTTAAACACAGTAAACTCACCTTATGTGTGAGACGCTTGCGGAATAAACCTTTTACCAGCTCAATTAAGTAACTAAGGAAATTCTTTATCGTGAAGCCTCAGACTTTCCGACCGGAGGGCGGAACAAACGTCTGTCGAAGCCAAGCAAAGCTCACTATTATCAGTCAAGCGAAACTAATCGGGAGCTGCATGGGTGTGTCCAGCTTTTAATAAAATAACATACAAGACGTAAAACACAACCGCTTTATTTTACACATGCTACACTTAAATCCTAATAGCAGTAAACACAGTGTAATGTTTTTGGACTGTGGGAATTTAATGGCAGCTCAGATTAGAATTTGTTGGGTGTCAAGAAAAGAAAACAAATATTGTTGATGCAATTTTCCTGCCCAGCTAAAAAAAAAAACAAAAAAAACAAAACACATAATTATTATCTGGACTTACAATATTGTTTTTATCTCATAATGGCCCACATTATACGCTTACAGTCTGAGTGGGAAATTAAATTTGAACCATAAGGTACAATTAAAAATGCCAAGCAGATTCGGGGCTGAAATGTCTCAGTAACCTTTCGACTATTGCCCATAATATGTGGCCTTTGACAGTCTTTAACCTCTGGGTATTTTAGTGTGTGAAAGCCAGTGCTCTTTATTTTGGAGCTCCACTACTCTTCAGGCCTTTTCCCAGTTGGTCGCTGAGTCCCCTCAGCTGATGCTCTGGGGTCTGACGGTACTTTGTCTCCACTATCAGAGCTGGTAAGCTGGAAGTCCCGTACTACATGGAAAGAGGAGGACAGGAATTATTTAGTGGAAAGCAAAGCATCAACTGTTTAATAAGCTACCAGTAAATTGAGGTTAGTATGGATGAACGAGAGACAAATACCCAGACAGTATTTAGATAATTATGTCTATTATCGTTATTGTGTGAGTGAGTGAGTGAGTGAGAGAACAAACGTGCCATCTCTTTCTCTTTGGGATGTTTCTCTCTGTAGTCCAAGTATTGTCTGTTGAGCTCTCTGATGCCATGAAGGAAAGCATGGCCTCGCCTAAGATCAGCTAGTCGGAGTTCAAGTTCAGCTTTCTCCTTTTGTGCCAACCACACCTGTCTCTCTGCCCTGTTGGACCAAACACATCATCATGAGTACTTAGTGGTTAAAAGAGGTTTTAGGGAAAGTAAGAAAAAAATAAAATAAAAAAAAATATGTGTCTAATTTAATGATTCTTTTTTAAAAGTCATATTTTTACTTTTCAGACACAGACTATACAGCAGAATTTTGCAACTAGAAAGATGTAGTGTGTAATTCTATCTCACTTCATTAGCTCATGCTTGGCATCCACAAGTTTCTGTGACTTTTTCCGGATCAAGGAACCAACCTGGTAAACACACACACACACAGAAAAATGATAGCTACCCTGTGACAGAGCATTTCTTTGGGTCAAATGCCAATGACAGCATTATGACAGAGCTACATTTAGCAAGTATACGTTTTTACTATGTTCACTGTCATATTTTATATCTAACAGTGGTGGAAATGTCAGTTTTGCAGGTATTTTAATCATAAATCAATGTACTTGACAATGTTGACATAATGTGGTACTGTAAATAAAGTCAGATGATCATCAAAGTCAGTTGTTCCTGAGGTGCATATATCCCTCAAATGTCAACTCCACGATAGCTTGATAAGAAAAATCAGGAGATGTTGTGCTAGTCCCATCCACTAGCTTTTTAAAATATTTCACATTTTTAGATTAGAAACTGGTTGCCATATTTACCTTGGCGTTTTCTCTCTTTACAACCCTAAAGGACTTGTAAGAGCAGATCTGTAAGAGACAAAACAACATCATAGATTTACAATTTCGATGAATATGATCGAGTACATATGACTTAATCGACATCCTATTGGCTAATAGGCTTTTTGGGGATACGGCAAATTTTTGTAGCTTTGGGAACATTTCGGGAATTTTTGGTCACCTTACTGCTGTTGCACACCACCACATTGTGCAACAGTTACATACTTGAATAGTTTTGAACTATTCAAGAACATTCAGTGCCAACAAGCATAGTTTTATGAAAACCAACCAACCAACCACCAAGTGTTTTTCTGCGTTGACAGTGTTTTATTTGCCCGTTGGTAATGCTAAATTGTTTTAAATTGTTTTGTCATCACCTCAGTGATGAAGCCCTAAAAAATGCTCCTCCTGTAAGTTCCTGACAAAGTTGCAACCAAGCACTGTATCAATAAGTGGCAGTATTATATGAAATTTTTCTCCTGAACAAAACCAAGTTTAAAACGGTCTGTAAAATGTCAACCGGAAGGCTCTGGAAACTGTTTTACTTCAACCCCTTAGGACCGTAACATAAGCATAACTTGGAAATTCCGACCTTTTCCAAGAGCTGCTCTTTAACATTGTTGGAGAAAGAATCAATAGACTGTTTGACGGCTTTAGACTCCACAGACTCTCTGAAAACAAACACACATACGTATAAGTCACGTAGCTGTAATTGGAAAACTAACAATAAAACTGATCAAAATAGTAAATGTGAGCAGCCGTTGTATAGTGCCATGTGCCTAATCAAGTAATTATAATTCAATACATATAGAAATGTACCTGTACTGCTCGCAGAAATCAAGGAATGTATCCAGCACCACTTCTAAATCTGTTCTTCCCCGATTACCATGTCTATTAACCCCTATCATCCTCTGCTGAGTGATGTTGTCTGGGTCTGCAGATGAACCTGCAGAGGAACTGGGTTTTAGTGGTTTAGTGAAAAACTGTAGAATAACATTTAAAAACCTGATCACAATTGAAATTAAAAAAAAAAATCAGTTGTCATTGTTGCACAGCCAGCGTACAGTTGGGTGCAAAACTTTGTTTCCCCTCATTTTACGATGACATGTAAGGAGAGGAAAGTTAAACCTAACTGTGTCATAATACCTGTTTAAAGTGTTTATGTCTCTTATCCCCTTAGATAACCCTATGGGACATTCAATCTCAGAAAGACAACAAATATGAAAGGTGTATTTCCCAAAATATTATTATTATTTCTTGTAAAGGGATTAAACTTAAATGTTACCACAGATTTAAAAATATATCATGACATTTGACTGTACAGTTCCAGTTCTGTTTTCTTACCTGATGATGACTTTCTAGATTTGGATCTATTAGACAAGGACTTTCTAGTTCTGCCCAAACTGTAAACCTTGGCCTTCTTTGGACTTGGGTTCTACATAAATTACACAAAAATGGATTAAATCAAGGCAAACGCTAAGTTGCAATGTAGGCCACATGCCTGTGCTTCCAAGACTGTGGACATTTGCTACAGTTAGTCCATACCCAACTGGCATCTTCATCCCCCTCCTCCTCAGAGGACAGGACTATCCCACGTCTCTGCTGTGCAGCATCAGGTTCACTTTCCTCCTTGTGCATTATAAAAATATTAATTCTTCAAGTGTTATTCACCTTTAAATAAAGTTGATGAGTTCTGTTTAAATTCTTCTGCTACTTACCTGCGACTGAGGGTCGCTGGACTTTCCACTGCTTGATTTAGTCTCTCTGTTCTTCTCCTGTTTCATTCGCTTATTTTTCACTGGCCTTGTTGGGACGTACAGACAGATAATTATGAGGATCACAAAGTTGTGATATTAAGTGTGTTTTTATATTTTTTAAATACATGTTTCTGTATTCTGTATTTCTAGAAACTGTATTTATTTATATTTTTTGGAGTTTCTAACATTTCTGTACTCAGTAGGTTCACCTATGCCTTTGTTTCTACTCGTGTAATTTCTAAATATAACCTATGATTGATCCAGCAGCAGACGGTTAAACAGCATGAGAGTTGATTAAAGACACATACTGCAAGTGTTAATTACAAAGTGTGATCTGTGACCTCACCTCACTGCAGCTTTCTGTCCAGCACTACTTGTTTTAGCCGACTTCTTCCCCACCAAACATTTGTGGCTGTTGGCTGCTAGGGTAGGTTCAGCCCTCTGCCTGGATGTGGAGTTAGTGTCTGACTTTTTGCCCACCTTTAACTCTGCTCTAACCCCTCCAATTTGTGCCTTCTCTTTCTTTGTCATTCCTCCTTTTTCAGGTCTATTGAATGGCGGAGTAGATGGAGACACTGAGACTTGCTTTCGTCTTTTTAAGATCACAACACAGTAGTATGATGGTAATAGCAGCAAACAAAGTCCCTTGACCTTACCTGCTTTTGACCGTCTCTCCAGTACATCTACTCCTCCTCCTCTTCTCCGCTCCCTTTACAATGTCACAGTCCGTCTCGGTCTGTTTTCTCTTTGCAGCAGCTCCACGCTGTTTATCAGGAGACTTCACCATCAGAGGAACGTTTTTTCTCCCAGCTTTTTGGGCCTCCTCTAAAACGTTTAAGTCTTCCTCCATGGCGGTACTGTGCAGAGGGTTACCTATGCAACACGGTATTCCGATCAGCAGATATTGGTGGTCTGACATATACTACACTCTGGAAGCCAGGCACGTATGGATTTCTCTGAATGTGTTATACAGTAAAATAATCAGAGCTGTTAACCATGATTATGTGTAGAACAAAAAAATTTAATATTTGATCAATTTAACATTAACGTGAGTTAAGTTTCTGACTTTTAAAAACACAGATAGGTAAAGACAGAGTAACAAAGGCATGTATACAGTCATACAAGCCAAAAGACCCACCATAATTTTGCTGCAGTCCTTCCAGGAAGCTGGCTTTGTCTATAGTAGACAGGCTGGACAAATCTGATTGCTCAAAAGGTGGAGCTTTCTGGATTTGAACACAACAGAGAGCAATCAAATGATCGGGATTTACATTTACCCAAGCTGTAGCTCTACACCTTCAGCAGAGCAGAGTAACATGGAAGTTTCCAGTTCATACACCTAATACTTACTCCCCTCTCATCCTGTGGCTGAGTGGGCACTTTGGCCCCTCTGCGCTTTTTGGCACTGTGAAAACACGAAGCCATTCTCATTATTATCATATTAAATATCTGCGTTGTAAAGCTTAACGCTAAGCTTAAGGCACGTTTAGCTAACATGACAGTACCGTTAAAGTAGAGCACTGCAAACGTTATCGTTAGATTTCTGAGTGTAACGTTAAGTTAAATTGGTGAGGAAATGCAGCGTGTAACGTTACTATAAATATGGACTCGTATGTTGGGTATACTAAACAACTGACAATATGTATGTTATGTTATATTATTATATTTCTTACCTCATTACCGTAAAGAACAGCGGCAGCCTAAATACAAAATTGGTGTAAACAACTCAAAGCCCCTACGGAAACACTTTCCCGCAAATAGTTTCAAGCTCCGGACTGTACCTTTCCAGATACACAGGGGTGTTAGTTCGTGAAATTTTAACGAACGAAAAATTAACTTATCTGAACGAGGGTTTATGCAGGAAAGAATGACAATAAGTTTAATTAAGCCTTACAGTGAAAACAGTTTGAATATCGTTTACTTTGTATACAAAGCCTACATAACAAACAGGAACCTATTTTATCCCCAAACGGGTTCCCGTAAATTAGGCCCTACGGCAAGCGAGAGGATTCAATGTAAAGTCGTTGTAAAATCGCAGTTCACTAGAAAAGGACATTTGTGTAGAATATTAATTTCCTAAATTCGCCTTGTACGTTTTTTTTAAAATTAACTTTTCCGTACATTGCACGATAAGATTATCCACACTATATAAACATAAAATGTATCTTAGCACCATGAGTCTAAAATGTACAAAGCTCTTGGATTTGTATAAAGGAACAAAACAAATGTAACTAGACCATCCCAAATGCTTCCAGAGGCAGAACAAATCAAGACACGAGATCCAAAAGCTCTTCTGTTTTCTTTTAATGGAAAGATTATCAAAGCAAAGGTAAAATGACATCACCACCTAAAAGTACTATGAAACTAAAACCAAACATTTTCACTGAGATTGTGAACATTGTTACATGTAAATAATGAATTAAATATCATCAACCTTACTTTTACCATCATAAATACATTAAAACATTGACTCATTTTGTAAGGCAGTCGTCCCTGGACAGTGGTTCAATCCCCAGTCCTGGCTGCGCGTGAAAGTGTCTTTAATCAAGACACTAAACGCCAAGTTGCTCCCGGTGGGTCAGGTGAGCACCTTGCATGGCAGCCACTGCCATTGGTGGTTGAGTGTGTGAATGGGGGAAGGAGAAGCAAGACTGTAAAGCACTTTGGATAGAAGTGCTATATAAGCAGCCATTTACCAAATTGGTGTTTATCACCTGGATTTCTCATTTACTGATGGCTTTGTTGAGTCTTTTTCAAAGAATCACTCTGCTGGTCCCCAGGGTCCTGGAATAAGTTTGGGCTCAAGCTAACACATTAAAAAAAATGTTGCAACTCCCAACAACAATCCTGATTTCCAGAGTAGATTTCAACTTTAATTGACCAAAGCAAACAAACAGTAAAATAAATCCTCATCAAAGAAACAATAACGTCAGATACTGAAATGTTTGAGTTGTGGTATGTGAGGATTTTTGGAGTATAAAAATAATTAGCGTGACCCTGAATTTACCTATTTAAGTAGCCTGAGAATTGTGTGTAGGAGGTAGTGTGTGTGCTTTATGATGCTGAATTCCTGAGATATCGTATGCTACAGAAGAGAACCATTTCTCTTTGACATGTCCTAATGGAGATACTACGACAAATTGTATGAATACATTGCAGAATTTTGTACTCCACATAGTTTACGTAAAATTATTTTATCAATACATATTTATAGTCCTTTTATACATTTCTAATTTTGTTCTATACGCATTAAAAGCATTAAAAGTTACTTTACCTCCTGTTCCATTTGTTTCTAGTGTTTCTGGCCACAAGGACAGAGCATATGGTCTGATAGGACCCTATAGTTTGTATTTCCACGTCTGTCTCGTTCTTTTCCTTAAAATTCCTTCGGTGGAGCTCTTCTGTATGTTTTCACTTTGTTCTCCTGTGTTTTTTACATTTTGATCCCAGCATAAAGCTTGTTTATCTGGGGCCTAAAGTGTTGTTGTATTTCGTTCCTCTTGGCCTTCAGTGTTGGGGTGAGCAAGCCATTTTCAACTGAGAAAAGGTCACTGTGTATGTAGATGGCCTTTACCTAAAGGTCACACACAAGTTGGGAGGTTTCACTTAGAGGGTAACAGCATGTCATGCCTGAACAAAGTCTATATAGCTACGTACCTTATCGCATACAGAGGAAGATATTTCAAATTTTAGCTGAATGATAATGACTGTTGTACCTGCTCAAACGGCTTAAGCCCTCCTTGCTTGCCCAGGCGCAGCATGTCCTCCAAGATGGCCGCCTTGACTTCCTGTGCAGAAAAATAAGGACATCTCAGAATAATGATGTTGAATGAAAACAAAAAATACAACAAACAATACAGTCTCAAATTTGCACTAAATTGTTATCTTCCTGTCTTATTTGGAAAATTACGTTTTACAGAGTAGTAGATGCAGTTATCATGTATTCAGTTATTGCGCTTTACCCCTCATATAGAATTCACACACACAAAAAATATGTAACGTGTATAATAAAAAAATAAAATACATTCACAGAAAAAAAGGAATGGCACAGTTTGCGATTTCCAGATTTTCGTGTAATCACCAAAAGTCACCAAATTCAACCTTTCCAAAAACAATAATTCTCAGCTGATAAAACACATAAAACCCATTAAACCCATAAAGTGATAGTCGGGAAAGTATAGGCAACAGTCTTAATAACTGTCTAACAAACATTTGCTTCAGCTCAGTCTTATTTTGAGGTCATTCTACAGCAGCTCTATTGGGCTGAGGTCTGGGCTCTGACTGGGCCACTCCAAAAGGTGTATTTTGTCTCTGAAACCATTCTGTAATGGATTTATTTATATGTTCATTGCCCTTCTGCATCACCCAGAGTCTTCCCAAACAATTCTACCTTGGTTTCATCTGTCCATAAGCCATTTTCCCAGTAGTGTTGTGGAGTGTCAGGGGGGTGGTTTGCCAAACTTCAGGCATGGTGCAATGTTGTTTTTAGAAAGCATTAGCTTCCTTTGTGGTGTACTGCCATGGATACCATGGATGGAGACTTTAGTTGTTAATCTAAGGCTCTTTTGTACCTCGCTGAGCATTCGGCAGTGTCTCTGTAAAGTGATCTTGGCTAGAGAGTAGCCACAGTACCAAATCGTCACCATTTATAGAAATTATATCTAACTGTGGACTTTAAAGTCTAATTTAAAGTCTTTCAAATTACTCTGTAACACTTTCTATATGATATAATAAACAACTCTTGGTCATTAGTCTTCTGAGATCATGAATATCAGATCACTCACTCCTCAGATTAACAATGCAGAAAACCAGGAAACTGCAAACAGTGCCATACCTTTTTTTGCAAGTGTAAACATTTACCAATCATACGTTACTTTTACTTTCCACAAAGTACAAAGACCATTACCAGAAAGCATTAAATTCAAAATAAGTAAATATTCAAAACATTTGATATGTCGTCTTTGTAATATTTCAATTACAAAAAGAGGCATTTGATTCTCTTTTTATTTACATTTTATTTACATTTCGCACAGTCCTTCAGCTATTCTGGAACTGGCGTTTTGTAATTCACTTATCTAAAAATATTTCCATATACCCCCTAGCAATATTTATTGTGGTAGTGAGGGAAACTGTATGTATGCAGTCTGTAATAATTTTCTGCTCGAATTAAACTCTAAAGTGTTACCGCTCTGTCACATAGCTCCTGGTAGCTGCCCTGGAGTCCGAGAGTCCTCTTGGTCCAGCTCGAAAGGAAATCGGGGTCAGGGACCACAATTCCTACCAGACAGGCCTGGAGATATACACAGTGCGTACAAGGTCAACTGGTGTATTACAAAGTTTAATTGGAGCTTGATTTTAAAGATTGGAAGTTTTAAATGGGACAGACTTTGAATAAATTAAGACCTTCCTCAACCCACCTGCAGACTGTCTCCATGCACAAAGACCTGTGCCACTGCATCACTTCTCAAGTATACAGCCTCTATTTTTTCAGGAGCAATGTACTCTCCTTGTGCAAGCTTAAAGATGTGCTTTTTTCTATCGATGATCTTCAGCGTGCCATTCTGCACAGAAATACACACACACACACACACAATTAAAATTCTGGCTACATATTGGCACATCAACATACTGCCAGAGATAATGTTTTTTAAATCTAGCTCTATGCAAATTAATTCAAAATAAACGTGTGTGAACTTAGGCTAAACCAAGTATCGATGATATTTAAATTTGTGACGTTAAACCCAAGGAACATAAACCTACCGGAAGCCACTTTCCAATGTCTCCAGTGTGAACCCATCCATCTGCATCAATAGTGTCTGCTGTCTTCTCTGGGTCCTTCAGATAGCCCAGAAAGACGTTTGGACCCTTCACACATACCTAGGAAAAGTTCCCCCACAAACACATACATAAACACACTGAATGATATATCATCATAAAAAATACTAAAGCGATGTCTGTTTTTCTTTGTGTCTCACCTCCCCCTCTCCGTTTACAGCCCGGTAGTTCATCTCAGGGACATCTACCAATTTAATTGAGTTACAGGGCAGAGGCGCTCCAACGTGACCTGGCAACATGAGGTTGATTTTATTTCTTGTTACACTGAGTAATAATCAGCACTGTATCACATGCACACATGTGGCCACATTCAATGATTACAAAGCTCCTAGCTGTTTTAAATTAGTCAAGCACACAATGTTATTGTTTGCTATTTACCTGCAGTCCAGTCCCCAGACATGGTTAAGGTGCAACCTGCAGTACATTCTGTTTGTCCATAGCCTTCATAGAACTGAGACCCCCCCCCCAAAAAAAAATCAGATTTTTATTTTTTTAATCTTTTATTATATTATTATTATTATTATTATGGAAAATATATGGATGAAAAAAATATCAGAATTGCAGATAAGACAGCAGCATTCCTGGATAATAAACTGATTTTATAGACAATACATACAGAATTTCAAGCTAGTCCTCAGAAAGAGACACAATAATAAAAATGTTCCACTACACTCAATGTTGGTTTGTTTGTGTGTGTGTGTGTGTGTGTGTGTGTGTGTGTGTGTGTGTGTTACCTGACAGCCAATGGCAGCTCTGAGGAAAGTGAAAACAGTAGGAGAGATGGGAGCAGCTCCTGTGATCATGAGACGCACGCGGCCTCCAAGGCTGGCCTGTAGGGGGCAGCAGACCACACTAGATACTTAAGTTACAACAAATTAATGTTTAAAAAAAAACATCAATATGATATTTTTGTTTTATATATTTTTTCCTCTGTATGTAGTAAAACTAAAACTTGAATCCCTGTGGCCTCCTGCTCATGTAGCTCTCAGCTATTTAGTAACAAAACAGAGGAGTTTTAACTGTGCTAACTCTAAGTACCTGGACCTTCCTGAAGAGGAGTCGGTCCCAGATACTGTCTCTCCGCACGATGCCTTTCATCATCTCTGCCTCCTTCCGCCTGTAGGCAAATCCCAGTAGCCAGCGCTTCAGAGATGTGTTGGCCTGCCCAAAGATCTACAGAAACATATAGACATATACATCATCATTATGAGGATGATACCATCATTTAGTTCTAGACTACATTCAGCCAAAACAGAAATAAGCTGACATATCGAACATGTTAATAAGAGCAGGATCAGAGACTAAGAAGCATGTCTGCCTGAGCTAACGCTCCTGTTTTAAGGCTAATGCCACCTTGCCCATTTACCTTATCATACATTCTGTTTAGGAGTCGGGGCACCACAGGGAACACGGTAGGTCTTAGTGTGCTCAGATCATCTGACAGCAAACGGATATCTCCCTGGAAATAGCCGATCTTAGCTCCATGCACCATAATGACTCCCTGTCAGTGAGGTTTGCAGATAAGAGAAGTAGTGTTGTATAGTTAAAGAAAAGCTGACACACAAAATGTTTGTCATAATACAAATGTTGTGGTATTTCAACCGAGGGTAACTATTGGGAACAAGGGAACATACCTGTACTACTCTCTCAAACATATGAGCCAAAGGAAGGAAGGAAATATGGACATCACTGGGCATCATGGGACAGCTATGCTAAAACACAGACAGACAGGAATTCAAACACACAGGAAGGACACAGGCATACAAACATATGTGAAAGGGCATGAACCAAACAACCAACCAACCAAACATAAAAAGATCAACTTAGACAGGGAGGAGAAGCAGTCAGTTAAAATGTTTGTACCTCCACCACCCTTTCAAACATGTGGGCCAGTGGCAGAAAAGACAGCATGACATCTCTTGAGGTAGTCTGAGCATTAGACTGAAGAAAGAGAGCAAAAGGTTCATCAAAGTCCCTCTATTCTAGTCCCTCTACTTACCAAACTAGACTAATAAGACCTCTCTCAAAAATTGTCTCCATGTATATTTCTAAAACAATGTGGTTTGTCTTTATCCTTCTCCTCTTCATCCAACATTGCAAATAATAAGAGGAAGAGAAAGGAGGAGAGAGAGAAAAAGAAGAGGCATCAAACCTTCCCTTTCCTTACAGTATCTGTTTAACTCAGCCACTCACCTGTGTGCTTTTGATGAAGGCTGAGCAGTTGGACACAATATTCCCATGTGTCAACATTGCTCCCTTTGGGTCTCCTGAAAGTGGACACACACACAAACACACAAACACCTTTAGAAGCACACATTTCAGATAAAACAAAATTTTTTAAGTGCAATTGTGTGTGTGTGTGCGTGCGAGTGTGTGCGTGCGTGCATCACCGGTTGTTCCACTGGTGAAGCAGATGACTGCCATGTCCTCGGGTCTTGGAGGCTGAAGGGATGGGTGTCAACAGTCAAACAATGTATCACAACACATAACATCATAATTTTAACTGAAGCATGTCAGAGAGCAGGTTGTATTTGACTTAAGTCGACCATTATGCTTGTTAACTTTGTGTGCAACAAATCCAACAGTAACAGGGACAGAGTAAGCAATTTATGAACAAGCCGTTGATCATGCAGAATGAATGACTGAAAAAAGTAACTAATGGAGGTAAGTGGTTACTTACCACAGGTTGGTGATGGTTGGCCTTCCCAATAGCCTGCACAACCACAAATGCATGTTAAAACCTCAGTATAGATGGAAAGAAAAAAGAGCAATAAAGAAAAACTAACTTATACAAAACTGGAATAAAATGGAATAAAATAAAAGGAAAATTCTAATGTCTTAAGAGAAAGACAAATAAAAAAAATAAAATGTAAAGATATATAAATGTAATAATAAATAAAATGTAATTTCCTAAATATTAAAGCAATTACAGCACAGAGAGGGAAAATACAACAACAATGAAAAGATGCATATAAAAGCTACTTGCAGACCTCCATCTCCTGTAGACTCAGGATGTGGATTCCAACTTGTTGCCCCCTGTTGACCAGGTCGCTGCTGGGGGTCTCCATAACAATGATGGTTGTCACCGAGTGTTTCCTGTTTTTAATGCAATCCAGGACCAGGATGACTTTATCTACCACATCACACACTACAGTCGAGATGGCAGCTGCAGAAACAACATCCAAACAAATGTTCGTGAACAAGGTCACTAGCAGTACTTCACCAACAAAAAAAAACAAAAAACAAAAAACAAAAAAACAAGTGCGTGTATTTAATGTATATTGTTGCTGCTATGCGTTTACCTTTGTCTAAAATGTAGATGATGGCTTCTGTTCCTAGTGTGTCGTACAGAGGGACTGACACCAGAGAATAGGTGTAACATGCCAGCTCACAGATGGTCCACTAAAGTCAGAGGCAATAATAGATAAAACACTGGCATGATGATAAATATCCTACAACAAATATGCACTTCTGTGGCATTTATATAGTTCTGCACATAATGAACACAATTGTCATGGAAATTTTTGCTGAGACACTATATTTGTACAACATAGTACGTAAAACACATAAACCCTAATAATTTAGTGCAAAGGGTTTAATTAATTTGGGATTTTCTGCCATCAATACAAACTGGCCATTATACTATACTGTCAAGACTGCACTTACAGCCCACCTACAGAAAAATGTGGTTAAATGACCTTGAAAAAGTTTCAATTTTATATATTATATATTTTATATACAATTAAACAACTGAAAGTTTGTGTTTGTGGGCGTTTATTACCTCAGGTCTGTTCTGAGAGAAAATGCCAATGTGGGGGTCTGTGGTCTTGGAGTGACCTTTCTGGAGAAATGCGGAACCCAGAAACTCTGTTCGTTCCATTACCTAAGAGAGAGACACACACACAAATTAATTTTACAGCAACAAACATTCACATGTGGTCTTTTCTATTACTTGACTGTATCTTCAGACCAAGCGCATATAGTAACTTGAAGAGCAAAACTGGAGAAATGACCCTTTAATGTTGTCAAGCACAAGAGTAAATATACTTCATTAAATTTTAAAAAGGAAATTCAAATACATATATATAACAACAATGTATGCTGGAAATATATCCCCAATCTAATGTTTTTAATAAGGTGAGCAACTGATGGTCTTACTTCTTTGTAGGTCATCCATTCATAGGACTGTTTTGGTTTCCTGGAACCAAGAAACGGACCATTATCTAGAGGATAAAAGAAGAGTGACACTTACGATAAGTGAAAGTAGCATAAATACATCTGGAAAATACAGAATTTCATGTAAATATTGCTTGGTATGTCATAAACGCCTCTCTGTCAAACATACATACATAATGTGCCTTCACACTTTGTATAGTCTCCTAAGATATGTTTCCGGAAAATAGTTTAAAAATAAAATGTACTACAATTAACCTGTAGTAGTGACAAGATTAGCGCTACGATAAAATGAGTGAAGGCTGTTGAAAGCATTTATTGTGTCCAACAGCATACAGCCCAAAAAGTTAAGGTATAAATTTGAGTGCATGCTTGGTCAACATCCTAATAGTTGGTTGTAGTGTTTGCGCATCAAGCATTGACCCCTTTTGACTGCAACAACCACAAAAATATACAAATACTCACGATTGTATTATTACATGTGACTTACTGGATACTCTGGCCCCCCTGAGGAAGAACTCATACATTGTTCTGGCATCATCATAGAAATGTGTGATGTGACTGTCTCCGTTCTGCAGAACAGATCGACGTGCCAATTCTCCGCCCTGATAAAAGAAACAAATGTGGCTTATGAATGTTAATTTTGCAGTAATTTCAACATAAGATTCACACGTTTAACATTTACTTGGACATTTAATTTATTTACAATGTGGCTGATTGTTAACATAAATTGTAAATCTATAACTTTTAACTGTTCTTAAACATGGTGCACATATTAATGCAATGGTTTATTCTCTTATTCTCAAGCAATGATCTCAACTTCAGACACAAATGGATGTTTCTCAGTTTTGGAACCTTCTAATGTCACAGCCATAGGTGTCTATGTTTGAACTGTGTTTGTTCAGTTAGGATAGAATGAGGAAGTAACTGTCAGTGATTAATGCTTAAGAATTTATTTGACTGGCCATCAGCCAATGTCACATGCGAAGACTGCAGGCCCAACGTTGACATCTAAACTGGATGTGCACAATTATTTTTAATGTGACACACACAAACACAGCTTAACATAACAAGCAGCTTTTCCAAAACAGCTTGTAAATGTGCAAATGTGCTAGAGGAAGCTCATCATTACAGTTTCATCACTCTTACTACAGTACTACAGTTTAACAGCATACTCTGTATTTTAAATACGTACCCAGGTGTAAAATGCATGTTTTACATCTGGATCACATTAAACAGAGAAGCCAGCAACCAAAAAAGTGAGTCTGAATCCTGCCAGTTTTGTAAGGGTGAGTGTAAATGAGCAAACCCATCAATATTAATGGTTAACTGCACAACAATATAGTTGTCTCTCCATCTAAAAACCTTAGATAGAGATTAACTTATTAAGTTCAGTGATGAGTGAAATATTTGTTACAATACTTTAAAGCCATTGTGATCTTCCTCTTTGTCTAGCCCACTGGGTATTGAAGGAGACAGAGTAGGGAATTGTCCTGCTTTTGGACTTGAATTAAAAGCCTGATCTTCTTAAGTCAAACTGCTTTGGAGTATTGTATATGTAGCAGTTTGCTGTCCAAAGCAACAATTTATTTTAAAACACAATTTATCAAGCCTACAGAGTACAGTATAAAGATTTGGTAGAAAGTAGAGAGATTTTAATCTAAAACCCTTTAGATGCTTGCCTCTGACAGACAGTTTGCATTTCAACTCACCGGAATCTCAACTGACTGCATGTCGAGGTCGTAGAGTGGAGGGATGGCCTTGGGCCGTGTTGCCAGGTAGTAGGTTGTTGCAGCAGCCACCGCCCCCATGCTGACTAACATGGGGGTGGAGGCATTCCTGATGTACTGACTAACGTCATCCAGATCTGGCAGCCTTAGCCTGTGAAAGAACTCCTGGTTCAGCATGATGCTGCTGATGAGGGAGAAGGTGACTCTGAGGAGTTTGTGTTTGAGTGCGTGTGTGTGTGGCTGGAGCAGTAAATTTGTTTTGAGTGTGTGTTAGATGGATGCAATCCTGGAATGGTGACAATAAGTTGTGTTTGAATACACAGCGCTCTGCGGCTGGCCCTGAGACAATGCGGAGTGACAGTGATATTGCTGAGAAGTTAATAGTGCGTGTTATAGGAAGGACTGTGTTGACTGGTGTTGGCCAAGACGGGACCTAGAGCAAGAAAGAGAAGACACATCATTAATCTGATGATTACTTTCAAGTATTAACACATTGTTTTACAAGGTTGATTTGAAATCAATGCATTCTGTTTACTTTACACAGCGTCCCAATCTTTCTTGAAATGGCAAACGTCCTTTCCAACTTCTACAAATAAAAAGCATATGTTCTGCTTTTTTAAAAAAATGGTATACTTGAGTTGAGAATTGGTTTACCGGCTAAATATGCTATACACTCTTATAGAGTGATGACCAAAAGTTCCTATGAGCAAGCACCGTTTAAAGGAAGAAACCTCTGGCAGAGCTAGGCTCAGTGTGAACACCCATCTGACTCCGCCAGTTGAGACGAATGAAAAGCGGAAAACAAACAAAAATGAAAGGCAAAATGAAACAACAGAAAAAAAGCCCGGATAGGTTGGTAGGGCCATCAAACACACACCATGGGAATACAAAATGGGATACACCTATCAAGCTACAGCGGAATAACTAAGCTCTAACTATAAGCTTTATCAATAAGGAACATTTTAGGCCTGGTCTTAAAAGTAGAAGTCTGCCTACTGTCTCTTGACTGGGACCTGGTTCTACAGGAGAGGAGCTTGATATCTGAGTGCTGTCTTCCTTTCTATAGTTGTGGATAACAGAATTTGTCATTAGGTTTGCATGCAAACTAAAAAAGAAAAAACTTTTGATAACAACATTTGATAGTAATCCTGGTGGTAAATCGTTCTGCATTATTGCCATGGTAGCACCATTGTACTGGCTGAATCAATACATCATAAATACAGATACAATGGGATTGGAATTACCATCTACAAAAGAAAATAAACATTTTTTTACAAGTACAGTAAAAAAAATTAATAAAGAAAAAGTTAAAGTTGATACAAACTTCCCGTCAAATATTTACAGTGTAGAGGTGGTCTCACTCGAATCTGACGCTCCAGCAAAAAACTTCACTCCAAAGATCGTTGTTTGACGAACACTGAACATTTATTGTACTTGCTTCTCCACTTAGCTGATGACGTACAGTAATCCCACTAGCACATTCGCAAACAGCTTTATCAAACAAGTTTCTCAAAGTATGGCTGAACTCACAGAACTCGGTAAGAAACCGTGTGCCTCCACAGCTACACACTGAACCTTTTTCCTTCTACCTTGTTGCGGTCATCACCACCTCGTAGTCAGTTCCTCTGCTCAAGCTACCGTGTCACGTCTGCTCCCATCAGTAGCTGAGCTGAACCTGAGACCTAAACATAGTTATAACTCATTTGAGAGCCTTACTCTTAGCCTTTCACACCCAAACTGGAAAACTCAAAAACCACTATTATTTGTTATCGTGTACCGTGCTCCAGTCCCTCAGAGTTATTGATTGAATTTTCTGATTTTCTATCTGATTTAGTGCTTAGTACAGATAAAGTCATTATAGTGGGTGACTTTAACATCCATGTAGATGCTAACAGTAACTGTCTGAGCACTGCGTTTAATTCATTATTAGATTCAATTGTTTTTTCCCAAAATGTAAATAAACCCACTCACTGTTTTAGTCACACGTTAGACCTTGTCCTTACGTATGGAATTGAAGCGGATAATTTAACCATATTTCCTCACAACTCTCTTCTGTCTGACCATTTTTTTAATAACATTTGAATTTACAATAACGGACTATATAGCAGTTAGGGAAAAATTCCACTATAGCAGATGCTTAAGTGAAAAAGCTGTCAACAAATTTGAAGAAATATTTTTTCATCATTTGCTTCACCATATGTTAATACAATGGAAAGTAGCCACCTTAATGTTACTCCTGCACAAGTAGATTATCTTGTTGCCAATTCTGCAGCCTCACTACGTACAATACTCGATAGTGTTGCCCCTCTGAAAAAGAAGGCAATAAACCAGAAGAGGTGATCTCCATGGTATAGTTCACAAACACGCAACTTAAAACAGGCAACACGAAAGTTAGAAAGGAAGTGGCGTTTCAGAAATTTAGAAGAATCTCATTTAGCCTGGAAAAACAGTTAAAAATGTGTAAAAAAAAAAAAAGCTCTCCATGATGCCAGAACAGCATATTATTCCGCATTAATAGAGGAAAACAAGAACAACCCCCGGTTTCTGTTCAGCACTGTAGCCAGGGTGATTGAGAGCCATGTTGAGCCTAGTTTTCCCTTAACTCTGAGCAGCAATGACTTTGACTTTCTTTATGAATAAAATTGTAGGTATTAGAGAAAGAATTCACCAGATCCTCCCCCCAAATATTATAGATAGATCTTCATGTACAGCAGTGCTAGAGTTATCGATAAGGTCCCAATCCCTGTTAGACTGCTTTTTATCCATAGATCTCTCTGAGCTAACTTCAATTATTCCCTCATCTAAACCAACAACCTGTCTGCTAGACCCTGTTCCAACTAAGCTACTCAAGGAAGCTTTACCCTTAATAGATACTATCATATTAGATATCATCAATCTATCTTTAGAAACAGGCTATGTACCACAGGCCTATAAGGTAGCTGTAATTAAACCACTACTTAAAAAACCCCGTCTTGACCCAGGTGTTTTAGCCAATTACAATACAATTACAAATATCTAATCTCCCCTTTATTTCTAAAATAACTGAAAAAGTAGTTGCAAAACAATTATGTGATCACCTTCATAGGAATAATTTGTATGAAGACTTTGAGTCAGGATTTAGAGTTCATCATAGTACAGAAAAGTCACCAACCAGTCACTGGTAAAATTCACCAACGATCTTCTCTTGGCCTCAGATAATGGACTCGTCTCTATACTTGTTCTGTTAGATCTTAGTGCTGCATTTGATACCATTGATCATGTCCCACAATTTTTTACTTTTAAACTCAGACAAAACTGAAGTCATAGTATTTGGGCCCAAAAATCTCAGAGATATGATGTCCAACCATATTGTTACTCTAGATGGCACAAGTCTGGCCTCCAGTACTACTGCAAGGAACCTTGGAGTTATTTTTGATCAGGATTTGTCCTTTAACTCACATATAAAACAAATCTCTAGAACAGCCTTCTTCCACCTAAACACTGCCACCCGGAACATTGCCAAAATTAGGAGCATCCTGTCTCAAAGTGATGCTGAAAAACTGCTCCATGCATTTGTTACCTCTAGGTTAGACTACTGTAATTCCCTACTTTCAGGATGCCCCAGTAACTCCCTAAAGAGCCTGCAATTAATCCAAAATGCTGCAGCCAGAGTGCTGAACTAGCTGACTGGAACTAGCAAGAGAGATCATATTTCACCTTCACTAGCTTCTCTCCATTGGCTTCCCATTAAATGTAGAATAGAATTTAAAACCCTTCTTCTTACATATAAAGCTCTGAATGGTCAGGCTCCATCATATATAGAAGACCTCATAGCACCATATCATCCCAGTAGACCACTTCGCTCTCAGAATGCAGGCCTACTTGTGGTTCCCAGAATTTCCAAAAGTAGAATGGGAGGTACAGCCTTTAGCTATCAAGCTCCCCTCCTGTGGAACAAGCCCCAGTTCAGATTTGGGAAGCAGACACCCTCTCTACTTTTAAGTCTAGGCTTAAAACCTTCCTCTTTAATAAAGCATATAGTTAAGTTATAGTTATGCTCCCATAGGCTTAGACTGCTGGGGGACCCACCCCCCAATGCACTGAGCTCCTTTCCTCTTGACCATCTCTCCTCTCCTCTCACCCCCCCAATTGTCACCACTGTATGTCATTAACTGTGTTCTCTCCCGTAGTTGTCTTTGTCCTTCTCTGTCCCCCTCTCTCTGTCCCTTTCTGCAGGTGTCCCTAGCTTTGAAGCTGTGTGTCTTCTAGCGTGTAGCTACTGGTCCTACCAATCTGCCCAATGTTTTGTTGTTGCTTTTTGTTGCTCTGTTCTTTTCTCTCTCCCCTTTCCACTCACCCCAACCGGTCAAGGCAGATGGCCGCTCACCCTGAGCCTGGTTCTGCTGGAGGCTTCTTCCCTTAAAGGGAGTTTTTCCTCTCCACTGTTGCCTATGGCTTGCTCCAGGGGGAATTGTTGGGTTCTCTTTATAAATCTTTATAATCTGGACTTTATTCTGTAAAGTGCCCTGAGATGACTTTGTTGTGAATTGGCGCTATATAAATAAAGTTGAATTGAACTGCCTCTCTTTCCACAAACCCTTTGCACTGCATTGTTCCGCTGACAACCGCACAACAACCTTAAAAGGTGGACTACACACATTACAGTACAGTTACTATAAACACTACATAAACAAAAACTAAACTGAGGAAACCCTTGGTTGGCTCATACATACCTGGGCCCTAATTGTGGTCCAATATTAGAAACATTTAATGTTGGAAACAATTACGAAAATCACTTCACAAACGCAAACAAATCATACAATAACCTACAAACATCATGACTATTCTTCTATGTTGTTCTCTCTTCTGTCTTCTGGTGCCAGAGGTTACCAGCACTTAACACACCGTAGGAGATCAGTCTTTAACACCGTCTCACTCTGATTCCTGGAGTAGACAGACCTTGGTTATGGGCCTATCGAACTTGTTGGTCCTCGTCTTGATACAAACCTGACGGACTACACCTCGCCCGTCCTTTTTTGTGTGGATAATCCTGCCAATATTTACGAGGCGCTGACTCATCAACAATTAAAACAATGTCCCCAGGAACAAAATTGCGGTTTGCATATGTCAATTTTTACCGCCGTTGGAGCTCAGGTAGATACTCTTTAGCCCAATGTTTCTAAAAGAAATCTGCGATATACTGGGCCTGTCTTCATCTACGGCGGTTGTAAAGATCATCTTTCTGTAAAACTCCCAAAGGGCTGGGTTTTTAAGAGAAGAAGGTGATTTGGTGTCAAAGCCTCCAACTCATTTGGATCATCAGAAGGTGTAGTTATTGGCTGACTATTTAATATGGCTTCCACCTAGCAGAGCAATGTCTGCAGACCCTCTTCATCCAAACGTTGATCTTTCAATGTAGCTCCAAGCACCTTTCTAATAGATCGTATTAAACGCTCCTATACCCCTCCATAATGAGAAGGAGATGGGGGATGTAACATCCACCTGATGCCACGCTGAGTCAGCGTACCTTCTATTTTGGACGTGTTCCATTCTTCCAAAGACCTCCTGAGCTCCCGCTCAGCACCAACAAAGTCTGTTCCATTATCTGAGCGTATTTCTACAACCTGACGTCTTCTTGCAATAAAGCGTCGAAGTGCATTAATGAATGAATCCGTGTCCAATGATGCTGCCACCTCTATGTGAACAGCTCTGGTGGAACAGACGTGAATATAACACCATACCTTTTCGCAATTGTTCTCTCCCGTTTAATACTAAAGGGACCAAAGCAATCGACAGCTGCTCTAGTAAACGGTGGTTTATCAGGTATAACTCTACTATGTGGGAGGTCGGCCATTTGTTGCCGCCCGCTTGCTCCATGTAATGTTCGACAGGTCCGACACCTGAATAGAATCTTTCTGATTGCTGAGATTGCATTTGGTATCCAGTATCTCTGATGCAAAATTAATAAGACATGGTTGCGACCACCATGGCCTATCCGCTCATTGATGTACTGCAGTATGAGCTGAGATACCCGATGATCTTTAGCCAGAATAGCAGGGTCCCTTGATTCCTCTGGCACGGCAGCTCGGCTGAGCCGTCTGCCTACACGAAGAATTCCATCCTGTATCATTGGCTTATGTCTATGTATATGTGGCTGCTCCATTTCATCAGTTTCTTTTTTAGCAGAGCTAAAATTTCATCCGGAAAGCTCTTCCGCTGGCAGTAACGAATTAAGTCTACCACTGCTTCCTAGAGCTCATCCACAGTTAGTCTTCTTTCTTCTTTTATAGTTCGGCATTTTTCCTTGAAGCTGAATATCTTGGACAATATTTTCTAACAACTCCCTTTTCCTTCTGAACTATATTAGGAGCATATCTTTCAACTTAAAAAGCCATGCTACAGCCTGCTTTAAGTCCATGATGATCAACTCGATCAACCTTTGCATTATATCAGTGCTTTCTTCAACTCCGAGAACATTCACCGTGGCCTCTCTTTTCACCTCAGGATCGGCTACATCAACGTCTTGCAAGTCTGGATTTTTTGGCCACTTCTCGACCGCTCTAGTAAGGAAGTCAGGTCCATAAACCCACAGTTTATTTTGCAGAAAGGCTTTCACATTCTGTCTCTTTGATGCACCATCTGCCGGATTAAGCTGCCACTGTGAAACTGCTGAGGTGTACTAAATCGCCGACACCCTATTACCCACAAACGTGCGAAACCTGGATATCACGTTGTTGATGTATTTTAGTCAGTCCAATACACAGAGTCCTCAAGTGGAAGCTACAACTCCTTCCTTAGCAGTTTGTCCACAAGAATTGCTAAGGTTGCTGCAGTAAGCTCCAAAAGAGGGATAGTCATGGGCTTTAGGGGGGCAACTCTTGCCTTGCCCAAGACAAAAGCACTGTGAGCTTGGTTGCTGATGTTTCGCTGTCCCATAGCCATCCTCGCTAGCATCTGCAAAGTGATGCAGTTAAGCAGACATGATCTGACCGGCCTTTTGGCTTGAAACATTTCTCAATTCCAAAGTCATTTAGCTGATTTAGACTTTGCACCCAATGGGACCCCATTTGGGAAAGGTGTTCGGGCAGCGTCTCATCCCAGCCCAACTTCATCCTACAAAGCGCCTGCATAATTTTCCTAGCATATAAATTCACAGGTGCAAGCATTCCCAATGGATCATACTCTGAGCTTAACATGTATAAAATCCCTCTTCTGGTGGGGGGCTTACTATGTATAACATATCCCTGAAGTTGAATTTATCTGACTCAATGCATCTTGCACCCCCAATACCCTTTCCATTGGAAGTGCATTTTGATCCAAATCCAGATCCATTAGTTCTATCGCCTTCTCCTCCTCCGGAATGGCTGCTAACACCATCCGACTGTTGCTTATCCACTTGTTTAACCTGAAGCCACCCATCCGACATACAGTCTTCAAACCGTGGTAAAGAGACTCGTCCTTTTACGTACACTCGTACACTTGTCTACGTAAAAGTGTCGCAGCACCGTATTTACTGTACAGGAGTCAAACAGATGTGTGTTGTCTTGTGGATATACGATTTGACACAACTTGCATTATTTCGTTCCTGGCTCCGTTGCAACCACCCTCTTTTAGTGGCCCATTGTTGATGCTAGGAATGACTTCCTCTGGTTCCATTGCCCTGGCGACATTAGTTCCAATCAACAACCCTATATCTACATTGATGAGAGGTATCTGCACTAGGATGTGGCCACTTATCCACATCCTCCTGTCGTGGGATGTTATTCTTGCTCACTGGAGTGCCCTTCTGTGAAAACACCTCATTTAGCTCTGTGAAGTTATTCGATTCCAGGTGACCTACCTCCAACTCTGTCACCATGTTACTAGTCAGAACTTTGTTTTCCCCCATGGTTGTAAAAAGAAGGCTAACCTTTTTCCCACGCAGATTCAGCTCGTCAAGAAGCTTATCTGTGCAAAACGTAGCTGTGCTCCCAGTATCCAAGAATGCATACGAAGTAATCACTTTGTTGCCCTTTTTTGCCTTCACTCGGATGGGAATTATGGCAAGGATGCCCTCGGTGCCCTCAGACCTGTCACCCAAGTTTGGATTTACGTCTGCTATCCACGAATCTGTTGAACATTGCCGGTTCATCCACGGACTTCCTCTCCTTCTTGATCGTCAAGTGCAGCAAAGTAGGGTGTGTCCCTGAGCAGAACTAACAGTTCTCCTCCTGACAGCGCCTGCTCATATGCCCTGATTTCAGGCACCTGAAGCCTAACCCTTCCTTCCTGAGAAACAAAAGTATGCCCCTCTTGGCAAAACAGACAAGACTCTGGTGAGGCTTTGATGGTACTGGAAGAGACTGTCGTACTAAGGCCAGGCTCTGCACTCACACCGTTCTGAGTAGTCACTTGCCTTACTGAAGTGGTAAAGCTCTTTTTAATACTACCCATCTTTCCTAACTTGGTACCTGAAGGACTCTTTAGGCGATCTTTAGGTTTCTCTAATATGTCTCAAGGATGCAGTGAGATCTGGGTTTCTTACTAATGTAGAGGTGGCCTTACTCGAATCTGACGCTCCAGCAAAAAACTTCACTCCAGAGATCGTTGATTGACGAACATTGAACATTTATTGTACTTGCTTCTCCACTTAGCCGATGAAAGATCAATTGTACGTAGAAGTTTACGTACAGTAATCCCACTAGCACATTCGCAAACTGCTTTATAAAACAGGTTTCTCAAAGTAGGGTTGAACTTACTAACCGTGTGCCTCCACAGCTACACACTGAGCCTTTTTCTTCTACCTTGTTGCGGACCTCGTAGTCAGTTCCTCTGCTCCAGCTACCGTGTCACGTCTGCTCGCTTCAATAGCTGAGCTGAACTGCCTCTCTTTCCACAAACCCTTTGCACTGCATTGTTCCGTTGACAACCGCACAACAAAGGCGAACTACAAAGGCAAACTATTAAAGCCATATGATGTCACTAATGACATCATCTGTACGCAGAAACATAACACAACACACACTACAGTACAGTTCACAATACATAAACAAAAACTAAAGTGAGGAAACCCTTGGTTGGCTCATACATTAAGTTTCAAAGCTTATCTACCTTATCAGGACTATGTGGGTGTGGTTTAAATACACTTACATTTCTACTGTTTGCTCAAACGTGCACCACAAACTAGAGTATATCACGTGACTCATATCAACTGTTTATAACTGCACACTCCTTTTCTAAACAGCGACAAAAGCAATGAAAAAAAAGAAATGCAGAAGTCTATTATGTGAATCATAGACGGTGCTGCTGGTCACCAGCAATTTAAAAAAAAAAAAAAAAAAGGGAAATGTTTTGAAATGTTGCACATGAGGTGATGATTATGTATTTGTTTATACAACTTTGAATCAGTTTAAAGTGCACTTCATATAAAAAAACATGAAGCATTTGCATATTGTAGAAAATTGTTGAATCCACTAATGTATTATTCGACTGTGTGCACCAACTCATTGAAACAAACTCTTTGTATATAAAAAAAACAAAAAACTACTTGGCAATGAACCTCCTCTGATTCGGATGTTTCAGCCTTGTCAAAATCAAATCTTGGCTACATGTTACACACACAGCCCTCGTGTGCTTTGTATGGCTGCTACTGTGGAAAGAAAAGCTGCTTAAACTACTGGGGTTCACACTGCAGTATAACTGGATCATATATCATATATTTAACTGATTATATCTGGCCATGTTTAGTAGGTATCAGGTGTTAGATTCCCATGAGGAGTTTTTGTGTATAACAGGCGGGAAATGAAGTGCTCAGCATTGCAAAACACACACAAACACAGAATACAAAGTGAGTTCTTTAAGTGAAAACAGAGGAATGAGTCCACTTCCATGTAACATCTGATAATGAAGCTAACAACCTTAACATTTCACTGTTGTCAGCACTAATGGCAACAGGATTAAATGGTCCTGATAGTGGACACATGGAACTGATGTGTTTTAGAAAAATCAAACAAACCAGTCATCAATTTGCTGGAATACCTTCTCAGTTTACATTGGATATGTCATTACCTATGATATGACTTTATGAGGGAAAGAACATGGCTTTTAAATAATATTTCTTTAAAGCAATAGCATTTAAGTAAGTCTTAAAGTCAAGTTTTGCAGAAGACCAGGAACTGTGGCCTGGTCTTTTTAAGTGTCAATTTTGAGACAGTCAAAAATGTAGTCCAACAACAGCACACGCTGCAAAACATGCTGGCTAACCAACTCAGAAAAGTTAGTTTGAAAAATTTTCAAGGTACCAAACATACGCACACAGTGGCTACAGTGGCTTCTTCGTGGAAGAGAAATGCTCCTAAAGATATTTTCATTTTGGGGAAATCACAAGAATAAATCACATTCTGTTCCGGGGGAGGAGCTGGAACCTCCGCCTGTTGTGACTGAGAGGAGAATGTTGTCGAAACTCCTCTCAATCCTGGACAATCCCTCCCACCCACTGCACTGTGTGCTGGCTGCACAGAGGAGCACTTTCAGCCAGAGACTGATCACAGCAAGTGCTCCACAAAACACCACAAGAGATCCTTTCTCCCAGTGGCCATTAAACTGTTCAAGTCATCCCCCTTCTGTAAAAAGGAGGGGGGACTGAAGGATCCAAATGGATAAACAGTATTGTTTTTATTGCATTTATTATTTTAATTTCATTTATTTTTAGTCCTCTAGCTGGGTGTTTTCTCACTTATTGATAGGTAGTTTGTTTTTTGTCGTAGTTTGGTGGAAGTGCTTTTCCTTTGTTTCTATTTTTTTACGCAGAGAGCAGCTGTAATACAATTTCTCTATGGGATCAATAAAGTTGTTAAATCTTGAAATCCTGAATTCAGATGAGCATTTGTTCAATTGCATATAAATTGCCTTAAATCAGTCACTGAGGTAATAATAACGACACACTTCAACCATTACTGTGCCAATCACCACACTGGAAAAACCTGTAAAATACGAGACTTGTTATCTGTACCTTTCAACAATCTGTACACAGGGCGAAGACAGCGTTAAAAACTAGTCTCTACACTCTATATTGACACCACACAGCCATTTCTACATTCTACTGTCCATCTGAATTCCTTTCCCACTTACCTGTAAGCAGCCCGGTGAGACAGTGGCGTTTCTTTTTCAGCTGAGCATCCAATGGCAGCAATGCTGAAGTTGCTGTGTTTACTGTAGCTACAGCAACAGCTAAACATTCGGCTCCCACAGGGAGGATGTACTGATACAACACTGGCACAAAAGTCTTACACAGAATCGGGTACAAGGTGACATGTAACCTCAGCTAATCTATCAATCAAAGGTCACACTTGCTCCAGATAGTGCTCGGATAGGCTCGGATGGACAAGATGGTAAGGACTCAATGGAAGTAATCAATGTACTAATTCATATTTAAGATGGAGGACACAGCATAGGCTGTGGCAACATATTATTGTGATTTCGAGAATGTTTTCAGCCTTATTAACTTACTACAAATTTAAATCTCACAAAACTACACTGCAGACGTATTCTGAAATAAGGTTTCTCCAACCAAGCGCTTTCCAAGACCGAAAAGGTTTAAGCAGTTGCTTGTCCCCTCACCTTTCCCCCAGTAATCTGTGACCCTCTGCTCAGCTGAGATGATTAGACAAGACTGAGATAGAAGCTGATCAAAGGACTCAAGACGAGCAGGACAGGGAGAGAAAGTGGTCCCATTTGGATTGTTAAGTTCTGTTGTTTCTGTTGTATAGAATGTTCAAAAATCTGAAATTATTTACACTATAAATTCCTAAATTCTAAACCAAAATATGTTTGATTTATTGTTAAATAAGACACATACCTAGTGAATAAAATTGATCAATTATCAAAAAAGCTGCACATCTCATACACAGTGATACAGCATTAAGACTTTGTCAACGATCAGTGCAGTAAAACAATACAATCTTCTGCATTATTATATGCATATCTGAACTTAATCAGTCAATTAAGAGAGATCAGCTTAACACAATCAGCTGGTTGAGTGAGGCACAAAGGAAAAACAAAGACTAAATTGCCCTTGGCACCACTTTATCTTTTCAAACTCATAACTTTAAAAGAACTTTGAACTTTCAGGTCAACTCAAGTATTGTACTTGACTTGACTTGATGTCCAAGTATTTTCAATTTAAGCCATCTTTTACTGCTATTCCACAGAGAAATACTGTACTTTCTGTGCAACACTACAGTTATGTGAAAGCTGTAGTTCAGTATGCACACACAGTACAACCACACAGTAGAACATGAATGTAAAATACAATTGTGATTTACACATATTTGCAAGGCAAATGCAAAAAAAAAATAAAATAACAACAGCGTTATCTTGAAGCCTTTATGTGTTTATGTCCTCGCTGTTGACATCTACAGAGCTTTACTATAGAGGAAGACGCATGCTACACAACCCATGACTCTAGGCTGGGCTCACAGATGCCACCCAACAAGAGACAAGTCACCTTTCACCTCAAAACCTGCACTCTCTCCACCAGATCCCCAGTCATCTTTAACACTTGTTCACTTGCCCGGTGCTCGCTATGCATGTTCCTGCTTCTGCAGCAAATTAATACACATTTTAGTTTTAATTATAACCACAACCCCATCTGAATAATTACAGGCTCTAACTCATACAGAATTGCCGTAATCGCTACGTTTAAACTGTAAACTTAAAGAGACTCGATGCTTTATCTAGACTGAACACTGAATACCCTTCCACACACCTAATCAGAGATTATTTTAATTGAGCAAAGTCAATAGTTAATCGGAGAAAGTTAACTTATCGCTAATAAAACCTAATGTTTAACTTACGTGCAGCCACCCGGAGCAGCACTTTACATGTCAACACACACATATGGTTAAACCTGGACATTCCACGGTATAAGGTACTTTCATGTGTTCATTCTAATATCTTATACCACTCAGAGTTTAGAGTAAAAGCAAAGAAGAAAGTCACGCGGGTTGGTCTGTCACACGCGTGAGTGTGTTTTACGACTATCTTTACCTTTCATTTTTGAAATCTTTGAATGGAGTTCTGCATGTATTTTCCCAATACTACTTATCAATAACGCTCATCTTTACGCTCTATGTAAATATTTGTGTTACAATAGAGAACAAAATTACCACACAGACTTTAGTAGTTTAGTTGAGTATTAATGAACCAACAACTAAGTGTTTCCTACCTGTTGGCAGTTGTCTCCGTTTTCTTCCCGGCTTCTTCTTTGTGACCACGCGCACCCGAGGGAAAAAAAAAAAAAGAACTTCCGGAATAACGTTTCAAAATAAAACCCTTGCCATTTAAACTCCTTTGTTTCCGGTTATTAGATAACAACTGATGCTCCTGTTGTACCTTCAGGAAAAGCTGTGGGAGATGCAATGGGAGAGGCCCTGGCTTTGCTGTGCTTCAAGTTGCCAATATGGATAGTTTAGTTAAGCGCTAACTTATGAGAAATTTTTGTTATCTGAAAACTTTAAATGAAGGACCTCCAGCAGGCACTTGAGTTCAACTTTTGTTGTGCGATCAAATCTTGGCACAAATGTCCTCACAAAGCCTGTCAGTCTTGTCAGTGTGATTAGTATTCACCCAAGTGCCATAGTCTGTCTCTGTTTTGGTCTTAAATTGACTCTGTCCTGCGAACACTCTTCACCCTTTGAAAAGGGAAATTTACAAAAGAAATCAACTTCTGCATGCAATCACATCACACATGTGTATTTGTCAAAGAAAGAAGCAATAATTAGCATTTTCTAAACTAAAAGTACATTAAAATATATAGCTACATCTTCTGGATGAAAGCAGCATGAACATTTTGTTTGAAAAATGCTGACTTAAAAATGGAAAATTTAAATTCTTAAATCTTAATTGTTGGGAAAAAAGGACAAATCAAAAGATAACAAATGTATCATCATTAAAGTTTCATGTATTTGTTTCTATATATTTAATAAAGCTTAACAATTGTATAATAAATTACAAAATATCTATTACACAGTAGAAAAGATGAAAACTAAAGCTTCAGTTCACAAATTAAAGAATAAATACATGGCAATAAAGACATAAAACAACCAAATTTTTGCTAACATTTAACAAGTTGTGCCTTTTCTGATGCCAAAATCATTGTTTCAACACCTCTGAAAACAATAACAATTTACACTGTATGCTGATTACTACATTTTACAATTGAAGTGGCATGTAACATTAAATACAGGTCATTTGGTTTCAGTGTAATATTAATAATATTATAATATATTTTCTCCATTATAATGCGTAAATGTTACACGAATTACAGGCTCGGTCAATCAAAGTGGATAAAATGTCAGAAAAATCAATTTCAGAAGAAAGTTTCTGGCTCACCCATATTCTGGTGCTATTATTTTATTAGTAGCAATAGTAGCAGCAATGCAACTATCATAATACTTGTAAGACAATACTGTACTACCAACTGAAGCAATACTTAAATTCAGAGGTGGGCACTCACCCACCCATACAGTGATGGGCCACATCATGGACGAAAGTATTTTGTATTCAAATGCCCATATCAGCTGTTGCAGAAGGAGCAGTGAATCCCCGCTGTCAAGTCAGTGATGGTTCCCTCCTTGACAAGGCTGTTCAAGAGTTCAGTTTCTCGGTCTACATTGTGCATCTTCTGTTGCAACATGTCGCTCATGTGCAGTTCATCATAGTAGTGGAGTGGTGCCCTCTTCTGCGAGAGGTTGTACCCAAAGCCTGCCAGGCTGACCTCATCACACAGTAGACTGGCTAAATTCAGTGCACACACACCCAGGGTAGGCACATTCTGCAGACAAACAAACACTATTATTATTTATAAGAAGGGAAAAAATGAATAAAAATGTTTTCATCATCATCTCTAAATACCATCTTTTATTTAGATTTAGTCGCCAATTAACACTTTCAATTACACACACAAAAAAAAAAACAAATAAAAATGAAAAAAGTGGATCCAATAATAATGCACTGTGGACAATGTGTAAACAGGTGGTTGCACAATCTCTTAAAACAAGAATTTGAGTATTTTCCATCCGATGCACAATAATAATCTTAAATTCTTCCCAACTCTGCTTTGAAAATATGAAAGGAGTTCCCTATTATACTGGGTACAACACATTACATTGTAGGTTTAAATACTGGCAGTATCAAAGACCAAACACAAGGGAAAGCTTTTTACACACATTAAAGTGTGTGTGCCACAGCTAAAATACATGTAATGGGAAACTATCAGACTGGTAGGCAGAGTGTGTCTGTCTGACAGACTTGGTATATTACCTGATCCCAGCCCCACATGGGTGACCTGGGTGGAGGGTATTTCAATAGGTCTAATGCAGTCTCTCTTACCACACGTGGGTTTAAAAGTTTGAACATTTTGGGTTCAAGAGGGATTTCACTTGGGACCTTCTGCCAGAAGAAAAACCAGTCCCACAGTGGCTGCAACAAAAAGCGCAAATGGTCATAAACACCTTTCTCTTTGTATGTTACTAAACATATCAACCAGCTCAAAACGACTACAAAAATCAACAGCTCTGGAATAATGTCAAATTGTCAACAATATTATCCAGCTAACCGGTTGAATCCATGGAGGAAGAACAGGTTCCAGCTTTTGTATAAAGAGCACATGACTACGTTGCCTGAAGGCATAAACAATAAAAGCTATAGGTAGAACAGGCCAACGTGAAAGGAGAGGCCCCGCACACGTTTAAGATTCAGGTAGCTACACAGCTGTTACGCTGGACTACCCCAAAGTCAAAAGAAATTCATAAATTATGTAAAGGACGCTCAGATCGTACAGGTGGTGAGACTAGCAGGACACATACAGTCCGAGCTGCACTGGCATGGCTCAAAGCAATAATATAACAGGTACACACACTCCCACTACTCACCACATTGCTCTTGCGAATCATAGCAGACATCCAGGTTATGTCAACCCTTTTATACACCACACCTGCAAAAAGAGTTTGTGGGTCTGTGTCGGGCCACTGGTTCGGCATGCCCTCGGGATAACTCATCCTAATACTGGTTCGATTTCCAACATCAACAGAGAACTCTCCCAGAGGACCACTGTTTAGCCTGAAGGACAAGAGCACCCTTTTACTGATGAGCCTCATTCAATGGAATAAACTGACTTTAGGCGCTGCACAGTGATGATCAGAATTTTAGTAAAACTGAAACTCGAGCATGGAGTCACAACATATATTTTTTGTGGACTAAGGTTTTTTTAAACCATTGACAATTATGTGTAGACTTGGTTGTTATAGTAACAGCAATCAAGCTGTTTTTAACCTGATAATGGTGTCAAAACGATCTATCAGTGATCCCAACTCCAGACCTCTGAGGATGCCTCCATTTCCCACAACCACGCAGCGCCGACATTTATCTGGTGTCTTTTCTGCCAGTGGCATGTAGTCAGGCAGCTTTAAGGGAAAATTCACAGACAATCATGACAGTCCAAAAAAAAAGAAAACTTGAAAATGTACTTCTACTATATTTCCCCACAGCTGAACCAAGTACATTTATGAAAACAATGGCTACAAAAAAATAAGGCATGGATTTGGCTAAAATGTTTAACTTTTACTATGAGGCTAAACCTAATCTGAACCTTTTATTTGTCAGCGACCCAACAGCCCAAATTTATATAGTTTTCCATCTCTCATTAAGGGTGTTTCTATCAATTTTCAATCTGTGCATAAAAATGTGTTTAAAAAAGTAAAGCAAAATATCCAATTCCATTTAATCAAGGCAGTGAAATGTCTGACTGTTATGGTTGGATGCCAGGTGGTTGTTCTATGTTGTTGTTCATGTTGTATGATTCATCGATTCCTGTTTGATAATTTTATCAGATGAACACAGTTTGCACAATAAAGAAATCTTTTTCTCCATTTACAAAATTTTGATTTCACTTCGCATGCAGCATTAATGTGGAAGACAAGCGTGGCAAGCCTTCAACTACAGGTGGCGCAACCTATGTGCAGCATAAAAAAGCTTGACTACTGATCTACAGAAGCTTAAAAAAAATACTCAATAGAGTTCTTCAAATCATTGCTGAGGAACTGAGTTGTGTCCAAATTTTGCCACAGGTAGAAATTGTATTTGATAATATGCCACCCAGTCAAGTGGAAACTGTATCAGGTATGTTGTGATAAAAGAAAATGTGAAAGATATTTAACTTTTAACTTTTTAAAGCTTTACTGTGATGAGATGATTGCTTTAGTTTTAACACATCATAATATCACTTTTCCTGTGCAGTTTCTTTGCTTGTTAATTAACCTTTTTCATTCATAGCGCATCATGCTAACTGCCAGACTTTGTGTTCTCTCTCCGTTTACGCTAAATGAGTTGGAATTAAGGTGGTTGTTCTGTGTTGTCTAATAATCTTGTCTAATAATCTTTGGGTCTGTTCTGGTTGGGTCCAGCTGTTGTCAGTCCTCCATTAGGTCAAGCACATCAGGTTCAGGTCTGTTTTCAATGGGTCCATTTTGGATGAGCTACAAGCTTTTGGACCCATAATGTCCTATAGTATTCTAATCTACATTTTTTTCTTTTCAATCATGACTTATAATTTTTGTGTGTGAAATAAAAAAAAAACTAACAATCTACAGCCTTAAAGACCTTTGTGGATTTTAAATTTAATTACTGAATGCTATGTGTAAATCCTTTCAAAGTGCAACAACTGAACCAACTGTACTATATTTACGTTTACTGCACGGCAGAGAGGTCAGACTCATTATATGGCAGACAAAGTATTAAAATTAAGACATAACTGAATGAAACAAAAAGAAGTTAGATTTACCAGCTTCAGCAGGTCATCCACCATGCCCCCGAGACCTCTGAATCCAAAAGGAGGTGGATAAAGAAAAAGATCTTTGGAGAGTGGTGCATCCTTCGACAGAAAGGGCTGGGTCTCGCGACTGGAGGCAGGGAGTCGAGCCAACAAGCTCTGCCTCATCCTGCTTGGATAACACTTGTCTGCCAGAACGCTAAGCACATACTTATGCACCTGCTGCAAGTTAAATAAGAGGTTATCAAAACCAGTCCCGCTAACATTTGCTAATTAGCACTCGATAAGAAAATGTAATGTAAACAAAAGCACAGTTTAGGCTGATGGGAATGCGATATGTTTTCATGTATTTGGTCACAAGCCAGTGATAAAAATTTTGAGCTGATGATGGAGCAAAAGAAATACAGAGATGACCAGAGTTACAATTTTGCCCAAAGTGACCACGAATTTCTGTAACAAGCCTTTCAGAAACATGTCTAATAGAGACGTTTCAAACCAAACTAATGTGATGCTACTGAGGACGTCAGTAATCACCCATGTCAACAGCAAGATTAAACGTCCAGACATTTTTGAATAAAATTTGGTTGCAATCCACCAAGTAAAATTTAATATATTACACTGGATATGTGAACGTTTTTGATCAGTTAGTGCCACTAGGAGAAAGGTCAAACACTCGACATACCCACCTATCATTCTCCTCCTATTGCTACACTATTCATTTGTGGAATATTTACAGTTATTTAAGAGGTAATTCAAGAGATGTAGGGTGTGAATTACTAGTCTTTCCTCACCAATAAAGGCCAGACTCTGTACCAGCCCCTTTTCTAGAAGGAAACTGGCATGCATTAAATGTCGTGACATGAAATTTGAACATACCTCCACTGTACATTAGAATAAAAGAATAAAAATGGACATTTGGGTCATGTAGTCTGGAATTATGTGGTTGGATTTTCTCAATACAATTTCTTTAACACCCTGTCAACTACAGCATTTACATACTCACCTTTTTGAATGCAGGGTTGAAGTGCCAGGCTAGAGGTTTGTTTGTCTTTTTACTAATGATCGAGTAATGGGTAATCACCAAAACCAGGAAACCTAAAACCACACTTACTACCAACACACACCTGAAGACACACACAAACGCACAGCAAAATAGGAAAGAGAATTTCTTTAAGAGTACGTCAATGTGTTGAAATAGCAAAGAAAGTATTAATACGACAGTTATGGAAACAAGCTGATAAATCAGTAATAAAAATCACATGGTAGATGTTATTGGCATAAGCTGACACGACATACTGTCACACAGATGGCTGTGGAAAGTTTCCGCATATAAAGCCACTGTTTTCAGTTTCAATCTCATGTGGAGAAACAAACAATAAGCTGTCCATAACATAACTCATCAACTGTGAAAGGAGCATTTAAAAAGAAATACTCTTGGGGTCGATGTTCACATGAACTGTACATATACATGACAACCTATTGAAAAAGTTACTCTACGATGGTAATACAAATGTAAAGTCAAATTAAGAACATAATAGTTTAACATTTTCCTAATCCAAATAAAATAGCTATTTTGTCTAGACAAAATTAATGTTTTTTAATTATTCAGCTTTTGCTAGCTCAGAGCTATATACATTATGGTAGAGGTGGTTGTTTTGTTATTATATTATATTAGGGAACAACATTATACAGCTCAATTCTTTCTGCATCAGAATTCAGACAATCAATTTATGTATCGAGAGGGAATCAATAAAAATGTATTTTTCTTGCCCTTTTCCTTGCACTTATCACAAACAATTAACATTCAGTGTACAGCAATATTAAATCGTGGGTCAATTTCTTATTAAGTCGGCCTCCAGTAGAAGTTAATGTGTAAACCAACCATGCAACTCACTCCTGCGATAAGCAAATGCCTTAAAGCACAGGGATGAGAAGCACAGTTTCATTTCTCAAAGTTTTTTCCTCATATGTCAGCAGATGTCAAAGTGGACATATTCACACCGCTCTTCTACAAAGTAATCTAGTCTGGGGATAGGGTGACTTCATATTAGCAACTCGTCTCAGAAATCCATCTAATATGTATTAGAGTAATTGAAGACCATTCTTTAAGACTATGCAAATTCACCATATTGAATTTCTATATCAGCAAAAGCTGAATTGCTTCAAGACAGCGGAGGGGGTTTTATTGTTTCACTTTGAGATTTTCCTGTTTCAACACACAGCGCACTAGCTGCAGCAATACGAGAAAAATTTAGTAAGATGATCTAAAAAAACAAGTAGGCCGATTATTCAACTGATTATCCACATTTACATGCACATTTTGTCCTTTTTCATACACAATGTAATGAGAAACTTTTGCAGGTTAAGATAAGAAAAGATCAAAGTTTAAAGAAGTGTGCCCTCAACTTTGAAAAATAAAGATGCACTGCATTGTCTGAGGAAGCAACACAACTATCCTTTTGATGTTTAACTGATTACAACTGCTTTAGAATAATGATTGAAGATGACTTTTTTTAACCTAAATTCTATGTGCTGCTAATTTGGCAAAAACATCCTATGTCACAAAGGGACTTTATAAAATAATAACTACAGATCATTTTACCTGCTGAAGAAGTTAGTAAAAGGAGAGATGTTGTGTTGTGTGAACATCACCTGCGTGTTGGCCGTGGACATCTCATGCTGTTCTCATGAACAAATAGATTATGGTAACTCCTCTGGTATCTCAGCAGAACCTGAAGCCCACATGCTCCTAACAGTCTTGTCCTGGATACACAGGGATAGTAAGATAAGGACATGAACTAAGGACATCAGCAGTATTGCATAGACAAAGTGCATCTGTTTTATGATGCCACAAACCTGAGTAATACTAATAGACACATGACTACAATGCATAGTCTGGCAATGGAATATACTACACACACAGACACACAATGCTGTTGCTGGGTAATGTATTGTGTAAATAAGGTGTACTGTCAATGGAATGTAGCTACATTAGAGGTAATGCCTTTACATGATAAGGTTAAAGCCATGTGCAAGGGTGTAAAAGGATTCGAATTGGTTATTTGAATAAATGTTGTAATATGATAACTTGTGTTCGATACCATAGTAAATATAAAGATGCAGGTAAGAGACAATACGCAAGTTTTCAGGACCTAGTTTTAGAGAGTTATAAACATTTGTACCACAGTGGCGTACAATATTTCAGTTTCCTCAGTGAGAACGCAAGAACCACGGAAGAGAATGAAGAACGCAGAGAGCTCTCTCAGGAAAAAATAGCTCCAAAAAACAAGAAGTTAATACTGGGGTGCCACTTCACCATACAACCACAAAAAGCTTGAGTGGCTCCACGACCGGTTTTTTACATAAGCGACCCTGGGAAGCCGCAAAGATGACAGTTCTATCAAAGATGACAGTTCTCTCTTTCACACAGAATACGCCAGTAAAAATGTCAGAAAAGGGTGTAAAGCTTGCACAAACTTTCCCCCAAAATAATCAAAGCTATGATGCCTTCAAAACATTCAAAAACAAACAAAAAAATGTCTTCATTTACATCTGCAACACAAACTTCCTGACCCCAAATCATAAAAATGTAGTAAACAGAACTCATCGCCATGTAGTAGCTATGTAAAGTTAAAGGTAGGTTATCAAATGAGGGACAACATTGGCATTAAAAATACTGTACGCTAAGTAAAACATAAAGCGTGTAATCAATATGTACCAAACATCGGAGATCTGCCCGCGTGCTCCCCCATCGTGTTGCGTTACCTTAAACCTAAACTAGTCGCGTGTGAGCCGAATCTTCCACCACTCTTTGCGTAGTTCTGCGGACTCCGTGGACACAGGGATTATAGCACCGCGTGAAATAATGGTGGCAGTCCTGTGATAATGTCTTCGGCCTTGATTTATTTGTTTGCTGTGGGCCTGTGTTTAGTTAAACAATAGCGACGGTGTTTTTTTGTAAGTTAAACTAAATTGGAAGCCATTTGGGAGCCTTTCTGGAGCCATAAGAGCCGGATTTCTTAAAAGGGAGCCGAGCCAAAAGAGCTCGACCTCTCCCATCACTAAACGTTCCCTTGTTCGAACGGGAGGCTGCTACTAACACAAAGCATCCAATTTGGAGCGTTGATGAAAAGCTATTCGCTCTTCTCTATCGTTGTCACGTTCTTTTCCATGGCAACGAGACCTATATCTTATGAATTTATTTCTCGTTGGTTTATGACATAACAATACATACTAGCTATGACAACATAATAAATCCAGTGGCTCCATAACGTTAGCTTTCAGCGCTAATGTTTAAGCAGACATTTGCTTAACTTAACGTTAGTTCAACACTGTCATCTCAGGCATATCGTGAATTCCCCGTAGGCGAATAGTTTGTGCTGCTTTACTGGTTTAACAGCGGATGTGAGCGACCTGGGGGCGGCAGTAGGTCAGTATGTAGCTTAGCCTCTGATCACAGGGTCGGAGGTTCGGGAATCGCTCTTCCCGACCAAATGCCGAAGTGTCCGTGGGCAAGACACTGAACCCCCAAACAGCTCATCAAGCCCGAGAGTCAAACAAGACTTATTACACATTACACAAGGCTAGATAACGCTGGTCCACCAAACCAGCCCACACCGCTCTCTCGTGCCAGCTTGGGGGGGGGGTTTCTGAACTGCGCACAACCAGATGGGAATTTCGATTAGGTTTTTCTAATAACTTTCCGCTCACTGGTTGTTGGGTGTTAGCCCCATTAGTGGACCACTCAGCGAGTTAACCACACTCGGTTGTACTATTTTCTATTCTGCATAGATCCATTTCCTCCTATCCGTTATTTCTTTATTTACCTACCGTCCCGTTGGCATCTTCCTCTTCGTTGCGCCATGACGAAGATTTCAGTAGCAATAATTGATTCCAGTATTGCTGCTGCAGCCAGGCGACGCTTTTCATCACAGTCTCTTTAAGGCTCCGACCAAATATATCCAGCCAATCAGAAAGCATTTCCGCTGTTTTGCAACGAAAGCGATTAGTCTCCACCCACACACACACACACACACACACACACACACACACACACCACTGTCTGTAGCAGTCGCTTACGATGATTGCCACAAGGAAACAAACACCACATTTGAAATTAGAAAATACTTAACACACTGTCAAAAACAATTTGTCACATTTTTATTGCAATATTAAATGCAAAGACATTAACTAACTTTATGGGTTCCAAAGAACTGCTCTGTGATATTCTTCTAAGTGAAATGTCCATCTGACTACATATGCATTTAATTAATGTTTATATGAATAGATTATAGGATTTTCTTTATTTCCTCTAAACCGACTCTTTGCTTTTAAATACAGTGTCACATCCACCACATTTAAGTTGGAGCAAAGGTATAAATAGTTATTTACAAAGGTCAGTCAAAACATTAGGTACACCTGTACAATCTAATGCAATCCAATAAGGCAGCTCTGCCACAAATTCTTCTTTTACAATGTTATCATTTTTAAGTGATGATTGTACTGTGTTTATTACTGACATAATAGTTAGGTAGCCAAAATGGAGTGCATTATATTCAGAACAAAACATTAAAACCACCTTCTAATAAAGAATGAACATTTTAAATCTTCCATAAGATTGCACAGCTGGACCTAATGTCGTTGATCAGAGTATAGGTCAGAGGACTAAGGTGTGGCCTTATCAGGAGACCTAAAAGGGAATCCTTATTTGTCATGTCCATCCAATTTGACTGCAGAATCTGTTCTTCTACTGCAGAGGCTGTTTAAGTTCAAACAGTCCTGTTCCACCTTTGACCACCTTGCCTACCACCAGGCAGGCTGAGGGTGAAACCAGCTGATCATGTGATCCTGAAAAAGGGAGGGGGAAAAAAAAAAAAGCATGAACCAGTATGTAAAGAAAACAAGTACCCGAAGAGGCTCAATATGATCTTCCCCACTTCTCACCAAGCATAGTAGCCTGCTTGAGGAATTTGTAGCTGGTCTCAAAGGTCATCTGCTGCAGAGGGGAGGAGTTAGACCTGATGGCGTGCCGGTTCAATGGCTTATATACACCTTCAAAACACATGTAGTCCGCTACCAGTGACAGATGTCTGGGGTCAACCTCAATACCTGGAGACAGAGAAACACAGATGAAGCTAAAAACCATATGGCCTGTGTTTTAATTGCATGGGTTTGAGTGTGTCTGTGTGTGTGTTTGTGTGTGTGCATGTACCGTAGACAGCAAAAACATCTTTGATCTCCTTCTCAATGACCTTCAGAGCCACTTCAATCCCATAGGTGTTAGCCATCGCATGGACCTCATTGGAGTACAACCTGCTAAGGTCTAAAATCTGAAGACAAAAATATGTGTCTTAAAAGTCACAAGTTTAAGTCAGATAGCCGACAATATAGAACTGTCATTCTGAATCTGTGACATACTGTAACAGCAATGAGGTATCATGTAATCTTTTTCCACCATTGTGCAAGAGTTTATGGGATTTACTATGTAGCTCTAATTTAATAACACTGCTTCTGTATTTTGTAACATTGCATTCCGTCTTTCACCTTTGAAAAACCGCATTGTAGTCGCATGCTGATTAAAGTAAGTGTAAAACCAGAGCCAAAAGGCCCTGCACTACGTACATCGCTGTGCCTGAACATTTCATGCATGTTGATGCCTTCGGTATTGAGAATTGTCTCTTTTTCTCCTGTCTTTGTTGTATTTTCACTCAGCAGGCAGCGGGTCAGGCCCTTTGTTTCCATGATGACGGCATTCTGGGCCAGTGTTGACAGCACTGAGGTCAAGTCAAAGTGCACCTTGCTCATTGGCAAGACCAGGTCAACCTGTCAAAAGGTGGACGATATGGCAGTGTCAGCAACTGCAGAAAACCTTTTTCAAGGCAAGGAGTGTCACCAATAACCTCATGAAATTATCTATCACAGAAATTAGGTCTACAAATATTCATTTATTTATTTCATTTTAAACTTTCATGTTCTTCATATGTTTACTCCACTAAATTTAAGCAGTCACCATTTTACTTTTTCTTCTACTAGAGTTACATTACACCTGTAGTATCTAGTTACTTGTTAGTAGGATAAATCTATTTTAGCATGAGAGCTGTTTGTTATCTATGATCTGTTAAATATGCCTGTGAAACACAAATGAACTCACCTCACACCAGAGTTCATGCAGGTGATCATAGCAGTATCGTTCTATTGCCGGGTTGGATTCCAGAACAGAGTTCACTCTCATCTGATTCACCGTCTCTTCTCTTCTCTCCCCCCTTTCTGCTCGTTTCTTCTTCTTCTTTTTCTCCACTCTCACTCCTGCATATTCTGGCAACGACTCCTCCAGAGTGTTGTTTTCTACGTTCTCCTCCTCCTCTTCCTCCCCTTGATCCTCTTTATCTTCTGCGTCATCACCTATGTCCCCATCCTCGCTCTCATAGTCAACCTGCAGCCAAAAATGTTAAAAGGAAAATGCATGTTTGAAATTAATTATTCTTTATGAAACCTTTGAGTGATGTTTCTCTGCTGGTTATAGCCATATCTACTAAGCATTGGAGCTGCACTCCTCACTTTCTTGTACCACATCTTCATCTAAAAGTTTGTTGTTTTTGAAGTGTTTAAAATAGAAACAGGCCAGCAAAGTGGAGTGCACGAAGGGCTTGACAGTAACTTTTTTGCTCACCAGCCAATGTGGCTAGTACTTTTCAAAATGTAACTTTAGTAGTTTTGTGTCACACAGCATTCAGCTTAAGATCCAAAAAAAAAAAAAAACCAAAAAAAACCCCAATATCAATATATACAATAAGGTTAGCAAATGGGCACCGAAAACTATTAAAATCATCTCTATATATTGTATAATAAGTCAGTAATGTAATTATTGTGACCACATGGTCTAGTTTGGTCATGGTCACTAGCAAAGAAAGCAAGCAAGCCAAACACTGTGTGCAGGTAGTGCTCACACTGCAATTATTTCAGATAGCTTTTAAAACTACAATTTAAAAACTATATTAAATTCAACCTGTTGATGTAGCTAGTGGGAGGGACTGTTACCACTGGCATTTGGTGGAATGGCGGGTGTTATTGCAGTCATTGAATGCAATTTATCTCTGACTTCATGGCTGTCACACTTAAATTCAAGGCATCTCTTATAATTAGATGGCTTCCCTTATTTAAAATACAGCTGGAGAGATAAAAAGCACACATTTGCATTCTAACATGCTAAACTAAAATGAAAAACAAGTATGTAATAAACATAACAAGGTTTGTGTTTGTATTAGCAACAAAAGCGCCAAACTAATCCAAATGACTAACTTCAATCAAAGTCCATCCAGGGGTAAACAGATGAATACAAGCATTTGAAAATGTCATACTTATTGCAAAAACAGTCACCTCAAAACAGTTTGACACCTGAGTACAGCTACATTTTCTGGTCAAACAAGTCATAGTGGCTTTGGTTTTCCAGGAACATCCAGGGATTCAACTTTAACTACATGCTGCACCATGGGGTGGGGTTTACTGCTGAGTGTTTTATCTGTCTTCCTACCTCCTCTTCCTGTTTATCCTTTCTCTTGGCGTCTGAAGCGTCAGCATCTCCTTCGTTCCCCTGGTCATCAACAATCTCTCTGTCCTCTTCCTCCCCATCATCTAACTGGTGAGTCACAGTGGAGCAAAAGATAACTTTAGAACGGTTTCATTTTCAAGGAACCAAAGAACAGTTCAGACAAAACCATTCAAAACACGAATGCTAAAATTTCTCAAGAGAATTAAAAACAAGCAAATTAAAAACACACCCCTGCTGTGTCAGCTGGTCCATCACCATCATAATCTTTATCTTTGGAAGTGGCCTTCCTTGTCTCCACAGCAATGGATGCCAGCTTGGCACTGCGCTTCTTAATGGCTTCAAGGAGGAGACGGAAAAATCTGCATGGTGATATAAAAGGTTAGTATCATGTTATTTTGTAGTGGACTTTAATAAAGGGGGTTTCATGAGCTCTTGGGCAAACACACAGAGACACTAACTTGGTTTCCATGTATTGGAGGATCTGTGGGGGCGATAGCAGCTTATCATCACAGTAACGTTCAAGAGGCAGGAAGTGGAAGGTGACTTTGAATATTCGCAGCTTTTGGTTATTTTCAATCCGCAATGTCTCGACCACATCTACTTTGTGCAGTACCTGCTCTCACACACACACACACACACACACACACACACACACACGTAAGTTCTAGTCTCAAAATGCAACCTTCCCATCAATAAATCAGACTTAGGCAAACTGTTAAGAACATCTCCCAAAAAAAGGGAGAAAATGAGGATGAAATGAAAAAAGCCAAGGGAAGCACTCATGAAGAACAAGAAGACAATGACACCTAACATACTACAAAATTTAAATGAAAGGGGAAAAAAAAGAAACACACAAGCAGAACCTATCCTTACCTCAGCCAGACACACCCTTGTGAGTTTTTTGCGAAGCATCTTGGCCCTCTTTAAGGCTTTCTTGTTGTTCAGCACTGGAACGCTCATCATGGGAGTTTTAATGTTAGAGCTGGCCACCATCAGGATCTCCCTAAGTCTGTCAGGCATATGTATACAGGGTTCATACAACCTTTCGTGATCACATTTTGTGACTTTTGCACATGCAAAGAAGAAATGTGATACTGTAAATTAACCAGTATGCTAAATATGTACATGTAAACAGTCCCCTGCTGGAAAAGCAACTTCCTCTTAGTTTTCTCTTTAGGTCAGGTGATGGACCTGTCCAGTTGAAAAATGTGTCCTCCCATGAATAAGCTCTTCCAAAAACCTGTTCATGCAATTCTCTTTGACGCTATCACCATGGGTTTTGTCATCAATAAAGCATAGTTATGAGTATAGTATAGTGAGATGATTTAAATTCTCTACCCTGGGCCTCCAGGACCCCTACCCTATTGTACCTACTGCAGATCACCTGGACCAGGTATGTTTGGTAAATAGGAACTTGAAGATACCTTCTTAGATGAGGATGGAGTGGGGGAAATAAAGTGACTTGGTATCTTTTAGGTTCTGTATGTGTACAGAAAACACAAATTTGGCTTTGGCTATTTTAAAAGTTTTGGAGGGAACTGAACTGGTCTTTGGGCTTTTTTTGTTTTTATTAAAGGCAGCACAAAAACTATAGAGGTTTCATTTGAAAAAAAATTACTTTGTTAAGATAATATGGTTTTCCTTTTGGATGAGATTAAACAAGATGTTTTTTCCCCCTCATATTTTATTTTTTCTAAATCTTTTTAATAACTAAAAACAAAATTCATCCTGAATGTAAGAATGAGAAGAAAAGTATTGTAGAATGGAACATATTGCTAGATTTGTGGAAGTAACAAACAACCCAATTGTCACATTTTTTTTGTATCACAATTTGTAGTGTAATCACACACCCTTACATTACAACTTCTTACTCTTTTAAAAGGTTTGACTGAATAGGAAAGGTCGAAAAATATCACGTGTTCTTCTTAAAGCACCATCGATAAAAATAGTGTTAAATGTTTATGACCAAGCGCATTATTACACAGCATCCAAAAGACTAAACCCACACAGAAGCAGTTCAGGTTTTTGAGCATTTTCCTCTATCCACATTAAAATACCAACAGAGAGGGAAAGAGGGGATTTTCCTCCCACTGAGCATGTATGGAGCACTCAGAAAACACCTCTGCTTCTGCTCTGCCCATTGTTTATAGTGAGCAGACTACTACTACTAATGTTTGCATTGTGGCTTTGTCCCAGAACACGCATATTACAGTATTGAGGAACAAGCAAATCAAACTTTATTTGTCCAGGAAAAGAAGTCTGACTGCTTAGAAGAGTAAAATTCTGCACTACTGCCTCAACCTGTTTGTTTACCTTTTTAACAGCATTTCTTTTTTCTTGCACACACTACAATGTCGAGTCAACACTTTCCGATTTACACATTGCAGAGGCTGGTTTAGAAAATTTTTACTTTAAAAGGACGAATATCTTAAGTTAATCAAAACCATCGCAAGACAATATACTGGACATTTAGAGGCATTTCAAGAAAGTGGGACAAAAATTAAAAGGTGTTTATTAAAGACTTGATTTAGTTTGATGACCTAAACATTTGTTACTTAACTTAAACTGTTTGTTACCCTACACCACAATGTCAACCCTGAGTTGTGCTATACAACAAAGTAAGTAACTTCTGATAAATGAAAAGGTGCTTGGTGCTGTGTGTAGATTCACTCTACATACTTTTACTCTGTGAAATATACAAAGACAACTGCAACAGATACCCGTGTATCCCCAAGATAATTTGTTAAAATGTACATGGAGGCTAAGGAAAAGGGGGCAGAGGTCAAGTGACCATGTTACATTACCGAGGTATGCCCAACGTGACATTCATTTCTCCTCTGCCAGCAAAGTGGAATGTGTTGAGGGTCATCTGGGTGGAGGGCTCGCCTATGGACTGAGCTGCCAGCAGCCCCACTGCTTCACCTGGATCACACAGTGAACGCTGCCACTTATAGTGCAACAGCTGGCGAAGGCTGAAGATACAAACACCACACACCCACACAGAAGAATACATAGTGTCATGTATCCAGAAAAGAAACACTAGCAGCACATTCATAAATAAAAATCAGGTGTTAGGTTAAATATTCATTAGTCATCATTTATGTATTGCAATGTGCTCAACTATATTATGTCATATGGAAGAAGAAAAAAAAAAAAACAGCTGTCAGTACAATGCAACTCAAGTCTACATTGATTATCTTTATACAATGGCACCTGTCTTAGCTTGTTTGGAAGTTAGCTTGTTTTGTTTGTACATTCACAAAACATAATGCTGTAAATTTTGATTCTGTCCATGATGAACCGATGTCAGAACAGAAACCACGTTTCAGTTTTTGGCATATGGGACTGCATCACCAAATACTGGTTAAGAGTGCCCATGCTGGTTGTAATGCTGGGGCTGATCGGTAGGTTCCATCATTTATTACATGAAGTGCACAACATTAAGCTTGGTGCACCTGACCAAATGCTGTATATGTATTAGTCTGACTAGTTTCTGTGTTTATTTCTCAATGGTATAGCTACATAAAATGGAATATTGTTTGTATATATGTTTATGTGTAAATTGTAAATTTATTCCAAACGACTTCCAGAATATATTTAATATAATTCAATACCAGCTTATAGATCTGGTGCCTTTTTCTTAATTTGAGTGGGGAATCTGGTTTCTTCCATCGTTTGTTCGACCTTATTCCCTTGCTAAGGCCCAGACATGCCCAAAAAGTTGTATTACATTTATAGTAGGGACAGAATTGTGTTTTTACCCATTTGGAAAAACAGTACCTGTGGGTATCCAAGCTGTCTTGACTAATCTTGCCTCTGTTCTGCAGGTATTTCTCTGTGATGTCATGGAAGTTTTCGGAAACTGATCCAAAACAGACGTCTGGCCTAAACAAGCCCAAGGAGGGATCAGCGCAAGGGGAGGACTTCCTCTTGTATTTGGATCTGCTAGCTTCATCAAGAGACTGCCACTGCTTGATGAGCTGTGAAAGAAGCATGGTTCAAATTTTTATACTTTAATACTTTTATACTTTAACTATACTATAACTAATAATTTAGTTACACTAGGTTAGCTGCAAATAAAGCTCCAAAAATCTAGCTAACAGATTTTCTGTAGACTTTAATTCTGTTGAGCATGAATACAGTACCTGCATTTTTTCAGCATCGCTGAAAAAAGTATCCAACTCTGTTCTTTCTTCTGTTTGTTTTAGTTTTGACATCTTTTTCTGGGAAAACAATAGGAACGCTCCTAAAACAAAAACGTAAAACACGCATAATTAAACACATGCATTGCTTCACGTACAACATGTTAAAGCATGTCAAAGATTTCACTGAATTGTCAGTCACTTAGTCACTACAGGCATTTTAGTGTTTTAGTTACTTTTAGCACTGACGTTTACCTCCGTTAACATGTGGTTTGGTGGTACCCTGAAACCAGACACTCAAAGTGGAAAAGAATTGGGTTCTCAGAAACAACATTTATTTAGATGCACTTGACAGTGTGTGAATTCTTACATCTCTTCAAAAGATCTTGGCATAACTACTAAAACCAAGGCAGCAAACGATAGTGCTTTTGTTAGTAACAATGCAAAAACATCGATGATCAGTACCCATTTCAGTTTTAAATAATAAAAGTTAAAAGTCACTCTTTACGCTCTCCTCAGCCTTTGAGGTAGTCGTCATTATGAATTGTATAAATAAGAATGCAAAAATAAGAAAAAGCGTACAAATTAAGCAGGATCCGATGCTTGTGTCTGTTTTAGAAGTGATTATCTAAGCACTTTTATAATTGAACATAGGCTTCAATAGCAAACCTCCACAATAAAATAAGTTATGGAGCATATTTCTATTACAAAGATTTGAAAATGCTGCATAGTAGATACTGTACCTTTAGGAGACAAACAATTATATATATGTTAAGTTTAATCAATCTTATGATAATATCCCTCAGGTTTGAGCACTAAAGATGTGACATTGTTTAACTGCATGTGTGCATATTGTTATATGTACCTCTTCGTGGACAGGCCACATCTCTCTTGGCTTTCCAGCGCTGGATGGCTGCAAAGTGTTGACTGGCCAACTCAGGGTCCAAACATGACAAAACCTTGTCCAGCCCCTGGGACCTCTTGATGACCTAGAAGGAAGAGGACAGCATATAAATATATCCATGTCAAACACAGGAAAGAGGCAACATTATTTAACAAAAGAAAAACAAACAAAAAAGCTTCTTCGCTAAATAAAATAAAAAGCAATTTTGAGTGAAGCTAAAGAGAGAAGTTTCTATTAACATCAAAAACAGTGTTGATCAGGAAAGATGTTCAGGTCCATCAGATTTAATTACAATAGTGACTTACTGAATTCCGGAAAAATGTTCATCAATTTATACATGGTTTACAGAAGCCACTTCTTACTGGGAAATCAAATCATGTACTACAACAATGACACAGTTATTATTGTAATTATTGGGTACTATGAGGTTTGCACATAAAAATTGCATAACCAGAACATTCATTAAAAACAAGTGTATAAAAATAGTCAGTTGATGTGAAAATAAGAGGAACAGTAAGTGGGAACTGTAGAGTTTAAAGGAGCATTACTTTGGCTTATGTAACTTTTTTGTATTATTATGCAACATGATGCCTTTAGATTTAAAATCAAAATCAGAACTCACAGTTTTCACTACAAAGCTGAAACAACAGGCTGCAAATCAGCTTTCTGCTATATGCCCTGTATGAGCCAATCGAGGGTCCAAAGTTTAGTAATTTGTTTTATGTAACCAGTGTCTGTGTGTATCTCCGGAGTAGGTATGTGCTGAAGCATCAGATTCGAGTAAGATCAAATCGCAACACAACTAACCACAACCCAACTAACCCCATTCCAACTAACCACAACCCAACTAACCAAAACCCCATTGTTAACATAGGTTAACAATGGTTAGTTGTGTTGTGAAAGACAGAAAGAAATAAAAAACAAATAAAAAACAGTTTGGGAGTTTCATTTCAACACTTTAAGAAATACAGTAATGTAGTAAGGCGATTGTGAAAAAACTAAATCGTTATGATCTCTCTCTATATTCTCCGTGCTTTTGCACACAGCCAGGAGGCCAATTGTTGCCAATTCTTAATATATAGATTACAAGCAGTATTTGCACAGTTAAAAGACATATTTTAGTGAGGCTCATATTAATTAAATACATTAATTAGTACCTAACCAACTCCGCTAATGGCACTTAATGTTTGTGTTTGTGTGTAGTACGTGTTTATCCCCAGCAGCCATGGTGAAGCATAGTGGGGCCCATGAACTACACTGTTGCTGTGGCAGCCGTTTTGGCCAGTGGCAACCACTGAGGCGGAAGCACTGAATTTGACAAGGCTGCTGAAGTCTTTTACATGTTAGCATCGGTTTAGGATTAAAGATTGGAGGGAAAATAAACATAAAAATCACATGTATGAATCTTACTGTTTTTCCCCCTTTGGAAGCTATGGTTTAAACTGAAACTAAATCTAGATAATATGTGTATGTAAAATTCAATTTCATGCAACAACAATCACAGAATTCAAGGATTATCTTAAAGCTGCTACAGACATATTCACTAGACATTTAAGGTCACAGAATTGCACATAAAAGATCATTTCTACAGCTCAGGTTGTTTTTATTTCTTTCAAAGTTCAAATATTTTACAATTTGATCAAACTACTGTGAATGTAAAAGTAAAAACTCCAGAACTTGTTCCAAGTTTTTTTTAATTGTCAAAGTAATTAACTGATCATTTGTTAGCTAAACCTTGGTCCCATTCTTTGTATGTGGATACTAGAGATACAATGTTACTTCTGATATTTTTTGGTTATTGACAATTAGTCTGATAATGTCCAAAGACCTTTAGACTAATACATGAACCAATTTTAAATGCAAACTGCTCAACATTTAAACAAAGAATCTGTAGTGTAATAACTAGTAAAAAAGAGTATATGCAGCTTGAGATAATGTGAGTAAAAAAACATGAGTTGTCTGCAGTCTCAGTCTCCACAGACTGAAGAAGCGGCTTGGATGAATAGCAAAACGTTTCTAAGCAACAAGAAAGACGTCCTGTTATTGGTATTACTTAAAATGCTGATGGGCTCCTTGCACTCACTGGCAATGAAGGAGACAGCATGATGTGGAACAAAATAACATAACATGCTTAAACACATCTATGCAAATGTAAAGTTGTGGTCATACATATTGGGATAGTTGGATGGCATTTTAGTTAAATGACTAAACCTGACACCATTTGATTGTTACTAACATGCCCACTTCATTTTCCTGCAACACTTAGCTACTCAAACAAATGCTAACCAACATTTGTCTCTTTTATTTAAAGCACAAGAACAGGATAGCTTCATTGAAGGTAAAAAAAAAACCCAGCCTAGCTGAATGAGGACATTTTTACAACAACACCCTATTTGCATTTTACTCTTTTTTACCTCATAGTTGTCCTCTATGAATGGGAACTGTCTTGGCTGCAGGAACTGAGTCTTGGGGATATCCAGCCCATCTTCACCATACAGGAACTGAACAACTGATCCATCGCTGTCCCTCACTGTCAGATCGTACTGTACTACCAAACCCTCCAGATGCTTAATGACACACCTGTAGAGGAGAAAATTTGTGTGTGTGTGTGTGTGTGTGTGTGTGTGTGTGTGTGTGTGTGTGTGTGTGTGTGTGTGTGTGTGTGTGTGTGTGTGTGTGTGTGTGGTGGGGGACAAGATAAGTAGAAGACAGGGATTTAACATCTGAGTTTTAAATACGTCTTTCCTGTGACTGCTGGTCATGAAGTACTTTAATATCGACTAAAAATTGCTGGTGTTTGTATGTGACAAATTAATGCATTTGCATTTCCCCCACTAAGGCTTGACTGTCTTTGCCAACCTAATCAGGTTCCATATGTAGATGACATATACTTGTAACCTGTGCCTAGACTAACATGCAGTGCAGTCTAAAAATGAAGGCTTTTCTGGATCTAAGATCTAAGCGTTTTCCGTTTCAAAAACTATTCTCGTAGACAGAACAAAAGTGGATGCTCTGTTAAGCAGTGATGTTTGATTTACCTCTGCAGGTATCCTGATCTAGATGTTTTAACAGCTGTGTCAACCAGTCCCTCTCTGCCAGCCATACAGTGGAAGAAATACTCCTGAACATAAGCATAATCACACAATCACAAAGTAATATGAGTTTCCACAAATGTCTGGAAGGGCTAAGGTTACAAAGTCATAGCAGCTGTAAAAGGACTCCCGTGAGACAGGGATGGCTTGCCTGTGCCATCTCTACATTGTAGTTCCAGTCCTCAACAGGAACTACATTGTTCAACACACATACAGCTTTCTTCAGCTACCTGTGGTTTGATGCCAGTGAGGAACCTTCCGGAGACGAAGCCCCCAGCACCAAGTGCAGGATCATATGGCTGGAAGCATGGCAAAAATTTCCCAGAAGGCATTAATGGAGGCCTACGACCCTCCAACTCAATCTGACCTAGTAGACAGGAAATCTGAAACACACACACACAGGTCAGGGTATTTTTATAATAGCAGCCTGGAATGCAGGAGCTGTAAATAAGCGGTGATGAGGAAGGTGATGGTTGTTTACCTGCATGGTATTAACAGTAGATCCCTTGGCTCCTGACTGGACCATCAGTTGAAGGTTGTTGTCTGGAAAAGCAGTGTGTAGCCCGATTGGCATACACACCTATAAACAGTATTTAAACAAAATTACTATTACTACTACTAAAATCAAACAGAGCTCCCCTGCCAGGTGCAAACAGGGGACTGGTGCTTAACCTTACAGTCCACTCAATTGACCCAATACAGTTCTCAAATCAGAATGTAACAGTTGTTCTAGTTAAAAAAAAAAAAACTACACACAGAGTAAACACACTTTTACTCCTGGAATTTATATACAGTACACGAACCATATTAAATGCAGTGAACAAGATCCTGAGTTCCTCAAAATGTTTGTGATTACATGAGGAGGTTCCTGGTATGTGTTTGCCACCTCGATGCTGGCATTACATGTGCCAACAGTGGTTATAAACTGAAGTGGAATAATTCAGTGGAGGAACTGTCAATAGTAGAAGTGGTACCGTTAATAGCAATAACAAAGGTTACCTTGTTAATATCATTGTTTACTTGGTTGGCCACTTCTTTGAATTTGTGATCAGCCATGATAAAGTCTCTCTGGTCTGGGTTGAGGTGAGCATCCTGCCAAAGGCTCTGTGCCTCAGCTTGATCCACGCTGGGGGCCAGGTTGAACGCTGCCCGAAGGGCCTTGGTGACAAAAAGGCAATAGGGTTTTGTAGTACAAAATAAAAACTTCCACTGTGACTGTTGTTCTCTAGTCCTAGCGTAAATTATTTTTATTCCTACTGGCATATTTAGGTACAGTCATGGCAGCACCACAGTAACCTCCAGTACTGTAGCCAGGGACTTTGGGTTGGCGCTGTGTTTTAATCTGACAGAGGGCAATGTCTAAAATGAAATTGCTTTCATGAAGCAAATTAAATAATTAGAATGTAATTAAAGTAAAAAAAATAAATATTGTAATAAGCAAGATGCAAACATTTGAACTGATAATAAGTTTCATTTATTTTATTTTTTAATCTACACTGCTTGAACACTTTTGTTACTTCTGAGGATACAAGATTTGTAATAGCTGAATACCCAAACATACCTCTAAGCATAACAACAATACACATTCAGCTAGTAATAAATGTTATTGTATAATTAGAAGTAGCAAAAATGGTGAAGGAGTGTATAAAACAAACTTACAGTAAAATCATTAAATTTAAGTACAAAGGTTTTCATCCTCTCTATTAATAAGTTAAAATTTTTCTTTAATTTTTAACCAATGGTTTTCCTCCTTTTCAATTACTATTACTGAATAACTAACCACCCCGCCAAATTTATTCCTATCTATACCACTGCTAACATCTGGCTTGTGATTGTATGTAGTACATATTTATCCCCAGTGGCCATGTTGAAGCACAATGGGGCCCATGAACTACACCTTGACTGTGGCAGCCATTTAGGCCAGTGGCATCCACTGAAGAGGAAGCACTGAATTTGACAAGGCTGCAGTCTTTTTAATTAGTTTCTCAGATGTTAACACAAAAACTATTATCTATGAAAGTCCCCCTCTTATGTGCCTCAAAGAATTTTATAAGTAGTGACATTCTCAGTGTTGATTTAATCAGAAAAGCTGGTGCTACAACTCACTCTGGTGCCAATCTTCAATGATTCTTTAATGATTTTTTTCCTGTGCTTATTGGCACCCGATTTAACCAGAATGTCCTCAACACCTAAACACACAGACAAACGAAAAGGGAAAAAACACATTTTAAAGATCAAAACTTGACAACCAACCTTTTTCAAAATGAAAAAAACATTGTCATCAGGATAGAAACAAATAGCTTGGAGTGTTTAGTTTACTCTATCTGAGTCCATACCAAGGGTGAAGCCTTTGTATAGCTGCAGGTAAGCAGTGAAAAGCCGGGCCAGACAACTGAGCAGTTTACCACTGGTCTCCCCTCCATACAGCTCATAGCAGCAGTGTACAAGGCCATAGGCTGAAGAGCCATAATGAGCCTTGTCCAGAACCCCCACCAAAAGCTCCCCCTGACGTATCACTACCTGAGAAGCAAAGAGCACAGGAGAAAAGCACATTTTAATAAAAAAAAAAAAAAAAAAAAAAAAAAAAAAAAAAAAAAACACTTTTGGACTGCGCCCAAACTATAAAGAGTTCCACATCTTACTTTACCCAACTTCCTGTGTGTGCATGACACTTGAGGTTTTGGATTGTCAAGTACAATACTGCCACCCTGTGTGTGTATACCTGTGAGTCACACATGCTGTCAGGTCTGTATCCCGGAGCTGCACGGGGTGGGACTTGGACCCATGCCTTGCTGGGGATTTTGGATTTGCCAACCAGGTTAAGAGGCACAGCCTTCTGTGGGATGACATTTAGCAGAAGTGTGGACACCACCTACAAAACAAAAGAAACAAATTGATTAATGAGACAGATACAGTTGCAATAAAAACAAAAGGAAGGAAGAGCCCCCAGGGCAAAAAAAAATCTGTGCCAAATCAACATGCAGACAATGATTCGCTGTGGCGAACCTGAACTCACGGGTCACGGGATATAAGCCGAAAGGACAATAAAATATATATAATTTAAATGGACAGTCATTTGTAACTGTGTTAAGAAAAACAGAAAATGTGAACATCATTTCCAGATATAAACTGAGCTGACTAAATTGATCTCACAAAGGCCAAAGACACTGTACAAAAGAAGTGTATTCACCTGTTTTCCTGTCCATAGCTGTTGTGGTTTGAATACAGCTGGTGGCAGCAGTGTAACTCTGCCTGGTTTATCAGTCAGTCCTCTGTACACCAACTCAGTGTACTGGTCTCTGGTAAAGAAACAGCCGCGTATCGTCATCTTTGTTCCTGACACCATGTGGTCCTGGATCAGACCTGCTAAAGGTTTACCATCCTGAAGATGAGAAGAGGGCAAAGCCTGAGTACTGACCTGTTTGTGTATGTGTGAATGTAAGAATATGTATAGGAACTATAAAACTAAGACAGCTGCCTACTGCTACAACTGCTCCAGAGATAAAAAAAGATTAAATATTATGGAAAGAAACAAATATAACTTAAAACATTATAAAATTAAAAATGACCAGACACAATAAGTAAAAAATAAGTAAAACTATTAAAGAAAAGCCCCTCTCCACAGTGTATATGTACCCACCTTGGGGACGAGATACTGCTTGTCAGTGCTGACCAATGTGTAGGCCTCCGCTCTGCCCAACTCACTCTGAGGGAAGTGAGCATTCATTTCGTCTCCATCAAAGTCAGCATTGTATGCCTTGCAGTTGGCATAGTGAAGCCTTAGTACCTGTAGCATTAATAAAGATCAAGTATTACACATCGTATGTCTAAGACTCAGCAACAAATCAGCATTGTGCAGCAGATACAGTCAAAGAAACAGGTTATTTTCTAAATTAATATATTATAAAATTAATATAATTCCATCCAACTTCTGTAACAACAACTGGACCAATTAGATCTAACCTTCTCTCCTGGAAGGATCCGAGCACAGTGGGCTTGTATCGAGGGTCTGTGCAGAGTTGGCTGTCTGTTGAGTAGTAAAACATCTCCATTCTTTATATGACGATTCACCTGAGGACACAATCAAAGAGAGGAGAGTTCTACCACTGAAAGTACATGGTTTCGAAAATGTCTGGAAATGGCTACATTTACAACCACAGTATTTAGCTCACTATCTTCATTGGCATCTTATGTGGTCCAGGACAGGGCGTGAGCAGTTGCTTGGCAACTGCTTCTCTTTGTGTATAGTTAGTAGCTGATAGAATGGTTCTCCTGCCATCCTCATTTATAACCATGGAAGCGCCAGGATGGACATTGGGCCCATTAAGGACAGCCTGGCGAAGCTCTTTCACGTTCCATGGAGTGACAGGCTGAGGGTAGGTCAGCTTGGTGGCAAACACCTGCAAGAAAATACAGTAGTGATAGTGCTTGGTTGATTTTGGTTCAAAATGACAATTTGCGAGAAAGTTCTCAAATCATAAAAAAAAAGAAAAAAAAAAAAAAAAAGAGTAATTCAGATTCACAGAAAGCGTATCACTGTCTCTGTAAGGTATAAATGAAGCAAAGACAAAAAGGTGTACCATTGGTATTCCTATCTCATTGGTTCCTATGTACATGTCTGGACAGATGACAGATCGTGCTGCATAGTCCACACGTTTGCCCATCATATGTTTGCGGAACAATCCATCCTTCTTCTCTAGGATCTAACAGGGAAAAGGAGACAGTTCAGTAAAGCATCATCTTCAATCAGGGACAAAAGTACAGTACTACAAGTAAAACCTTATGCCTTTAAAAAATACATAAAAAAGACATACTCCATTATATATAGAAGTACTTGGGTTGAAGTCATAAGTACATCCTCTAACCTGTAGTATTTTATATACAAAAGTACAACCTTTGCACTAAGAAAATAATTTAAACAATAAATTTGATGCTCTCATTAACGTAAATGTGGAAGTCTCTTGGCCTGAATTTCACTTCAGGTTTGCAGGAACTGTGCATAATTTTAATGCTTCCCACAAATCTAGCACTTATAATGTGGGAAATTCCAGACCTTGACAGTCATGCAATAGTTAACAATGTGACTTGTTAAGATCTTCTGACAGGACAGGGAAGTGTTTTCAGTGGACAAAGTTGCTCTTTCTAATGTAATAGCAATACTCTATAAGCTAAAATCAAGAGGAATGGTCTATTTTATAGTCCAAATATCACAAGTGTCTTCAGGCCCAAGTAAGAACAAACATCTTTTCGGAACACAAACAGCTGGTAAAGGAAAAGCTCCAGGAAGCAGCGGTTGAAATAATTCATCACTGCCAGCAGAAGAGCTTTCCAGTTGAAATTTCAGCTCTGCTAAAAAAAAGGAACCAGTGAAATGGAGCAGCCACATACATAGACTTAATCCAATGAATCAAGATGGAATTCTTCGCCTAGGTGGACAGCTAAGCTGCCATGCCCGAGGAATCCAAGCACCCTGCTATTCTAGCTAAAGATCCTCAAGGTCTAGTCCGTCAGGTTTGTGTCAAGATAAGGGCCAACGAGTTAACAAAGGTCTGTCTTCTCCAGGAATTAGAGTGAGACAATGGTAAAGACTGATCTTCTACAGTGTGTTAAGTGCTGGTAACCTCTAGCACCAGGAAAAAGAAGAGAGAACACCATAGAAGAATAGTAGAAGAAAACGGTTCAGTGTGTAGCTGTGGAGGCAGTTCAGCGAGTTCAGCCATACTTTGAAAAACTTCTTTGATGAAACTGTGAGGTTACTGTACTTAAACTTGTATGTAAAATTGACCCGTCATTGGCTAAGCGAGTACAATAAATGTTCAATGTTCAACGATCTCTGTAGCTGCTGGAGCTTCATATTCGAGTCAGATCACCTCTACACTGATATTAACCACATTAGGTAAAACTGCTTTAAAATTACCTAAAAAAAAAGTGCTAACTACAATACTTTTACATTTATTTAGTGTGACAGATTGTCACACTATTTCTTTGATGTTGTCATCCTAATGTACTTAAAGTATAGTTCAATATTATCTCACCAGTGATATCTGTTGTCATACCTGTCTAATTCCAGGGTACTTCTCAGTCATCATTTTGTCCATGTCACTGTCAAAGACAATGTTGACGTGGGTCTGTAGTCTGATCCACACGTTGTAGAGTTTATCTGTTAATGTTTGCCCAGGGAGCCCAGAGAGAAACGACTGGTCTGTCTGATCAGGAGCCTAGCAAAGATGACAGAGGACAGGTTGATGTTTTCTCTGAAGGGACTGTAAAAAGATGCTTTAACTGAATTTGTCAATTTACCACATGTACACATTATCCTACCTCTTCTTCTTGGGTCATTTTCTCCCCTGCTATCAGAGCCAGTAGTTTCCTTGTGATTTCACAGTCCTTCATGACGGCCTGCATATTGACAGTCTGGCCATTAGTAAACATCTGGTCGCCCAGTCGATTGATTGGCCGATACCTGACAGGGACAGGACGAGGTAGATGTAAGATAACACACAGCCATATTATGCTTTTGATTTTTACATTAAGCTCCTTTACCTGCAAGGTGGGACCACCAGCAACTCCAGGAAGAACAAGTCAGGACAGCAGGCTTTTTTTCCCTCCTGCGATTCTGTGCCCTCCTCTAGCCCAGAGAAAAGACACTTAAGGAAGAAACCTGCAGCAAAAAAAGAAAGAAAGAAAGAAGAAAATAAAGCCTCGAATGGTTATGTTTGTAAAACTATCCCTTTACATGAGTTCTTGTTAATGAATTAATTAATCAAAGCAAGAGTCAAGCAGAAGTTGTAACGGAAAACACAAAGCAACAATTAAGATGCCTTTTACAAATGAATTAATTAAAGTATTAATTTGTACCTCCATTTTTATAAAGTGTACAATCTTACCAAATAACATCATTTTTAGTGTGATGTCATGTGGAATATATAAAAGGCATCCATAAAAGGTTTTGGTCATAAGGAGGACGCTACCAGTGGCCTACCTTCTTTTTCCCACAGCTGGTTGATGTGTTCTCTAGCAGTACTAGCAGTCAGGTAGACTCTCTTTCCAGCCATCAAATCTTGTACAAGGAGACAAAAAGCACAACCAGACAAGATGTATTTAGGTTTTGTACACTGGTATAGGCAGGGTTTAACCAGAATGTTCAACACATTATACACTGCTTCCACAACAACAGACCCAAACAGGCTCCTTTCCCCAAATAACTTCTCACCATCAGTACTGTCACTGGTCTGCGCTCCAGACGGCATTGTGACAATCAGCTTGCTGTTGTGTTCACGACGCACTGTAAATCTGCCACTCCTACACACACACACACACACACACACACACACACACACTTTTAAACTTTGGTCAGATTTTTAGATACATAATAATCGGTAAGCCTGTTATTGTTATAGTCATACATAAAAATGCTTCTGGTAGCTAATTCATTGTCCTACTGATAATATGCAAGTACTGTACACCTTGTTCGACTGGACTAGTTGAGAGTAAAGGTTTCATACGGAGTATTTTAGACAAGTTCACTTCATCATCATTTTACCAAGTTACCTGCAGTAAGGACATTTCCTTGTTTTCATGTGGATCTTCCAGAAATCGTTTATCAAACTGCTCTTCTTTTCAACAAGGTGTTTAATCTGTAAAACACACAGACACAAAAATAAGCCAGCGTGCCACCAGTATGTCTGTAATCATGTGAACCAGTATTCAAGTCATTTTAAGTCTGTGAATTTGAATGCTCACCGGTCGGAGGTTCTCTGAACCTTCAGTGTTAACTCCAACTACTGTGTCTGTAAACTCCTTAAGCACCTGCTCAATCTCGTCTCCAGTGGCTTTAGGGTTTTCCTCCAGATACTAATATATAAAAATCCAATGTTTACACAAATTCATGAATGAAGTAAAAACGGAGCACATTGGTCTGTGATTAATACTAAACAATGAAATTCCACGTTTCAACAGAGCCAATCATTAGGTGAATGACAATACAATGCATCCACTCAGAAACTCAATATATCATAACAATATTTCATCTACATAAATCAGTTAGTACTGTAATGATAATAGTTATGGGTTCCTTGTCTACCTGACCATGAGAAAATTGGTTTTCACAGTAAATCCAACCACACCTGATTGAGAACTTGCTCTATTTGGTAGACCTCCTGCAGGGCTCCATGTTCCATTAACTTCAGCTGGTTCAACAGCAAGTGCATGGCAGCTCTGGGACAAGTTAACATGTGACAGGCCAAACACGATCCACGAATCAACAGGTAGAGTTTCTAATGCAGGAGTAAACAAATAAAGTAGCAAGTTTTAGGAAGTAATTTAAAAGTCGTAAAATTTACGAGAACTTAATCCCTCAGGCTGATCGATCGTTACCAGTGTTACATCCAATAACATTTAGTAATAAACTACTGTGAACTAAAGTGCATGTATGAGTACGTGTGTAGTGTATTTGTGGACAGACTTACATCAAAGAACATTGGGTTGTAAACAGGAAGAGGTAGCTCTACATGCCCCAAGTGTCCCGGACAGTTGTTGAAGTCCTGACAACAGGTTGAGCAGACCTGCAGAAAATGACAACAGCCAAATAATAGTAAACCTGACGCAAATGTACAACAACAAGTGAGGAACAGATTTAAGTCATTTTAAAGATGTGGCATTCATTACTGTATTGTGCAACACCCTGAATGTATGTAATAGGATATGATCCAGCAGAAATGTACCTCTTTGCTGTCTGCTGGTCCCAGTGCCAGATCGTACAGGCTGTTTGGAGCCACATTCCCAACAGCATCAAGAAACCTAGAGTTGGTGATTACCTTCACACTCAACTTCCTAGACGGGATGAAATGAATGCATTAGTATATTAGTTTTTCTGATTTATGAGCATCTTTTAGGCCATTTGACCACAGAGACAAACCACTGAAAGTTTGTCCATTGGATAAGTCCCTAAAGCATCAATTAATCCAGAGCTGTACAGCCTACAAGTACAAGTATGTGAACCCCAGTTATTATGGAACACTTAAAACGAAGGAACACAATGGGTTAGAATGATTTATATCCCCCTGATAGTATTGATTATATTCTATTATACCACAATAGTGTTTAGAGTAAGCTAATGTGGTTGGATTGTAAAGTATGACCATGACAAAATGACATATAACGTTATTACTTTACTCCATTGGCATACGCACTTGCCCCAAGAGAATCATATTTGGTGCAAAATAGCAATGATCCATCAACTTCTAGCTAAAATGTGTGTATGATCTGCTAATGAACCTATTGAAACATAAAGATGTAGCGGGCTGCCAGGAGCAAACATGTTTTTGAACTGTTGAACGACGGTAGTAACGTTGAGCAAAAAGTTGCCAAGCTATCTCTCACCTTATCTCTTCCGAAGAATATATGCCAAACGACATGCCCTCCAAACGCCGCCATGGCACGTCTTTTCCAAACAACATTTTAGGGAATTATCCAGACTTTACTATTTACTGATATGAATTCATGGCGTACAGTTTAAGCACATGCGACACAAACTGGCTCCCGTTTCGCACGTGGGATCGTCACACCAAACTTCCCATTACAGGGGAGACACAAATGCATGTGACTATTCTTTTTTACAAATGTGTCAGAGATTTACGTTTATAGGTGTCATGTATATTGGACAATATTAGAGTTGTCTTATGTCAAAGTGTGTCAAAATTGTACTGTGTCTGAAAAGGCGGACTCTTACAATTTTATCTCCCCTATTTTATTATACATGGTTTCTTCCTCCCAGAACCCTTCAGTTTGTAACCAACATGGCGGCGCCCGGTAGGCATGTAGGGCATTACATCTCGAGAAACAGCCGTTTTTTGCTAAACAGCTTAGAGCAGTTGTTGGGTCGCAGGTGAGAAACGTTTTACAGCTGTGTTTAAAACATATTGTTACTCTGGCAAGTAGTAGTAGTCATGCAGTTGTTGTTGTTACGTGAGGCCGCTGCAGCCAGCATCGTTTGACAGGAGGTCATTTCTCTAACGTTATAAATCGCTTACTTATCACTGGAGCATATGTTGTTAAATGTTTTATATTAAATGAGTGGGCATATTTGTAAAATATTTATTTTACCTGCATGTTTTTATACAATTTGTCAGTGGGTTGAACACGTGACTTTGCCAAAGGGCAAATGGTGTCTATCATCAAGCTTCAATGCACTGATACATTGATCACACTGAATAAACCTCGGCACCTGTATATAATGGTATGATCGTCTTTGTCAAGACTCCTTTAAGCACCTAGACCTAACCTTTTAATAAACTTAAAATAACTAGACACCAAGGGAATCTATGAATGCATACACCCTATCAAAGGGCTGAATTAGTCTTTACCATATGACTATGACTGGCATTGTTTAAAGTTTCTTTTTTTTCCCAGGGGTTTTGGTTGCACTTCAGCTTTGCAACAACAAGCTGCTGAAGCTAATGAAGGTAATCTGAAATAAGATTTTTGGTCACAACTGAAACAATAACAGCACCGACAATACCAGTGTTACCAAAACTAAACTGTCAGAGAATATGAAATCAATCCAAGTGCCTTCACCCTTTTATTTAAAGTACGTTTTCTTTAAAGCCTCTATGATTATTGCTTTTGTTTGCAACTAAAATTAAAGCATTTTCCTTCAACTTGATAAACTTACATAAATCTATACCTCTTTTCCCAATGACATTGCAGACTCTACAGAAACTATTGTTATCCCCCGGAAGAAAACATGGTATGTGCTTAAGCTGTGAGCTGTTTCAAACAGTACTTCTGACACCTGGCAAACTGCTCCTTTTTAAATCTTTTAGAAAATGTTTATCTTTGGATTAAGTGTACTTTGAACAATAAAACTAATAGGTTTTTCCTAATAAACAGGAACAAAGAAGCAGTACTGGAGGCTTTGGCTTCAACTGTCAGCAGGGTGAGATTTTTAAATGTTTTAATTTATCTGTCAGTGAGGAGATGAAAGTGTTTGTCTCATCCTGTGCTTTCCTTTCCTACCAGGACCCCACAGCATATCCTTACCAGTTCCAGGATGATCCTTACCTCTCCCCAAGGACCTCATCTGAGTTTGTACGTCAAATATTACTTTAAATTGTCTTACGCTATTTTATTTTGTTGTAAGTTGTTGTTCTTTTCTTAAAATAAATATATTTTGGAGTGTTAGGGATATATAGGTTTTATGGTTAAGTCAATTTGAAAGGGGTGGCTGTAGCTCAGTTGTTAAGGAAGTCGTCCACGGACCACAGGGTCAGTGGTTCCTCGGTCCCGGCTATATGTTGAAGTGTCTCTGGGCAACTGACATTTCAAAGATGCCGTCAGAAAGATCTAATCTTATATATTATATATTACTAATTTGCTATATATGTTTTTACAGATGCTGTAGAAATATTGTTTTGTAACATTATTCTTTTTTTACTCTGCAGAAGTTGTACTCTCTGTCACAAGAGTCTGGAAGAGCTGCAGCCAAATACTTTGTCAACAACAATCCCAAGTTCTTCACCAAAGATTTTGCAGAACCACATATACCAGTAAGAAACACACAAATACACAGACACGTACATCTGTCTAAATATTAGGAGGCACTAGTGACGGGCATTAGAAATTTTTTGAAGTTGAATAATCAAGGCATTCAAAGTTGATATTTCTTTTGAATAATCATTACATAAATGCTGCTTTGTGTGTGTGTGTGTGTGTGTGTGTGTAGTGTCTGATGCCAGAGACAGTGTCCTTGCATCTTGAGGAGGTGAGCGAGGAAGCACTAAAGGAACGAATAAACTTGAGGAAAGTTTCAGCTGCCGTTGACATGTATGATCAGCTGCTGCAAGCTGGTGAGAACACACACACTCGCAAATGTGACTGAAATTGTACTAGAGCTTTGTTATATTTTAAAGCTTATGATATAATTCCTCCCATGATGTTGAAGATATGATGATACAGCCGCATATGTACCATAATATGTCTCACATCCCACAAGTAGAACAAGCATGGTAAAGACATGCCACTCAAACCTATTCACAAGGAGAGACTTGGCAGAAAGAGACATTTGGACCATGTACACTGCTGTGTTTAACCAACTTAGTTGGTGTTATTTTGCTGAGTATATGATGATGCCCAAGATTTCTGTGATCATGGATTGTGTTACTTGTCTACTCCAAAAATATTTTTAAAATATCATGAGATAGTTGAAGTCTGTGTTGCACACCCCTAAACTGTACATTTCTCTTCAATTTAATGCCTCTAGGCACGGCAGTCTCCATGGAAACAATTCATGACCTGCTGGATCTAATCTCTCTCTACTGTGACAAAAACCCTGTCCAGGACGGGGGACCACAGACAGAGGACTCAGTGAGTTATTCCTTTTTCAAAGCTCAGGGAAATTACTACACCAGACTCATTCAGTTATGTCTTAAGAGTCCTCTTAGCGTCCACATGTGTTTTATTTGTGTGAACTGCATGTCCGTGTGTGTGTTTAGGAGGAGTCAGGAGAGGAGGTGAAGAGGAGGAAAGGTAGAGTTCGTCGGGCCACAGACTACCTGAGGTCCATTTGGAAAGATGGCAACAATGCAGAAAGAATCTTTAACCTGCTGCCTGACAGAGACACACGGTGTTACTCTGCTCTGATAAGAGGGATGGTGAAGGTAACAGTTTCATTACTTCTTTTTCATTACTATAATAACCATGCAGAAATACTGCATGGTTATTATTTTGTTTAGGAACTGTAATGGAAGAAAAATGGTAACCTTTATCCTTATGTTATCTTTGTTTTTGTTTTTTTTGTTCGTCCCTAGCATGGGGCCCATGCAAAGGCCTTCAACGTATACACAGACCTGCTTAACAACAGGCTGACTGGTGAGTTGTAAAAGACAAAAGGAAGGAAAATACAACCCCATTTAAAAAAAAAAAAAAAAAAAAACATTGGGACAATGTGTGAAACGTAAATAAAAACAGAATGCAAAGATTTGCAAATATCGTCAACTCATGTTTTATTCACAATAGAACATAAACAACGTATCAGATGTTGAAACTGAGACATTTTACTATTTCTTGGAGAATATTAGCCATTTTTAATTTGATAGCAGCCACATCTCAAAAGGTTTGGAAGAGGGTGATGTGTAGGGAAGTGAGGAGACCAGTTGCCGGAGTTTTAGGAATTGAATGCTGTCCCATTCTTGCCTGATTCTTGACTGAAGCCTTTTTTGAATTGGGGTTGTGGATCCTTAGTTGTATATACTAACAGGATTGTTACAACAGCATTTGCAGGTGAAATTTTGGATTAATTTTCTGAATTTCCTTACACAATGTAAAATGTTTCATTTATGGCTTCAGGGCTGCATAGTTAATGTAATTCATAAAAGTGGAGACAGATTTTTGAGACGGAGTTTTTCGATTTGTGTTCCATTTATTTAACAGTAAAATAATTAAAATGGTGTTAGTTTATTCACAAAGCTTCCCTAGTCTAAAAAGTTGTCGTGTTGGCCCTTCAAAGAGCTCCTAAGGTGAAAATCTATCAATAGGAGGTAAATGGAGTTTTAAGAGAGTTTATATGGAAGAAGAAGCATTAGCTGTAAGACAGAAAGGTAGAAGCTGATGCCAATGCTGATACTTAAATAGACTAATACTAATACTAAAACTATGGCCACCAAACTAAATTTAGACCCTGCTTCCCTCAAAAGGTATCTAACCCACCTTAAGAGTCCCCACAGTAGAAAAGGGTCTGCACCAGGGTGATAGATCATGATTCTTTACTGTTAGTTTAGCATGTTCTTGCACCTCATGTTGCCAGTCGAGTGCTTGCATCTCTGTTGCGTTTCCCATGTTAGAAAATGATCAAGGCATCTCTTCTTGAATCAAGCGGCACACTGCAGCTTGGCCTTTTATGGGGTGTTGTAGGACTCACTTCTGGAGAGGATGGTGGATTTTGGCCACCAACTTTAGACATTTCTCTGTCTAGATTTTTTGCATCTTGACAAACACCAAAGTTATTAAGTAAAGCCGCTTTGTCCAGCACGTCCTCACATTCTGAAACCTCATTTGTGAGGTTTTGCAAGCATGTAGACAGGTGATGACATTTCCCCTTGAGTGGCACCATAATTTCATCAATTGCATGACTTTCTTTGGGAGATGTGCAACGAAACTCTTATCACAGTTTAAGTAACCATGGCCTGAGCTTCCACAGTTTATCTTTCTTTGCATCATCAGACACATAAAGGTTTTTTTGCCAAAAGTGAGGGATGATTTAATGAGAGTGGCCATTTTGAAAAAAAAAAAGACTTTCACTGCCTGCAGTGGCATGAAAATCCACTATGGGGCAGAGTACGTGTATCAGGTCATATACAACAGGTTCTTAAAGAAAGTATTGATCATGTTGATAGAGGTTTCAGAAACTCACGTAGCAAATATGATACAAATGCTTTTATATTAATATATTAAGATCTTGATAAATCTAGATATTTATTTCAAAAATATAGTATGTTAGCTTTGCAATTGTGTTTTGTCTGTTGGCTTTTCTTAACTGTGCCACTAGATGGCGTCACAAAATTTCAAGTCATAGTGTTAAACTTGATTCTCAAAAAGTACTGCAGATTTGGTCTTTCTTTAATATTAATATTGAATGTATTTTCTTTGTGTAACTTGGAAGCAGATGACTAATAAGCCCACCCTTTATCTCCAGCTGATGTCCACATCTTCAACGCTCTAATCTCAGCAGCTCCAGATGTCAGAGACAAATACACAGAGAGATGGGACCTTGTTGCTGTAAGAACCTTTACAGTTTTTTTTTTTTTTTTATATCAACTAAATAAAGACATGAAAGACATAAAAAATCAAATATATTGTTTAAAATTGAATACAGTTAATTGTGAAATGATTTTTAAAAGCACATTATAAAACCAAAGCATTCTTTTGAAAACATTCTAAAGAGGCAGCACAGTGGGGGAGGGGTTATTGCTCCCACCTCACAGCCAGAAAGTCCCCGTTACAAATCCCCACCTCCTGTCCATTGACTGGTGGAATAGGCTCCGCAACAAGATAAGCGGGTATGATGCTGGATGGATGGATAGATAACAAATACATTTAAAGATTAGCCTATTTTTGTCTAATATATGTATATCACAACATTTCTTCATGTTATTATTTCATATTCTAATATTTTCTTTAAACCGAGCACGTTTGGACTCTGTATACTGTATGGTTACAAATAAAATGTGGAAACATTGCCTAAACGTGAAAGCTCGATGATGTGAACTGATAAACGTACAGTGTTACATACTCATACTGATTTTTCAGAAATGAAGCATTTTATTTCCAATTTTCTTAAAGTATAGTTGTGTATAATGTTCAAACTTTTTGAACTTTTGTCAGGCCTCTGTGGCAGTAATGTTAAGATGACATCTAACACAATGGTATCTCAGAGCAGAACTGTCCCCAGCTTCATTGTAGCCGTGTCAGCAGAAAGGTGGACGTTTCTACACACAAGTAAAGACATGCGTGTCCTCCTTTGTCTGTAGGAGTTGCTGAAACAGATGAGTCAACAGAAAGTTCAGCCCAACCTGCTGACCTTCAACAGCGTTCTGAAAGCTTTGAGACGCTGTGGCCCTTTGGCCAGAACACAATCTCTGCAAACGCTGAATGAAATGAAGGCTTTGGGAATAGGTAATTATTAGCCCCCCACCCACGTGCACTTTGTGCACCACGAACCCAAACATTTACTGTAAATGTAATTCCTCATTCATTTTGTGCTATAACACTGTTTCGTGTGTGTTTCTTTAATTAATTAATTAAATAATTTTTCTTCAGCGCCCAGCTTGGCTACCTTCGACCACATCCTGGCAGTCTTCTACAGAGCAGGTAAACAGGAGTTTGAACATTACGAGTACAAACCTTTGTGCTGTTGCTAAATTATTCTAAGGAAGTCTTTTTTTTTTGTTTGTTTTTCTCTCCAGCCAACTCTGGGGAAAGTGACACTGACATTTTACAGGAAGTGATGTCAGAGGTGGATGGAGGCACATTAACCTGTCAGGACCCTGATGATGGTATGTTGGGGTGGATGTGTATAATGCGTTAATTTAACATGTCTGATTTTCTTTAATGTTCAAAGTGGATATGTTTAAAAAAAAAAAAAAACATTAGCAGTTATAGTTGTCATAACAAAGCAAAGAGATTTGTTTATTAAGAGGTGGCTTTAACATTTACTTATTTTCCTCTCTCGTCTTCTTTCCAGTTCTGTTCTTCTCTAGCGCAATGCGGATAGTAAGTTAATTTTTGTTTTGTTTATTATTCGTTTTATAAGGTATGACAAAGGCCAAAAAAGTTATAAAAAAAGATGTTATTTCAGATCATGCGGTCATGGCCAATTATCAGAGTTATATAGAATTAATGTTAAAAAATGAATTGCACCGTTTTGTTCTCTCTGTTCCTTTTTGTCATTAGTGTCTGGACAATAAAGATCTGGAGCTGAGTTATAAAGTTCAGAGTCTAGTAGAAGTGGGGGAGAACTGGAGGATGCTGGGAGATTCCTACCAGTGCAGTATTTACTAGTAAGTAGTAAAACTCTAATAAGCTAAATAATAATAATAATTCCATGTTATTGTCTATAACTGGACATGTCCTCTCTCCTCTCCAGCGGTCGCTTTTTTAACCTGTTGTGTATGATGGAGCACATTGACGTAGTGATGAAGTGGTACAGACGACTCATTCCCTCGGTCAGTACATGTTTGCATTGCCCCTTTTTGTTGACTTTACTTTTAAGTGGGTAATAACACATAGCATTAAAAGGGTCTGATCAGCAGCTGTGGTGCCCCCTTTGTATGAGAGGTTCTGGGACAGTATGGAGTGTATATGCAGTGATTTAGATAAGTGCAAGGTTGTGCACAATTAGTATAATGTTTGTCAGTTGTTGCAATTGCAACATTGTAAATACCAGGAGGGAGTGAATTGGCATCCTGCTAAATGCTTCAAATTGTTTGCCAGCTCGTTGCTAACATGTCTACCTGGAAACAAGTTTGATATGGGCAGAGCTTGCAGATCAGAAACCTAATGTCCTCATGTTTCAGAGGCTAGAAGTCTTTGTAGAGATTTGTGAAACTAAAGTGATGGGTGATATTCTACAGTAATGTTCTCTGATCTGTGTTGGTAGTTATACTACCCGAACCCACAGGGGCTAAAGGACTTGCTACAGGCTCTGGAGACAGACAGTCGTCTCGATTTGCTCCCTGCAATATGGAAAGGTGAGTCCAACGATGCTGCAACTATTAAAGGAGTCTAATGTCACTTTAGGATGTATCTTGAGAGATTGAACACGCAGTGAATGTGACGTCCTAGTAACCCCAGACACGCTACTAGAAAAATCACGATAAGAGCCACATATCTGCTTTCTATTTTCTGAATCCGGTGTTTTCTAGATATCCGCTCTCTAGGTCATGATAATAAGTTGGATGTGGTGGAGGAGGTCCTCACCCTGATGGCCAGAGAGAAACACAGTCCAGAGGTCAGTGAGGCAGCATTTGATTTTATTATTTATTTATGTATGTCACATGTAAAGATCTGAAGACATGAATGTAGGGTGTAGTATGTAAGAATATGTCAAGCTGACTGTTTGTCTTCAGGTTCAGGAGTCTTTTGCCCAGTGTGCTCTGGATGTAAAGACCGTGTTTGATGGCAACAGAGGAAGACCCAGTCTGGAGTGGAGCACTTCCACCCTCTCAAACATCACCTCCCTGCTGCTGCGAGCAAACAAGACCCAGCAGGCCTGGTAAGAGAGACAGATGCATGTCCGACTGTCTGTCTTTCTGTCTGCCGGTGCTTTGACAGTAGAGTTTTTACCGTAGTCTGACTCTACTAATGCTCACTGCCAAATGATGTTAAAGTGCAAAGTATCTGACTCCTTCCATCGATTCTTCTCTCTATAGGGCAATGCTACAGCTCTTCCAATCCAACAACAGAGTTCCTCCGTAAGTGTCCAGAAGACAACCACAGTCAGTTAATATACTGGGGAAACCTAAAATTTCACATCGGGAACGTTTACATTAGTATTTTGTGGCAAACCCAAATAAATATGTTCCAAAGAGTAGTAAAATATAATCAATTCTATCCGTTTTTCCGTTGACAGAAATGTGGTATAAATGTTTCGATTTTACTGTTTGTTTGTCTAGTGAGGGGCTGATGAACGAGTTCCTGTCAGTGTGTCACAACAATGGCTCTGCCCGTGGAGCAGTGGACCTGGTTCAGTTGTCTGCAGCCTTTTGTCTGCCAGCAACATCAAAACTGGCAAAGCGAACGCTGGCCGAGTTTGATCTGACCGAGGAGCAAAGGTGAGAGCTATGGAGCAGTACAGCTCATCTTTATTTTGGGACAGTCCGAACAATCTGTCTTGTTTGTTTCGTGAAAGAAACAAATAACTAATTGTCTACATTTGTTTAATAAGACTATATAAAGAATGTTTTTTTTTTGTGCTGGTAGGGACTTAGCACTGTGAACAACTGATCTACAGTTAGGTTTAGAATTACTTGGTATATACAGTATATTTGTACTTATAGTTTCCTTGGGTTATTGGAGCTGGAAATACATTTGTTATCAGAGCTTTTTTCATGAATATGTTTTTAGAAAAGTTAGGGATCCTCTTGACATCACATTAACGATTTAAATTTAAACAGCAGATGAAATGTTTCTGGTTTCATGATGTCTTACTGTACGACGTGGCTTCATTTTCTAAATGCCCTCGTTTCTCTCTTTTCAGATCCATTTTATCTGAGCTGGAGTCTGCCGGAGAGACCTTTGACTAAATGAGTCCACACTGGAAGAACATTTAATATACCAGTAATATCTCCTAACTAAATATAAAATCCATCGGGTGGAATATCCGGCACATTCATCATTTAACTCTTTATATACATATGTAATAAAACTGCATGTCAAGAATACAACCTAAACCTCTCCTGATGCTTTGTTCTTTAATTATTTTTTTAACAGCTTATTTAACACTTTTTACACACTGGGTAATTGTTTTCCTGATTAATTCTACAAAATCAAATGAAATTTAATCCCAGGACAAAACATCCCATTTAAATGACGCCTTCACTCTTATGGATCTTGCTTCTTTTGGATCTGGTTTGAGTAGTATACATGTTAAATGAACGCCAATAAACTTCCCTGTGACTTAAAATATCTCTTTACTTCTAACTGAAAAACTTCTCCAGATGACATCACTTGGAGAAGCCCTCAGTTCAGTTTTTGTCACGTTGTTGATCACACTATGGTCTTTCTAATCATGGTCAACTCCAGATGACGTTATCTGAACTCCTAATGATGTAAAACGTCTCTGGATGATGTCGTCTGGAGGAGTTTTTCAGCCTAAACTAAAGCCATAGAAAGCAAGTTGAAAATTGGTGAAATTGCCCTTTAATATTTACTGCACAGTCTGATTCCATTAAATGTGTGGCCAGGAGGAAAAGAGAAATGCAAATTTCTCCTGGTGACCCAATTTCCTGATTTTACTTAAAAGCTATTTCCTATAAATGCAGCATGTATGTCAATAATCAATGGATATGGACTGCAGCTTTAAACTTTTCAGTGTCTTTTCCATCATTTCCCTCAAACAGGTTTTAAATTAGTATATAAATGTGTACAAGTTTGCATGGAAAACAACGGTTTACTGTATTTATAGTCTATATAAGATAAGTACCTAAGTTTCTTTTTTTATTTTTATTTCTTTTGGAATGACAACAGCACCCAGCCTTTTGAACTAGTGCTTGAAAAGAATATTTTACACTTCAGTTGAATACAAGCTATAATGCAGTGTAACAGCATTGACACTCTTAAATATAGAGGAAGCATGTGTGTCATGTCTGTACGTGTGTGTGTGTTCATGGGAGATGCTGGAGCAAAAGTGGGTGTGTGTGTGTGTGTGTGTGTGCAAGCCTGCACAGGTGTGATTATTCTTCAATCAAAATACTTTTTCTCCTCAACCAATCATCGGCCGAGTTGCCAGCACAACCAAATAAGGACAAATGGACTAAAATGAGTGGAGGAGGGGGCACTTTGCAATGGGTGTGGTTTGTGAACAGAGTGTATTGTTCCCCAGAGAACCTGCCGAAAGCCACAGAGAATTCTATTCCCTGATGCACACTGATAAACGCTGTTACCTTTCAGGCCCAACACAGTCTCACTCTCACTGTATTCTTATCTCCGTTGACCTGCACAAGCTTTTCATACATTTATTAAATCACGCATGCTCATACACAGGCACTTTAAAAAATCACCTTAAATTTGTTGTAAATGTCACATTTTCTCACCAAATATAATTATTAATAATGCAGTGATTTGGATGATCACACGTAAACTTGCCTTCAGTCGAAGTTCTGTAAATGCTGAAACTCAAAGACCCTAGAATAACTGGGGAACTCAGGGAGTTGGGGGAGTTTGATTTGTCATAAAATAGTTTGCATTCATCCTGCAAGAAACCACTCTGGAAGTAACCAGTCCAAGCATTCTTCTCCCCACTCCTTACTTAACGGGACATGGAGCTCTGTGACTTCTTAACCCAAGGTTGGCATTAACTCTAGCAACTCCAACTAAAAACGGTAAATGCTTTCTTCTCTTAAATGTTGTTTACTGAGCCAAGAGGAAGAGAGGGAAGATAAGAGAGGAGACTAAACAAGTGGCAGAAGGAAGAAGATGAAAAAGATAGCAATGACTGAAGAGGACAATTTAAAATTGAATGGGTCCTTGTGTCTGTGATAAATGTCTGACGAAACATCACATAAAAAATGTAACAAGTTTCAAGAAAAAGGTTTGTTACAAATGTAACTTCCCACGTAATACAGAAAATAAATACAAATTTATTACATGCGGGTCCAGAGCGGGAAGTTTTTAAAACATGGCTATTCCCATTCACACCATCATGGCCTGCATCAGCCACATTTCAACTGTGTACCATGTGTTTTCAAGTTTAAGGATGACATTCAAATGCAAAGCACATTCAAATGTAGGTATTTCCTTAATTTGCCTTTTGGAAGTTTAGCTACTGAAATACAGCATCTTTCCCAGAATACACCGCGAAAAAAAGGCCCAAGTCAAAAGTATTAGCTCATGAATTTCCCCTGTGTTGGAAAGGTAATATATAAAGTTCTTATCCCTTTTTGGTTCTTTGAGCTGCGTGTTTTGACCCACTACATGCGACTGACACAGAGTTTTGTGATACTCGACAGTGCGCTTCACTCTTGATAGTCTTGAGATTTCATTTTGCTTTACACAGATTCAAGGGCCCAGTGCCAGATGCAGCAAAGCAGCCCCAGAAAATTACCGCCGATACCACACAGGAGAAAAAGCCAAGTCACATTATCTGTAATGTCTAACACTATTTTATGGCTTCGTGCATTCCTGCAAAAAACCCTTACTTTATATAAAAATATACCACAGTTCTTCTTCACCTGCACACAGTGTGTTACATCCGAGACGTTTAATTAAGTCTGCAACTTTTCAGCAATCATCAGGGCGAGAAGAGCTAGGATCTAGGATCCTACATGTGCCGGCTAGATTATTCAGACAGTCATCACCATCCCAGAGGATCACATGGATATTTTATGCTAATCATTTATGACTAAGTTTGTTAAGATGTAACATACATATGTAGTTGCTGTTGACATTCTCTAACACAGTCTTGAGAGAATAAAAATTATGTCTGAAATAAGACTTTTAAACGCAGCGTTGATCTCAATATTTGATATCTTTTTAGTTTTCTTTAATATATAAATACTATCTATATCTGTATTCGAATGGAAAAAATGTAACATTCAAAAATGTTTAAGGGCTAAGTGTGGTGATATTCTATATTGTGATATAGTACGTGTTTCTCTTCCACCCTAAAGCCTCATTGTCACTGGGACATATGTTCCTTGCTACGAGCTGTAGTGACAGGACTGAGTCCTCATCCTCGTCTTAGACTTACCCACCAGAGCACTAAAAGTCAATCCACAGATGAAAAAAGTCCCTTCAGTACTAAACGATATTACAGTAACTCTTGTTAAAACTACAAGGGTTTTAGGAAATGATGGAACCTTTTTTCTTAATCAAATGATACACAGTGCTAGTGCTAATGAAAACATTAGTAAAGTTTAAATACACCTCATATCACACTGAGGGGTTTAATAAGCTGCCATTTTTAGTCATCAAAGCAGCTGAATTCCATTTAGGTATATATATTTTCTTAAGCACCATGGTATAGAGATCTTACACAATGCTGTGTTAACTGTTGCAGGTCACATTAGGTTACTGCAGAGCTTTTATTTGGCTAAAAAGTGGTTTAAATCAGTCAAACACATTTTCATTTTTGCTTTTTTATTGGATAGTTCAAAGTAGAATGCAGACATGAAATGGAGAGAGACAGATGGAGCATGACATTCAGTTAAGATGCCGAGCAGGACTTGGACTGAAGACACTAGAGGTTTGTGACATGCTCTCTAAGTCGGTGGCTATCTGGGAGCTCCGAATCATTTAAATTTGATGGAAATGTGAAGCGATAAAAAGCAAGAAAATTGACTCTACCTGGAAAAATTCAATTTAAATAACAAGCAACGGTAATTGGAACAGTTTTTCCACGGCTCTGCTAATTCAGATCAAGCCGGCCGCCAAGGTAACGCAGCACTTTTGCAGAATTATGACACCAAGTCAAAACACAGGAGGGGGGATCCTGACACCATGGCTCCCAAATCCCCTATCGGTTCACAAGGTGTGACGTCACCTTCACATTCTTTTTTCCGCATGATGCCTTGTTGGTATAGACACCTGAATTGAAAAGCGCCTTTGTTATCGGTTCCACATGTGCTTGACCTATTATGGTAACAGAACTGTCCTTCCGGCATTGACTTCTTTTTGCCACGCATATGTTACCTCAGTGATTCCTGGCGGTGCAAAACAGCTTAATGGTTAACTAATGTTTCCCAGGATAATGCCGCTCTATAGGATATTCAAATCCATCCATTCAAATGCATAGGAGCCACACTTTGCACGCACCATTCTGTTCTGTGGTTTATGTATGTGAGTGGTTTATGAGTCACAGAAGCATGTGTTAAAAGCATTTACTGTACCCTGCCAGAACAGCACAATGGTCAGTTTCTCACTCTTTCTGTCTGCGTTGCCTGTCTCTCCCTGTTTCGTCACTCGCTCACATTGACGGTAGTTTTCCTACCAAATGTCTGTTCAAATACATCATTATCAGCATCTGTGCAGTGGTCGAGGGGGCCATGTTTTTTTTTGTTTTTTTTTTAAATTATGACAACAAATCTACTGCATGACATGCGGAACTTATCATCATTTTCAACCAACAGAAAATTGAATGAAGTTAAATACCGAACATTCGTAGGTTTCCAGGTTTTCAAATGTGAGGATTGAATGTTGTCTTTTGAATATTTCCTAGATAAAATGGTTAATCAAAAAAAATAAATCATCAACAGATTTTAATGAACAAAAATACTTAAAGCTTCGTATATCGGCGCTGGCTCAGCACTGTGGCAGCTGCAGAATATGCTTTTATAATTAGAGGTCTTTTACTGAACGTGGACTTTGACGGGGAATGTCAGTATATTAATTTCTGTTTCTTCAACAGATGTAGAAACTATTTCCTTTGTGTGTCAAGACTCACGCTCTGCTATTCACTAACGTCATTGTCTAGTCTTCTTTTTAATAGTTGGATGCAAATTCATAACTTAAATTGGGTAATTTTGGTCACGTGGCACGTTTTAGTTCGTTGTATTTCCGACCAGCCTGAAAAGAGTCTTCTGCCTTTTGTCTTTATTTCTATAGAATAAATCTTTTGTAAATCATGCGATGCGTTAAACAATACGTTTATACAGCAGGACACTGAATAAATCGCTATGTTTTAAAGCCCACCGCCAGAAAACAACGATAAACAGAAAAAGCAGAGCCCCCTTTAGAAGTGTCTTCCTGGGTTTCTGCCACAGAGGAGAAATTTACCCAGACAAGATTCAGCACATCACATCACTCCAGAGGGAGATACAACAGAGAGATAAAGAGGAGAAAAAAACGGGGTTGGGATAGGAAGGAGAGGTATGACAGGAGTAGGAATGAGGGGAGGAGGAAGGAAAAAGAAGAATTCCTGCATGTAGAGACTGGTGGTGGCAGCAGCAGAGCTCTGACAGTTCACACACACACACACACACACACAGAATTACACTCACAAAGTTTGTCTAAAGCATGAATAATCAGTAATCTGTTGCAATAGGATGCTCAGCATGATAATGTCTTACTGCAAAGGGCTTTAATTTCGGTATTGGGTAATTTTGCTTATTAAATGCTAGATGGGTGAGGCTGACCCTGAGGGGCAATGAATGTTTTGCAAATGTTTTGCAAATGTTCAAATTGTGTGTTACAATCTGAAGTACACTGTTCAGAATGGTCAACCCTAACTGACGATCTTTCCAGTTCCTTAAATTATGTTAGAAACTTTGCATCAACTATTTAAATTGTTATTTCTTTTTCATTAAATACGGTATTTTATTTACAACGCTTCCCGTAGAGGTGGACTATATGTGTCCAGCTTCTCTGTTTTTACCAGAGGTGGTAAAAGTACACAATTTCAATACTCAAGTGCAAATGTTTTACTCAACAAATACTCTACTACCACTTCAGATTCTAGTGTACAACAGTACATATGTACCCAACTAAGGAAACAATGAGTATTGAATGTGGCTGTTAATGTTCAACGTGATTTTAACCACTTTATGTTTTTATTGCGGAGGATCCATAGTAATACATCATAATTTATTAGTTAATCAGATTCTGTATTGAGAAAAAGTAAAAAAACAAACAAAAACAAATTAATAATTAAAGCTGTAAAATAAATTTAGTGGAGTTAAAATACAATATTTACATCTGAATGATTTACATTTGAATTGTAGCGCAATAACATTTAAAGTAGTTTAAGATGGACATAGTTTTTACTGCAGTAAAGTACCACAAACGTGTACTTAAGTACATTAGTTGAGTAAATGTACTTTCAGACCTTTAAACAAAACTGTTAGCATCTTGCTAATTACCTTCGAATGCTACTGTCTGAGCCTACAGTTTTTACCTACATACAAATTAGTTAGCATTAGCAGTGCAAGTTACTAAAAATTGGCCACATTTTTATAACTGTTACAATTTTTGTCTCCCTTATATACAGACTACTTATATAGTGTATTTTTCTTTCTTTCTTTTTTTTTTCTTACCTCTCAAATAAACGTTAGGACAGTGCTACACCAGTGAACAGACGTTGTTGTGTTTTTTTTTTTTTTGCTAACTAGGTGGGCAGACATGAGGAGGAGGAGGGTAGGTTAGGGAAGGAGTGCCGCGGAAGGGCGGAGCGGTCCATTAACCGGGCGGTGTCAGCTGAAGAAAAGCGGGCAGAGGGGCAGAGACACGCCGCCACAGAGACTCTCATCCCGAGGGGATTTTACTGACTTGCACCAGCGGAGTTCAGGTAAGAGGAGGCACCGTCTGTTAGGGCGTTTTCGCTCGAAGTCTTGAGTTGGGCAGAAGAGAAAATAGCTTCTAATAATAGAGAAAAAAAATTCGTATTTTACAAATCACAGATTCAATTCATTTACGTTTACAAATGTGAGTCAAAAATATGCAAAAAGAAAAGCACAAAAATATTGTTGTATGTAGCAGAAAAGACGGGTTGGGACAGTTTGCATGTGATTTCCTACCACACAAAACACTGTTAGTGTCATCACTGAAATCGAATCAACGTTTACACTTTTCTCACAGTTGTAAGACTATTGATATTTTTTTCAAATTTGCATTTTATATGCTAGCTATATCATGGAGAGTATGCTATTAAACCTTAAAGATTAAAAACATATATAAATGCTGACAACCTCATTTATAAAATAGTTTCAAACATGGTCAGCTTGATATGTTTTCTGTTGTTTTCATGTGCACTTAACAGAAGGTCGCTTTTCTTCTTGATAAATGCTGGAAATGAATAATGTTGGCGTGTTGGCTGACAGGGCAGCAGCAGGTGTGTCCAGATGAATATGATATTAAATGCACCGTCATTCTGAAAACAGACGTGTGCATGTGTGTGAGGGTCCATCAGGACCTTTGTCGGTCATACACACACTCCTCCAGTCAGGTACTTGTGGGGTTGCATGAATAGACTTATTGGAAACCTGGACGACAAACAGTGTCCAGACACTTCGGAGTCACTGAGTCAGAGTTAAACCACTTAGGGGGGGATTGGATTTTTATTTACAGGTGATGGGTGTTGTTTTCAATACATCATGTACTTTTGATTTCATGCTGATTTTAACAAAAGATCAATTTAAACTAGTTTTCTTATCATACTGGGATAAACAGTACTACAGGCTATAAGCTGCCTCCACTTAAGAAAGAAAACAGCAGTAATTAACATTACAATCTGTACAGTGGAGATGATCTTTCCTGGAGCAGTGACATCTGGTGGCAGTAAAACTAAACCTTACTTCTGACATCTATAAATCAGCAGTAGTGGTTATTTCGTTCACTAATGTAATTATGATAACTGCCACAACACCAAGCACAGACATGTCCCTTAGAGATTACAAACATAGTTTGAGTATATTGCATTTCTAATGGACAGGACATAGACTCAGTAATTGTTGGTTTAGGATTGAACAGCATCTGTGGCCATGAGGGGGATGTGATCTGTCATTATTCAAATAACCTTGGGAATACATAACTGATATATAATGTGTCACCTGACCATTGCTGGTATTTACTTAGGGTCTGAAACAAACTGTGTATATTTATGTAGGTGTTTTTGGAGGCACTCATGGCCCTGTGAAAGCCAGCTTGCGTGTCTGTGTGTGTCTGCCCAGGCTGCACAGCCACTGTGTTTGCATGTTTTCCCTGAAGCGAAACCTATTTGTTTATTCTATGTTGTAACACGATCACGGAATGTGTGTGAGACGAGACACTGGATGGGAACAGAGGGAATTTCGTGACAAACGCAAGTTCCTTATCGAAATGATATTTGGAGTTAGATGCAACTGATATCTGACTCTAATAAAGCTTGTCTGAATGGCTGCATGTGTGGTGGATGTTCGACCACCAGTCAGCAGGGCTCTGCTCTGTGCAGCAGAAACTTCTCTCTCATCTTAATCTAATCATCTCTTGTTGCTGAGCTGCTGAAAGCATCATGCTAGTCTAACATCTAAAGCCATTCATTTGTTACTGCATGTGAAAATGGCTGGATTCAGCTCCATCATTTCATTAAAGGGGACATGAAGGGTCAATTATCTAAAACTATCTAATATATCATTTTCTCATATGTCTCTGATGAGCATAAGTAAATACTTCCTTTGTTTCGCCTTGTGGAAGCTTTGACCAAATACTAATTGAGACATTACACTGACGATTGTTAACATGTCGACTCATATTACACCAAGACAATGTACATACAGTAAACATTTGATGTTGGTAGTTATAATACTACAGGAAATGGCTTATAGTATTATAGATTAATCCATCCATCATCTGTCAACGCTTATCCTACATGGATCACGAGGGGGCTGGAGCATATCCCAGGTGTCATCGGGCAAGAGGCGGGGTACACCCAGGACATATTGCCACTCTATCGCAGGTCCAAGGAGAGACATACACAGACAGACAACCATTCACATTTACACCCACAGGCAATTTCAGATTCTACTGAAGATCCAGCTGCTATTCATTTTTCTAGGTGATTTTAGCAAAGCTGTGCTGTATGAAAGCTGCACTATGGTACATCATCATTTTCCTGCAATGATGCAAAGTGGCTAAAATTTGAGACGTTGAAATGCACCAGTCTATTCACCTGGGAACCCATAGTTGAAATGTCACTCTGAGGATAAAGATTAAGCATCCACACAGCCAAAGAGGCATTTCCAAAAGATTGTTAATGAGAAAAGTTGACATGCATTGAACAAATTAAATACATTTCCTTTTTCTAGTATATAAAAACAGTATCTTTGTGTGTTCTGCTGAACTATTTTATAGCTGTCAGTATGTCACAAACGGTGAGCACTGAGCAGATGGAGGAGATCAGGGAGGCCTTCAGTAAAGTTGGTAAGTAAGAAATGTGTGTGTGTGTGTGTGTGTTTGTGTAGAGATATTGCAGATAAGCCATGATAACATAGCCGTGATTAGCCATTGTGTAAAGTAGGATGACATGTTGTTACATATGAGAAAGAGACGTTTTTCTCGAAACTTATGGAGCAAATTTAAACCTTTAATACGCACATCTTAGTTATCACTCAAACTAATCATCTGAGAGTTTGTAAAATATAGTTACTGGGTTTCCTACTGAAACTTTACCAAATGAGAAGATTGATGCCACTATAAGAAAGTCCAATTAACTGCAGCTAAAACTGCTAATTTTGTTTTTTTTTATCTAATAAGTGAGAATTTAGTTTTGGACTTTTGGAGGTGCTGGTAGTTAGATTCTGTTACTTTTGGACAAAGGCACACTCCTCCTGGCAAACTCCTTCTTTGATTGAATACATTTCCCAAAATTAAGTATTATTTTTGCTCTTTTCCCTCTGTATCTTTGTCCGTCCTACCTCCACCTCATCTCTCCAGATATTGATTGTAACGGGTACATTTGCGCCTCTGAGCTCAGTAATCTCTTCCGTGAGGTGGGCTGCCCTTTGCCTGGGTATCAGATCAGAGAACTGCTTCAGAAGCTGGACCGAGACAAAGACAGCCGCATCAGCTTAGATGAATTCACGGCTGTAGGTAACACTAACCAACTAACTAACCAACTAACTACTCACAGTTCTGCTAAAATGTGCTTACAGTCGACTAACGGTGGGTTTCTGTCTCATGACCTTAGTGAGCCAGAACTGAATTTTATCCACTTGGGTTAGGCTCAGTCCTTCTTTTCACTGCCTTCTGACTTCTTTGGAGAAGTTGTGAGACATAAATTTCACAACACCTCAACAATTAGTACTAAATTAAGTTAGATAATGGTTAAAATACTTTTCCACAGTGGAAACCCACTGTTAGTGTTGACTGTACAAAGTCCTGCTACTAAATACTAATAAAAACAAGTTGATCGTTTATGCAGCGTCCGTTCATTTTGAAACTAACTGAAGAGACCAGGGACTAACTGGGAAAAGGGCAAAATAACCTACATGATAACTATGTGATAATCACAGAGTGACAGACTTTAAACCTTGGTGTGTACTATTCTGCGCACATCCAGATTTTCCAGGAACTGAAGGATGACCGCATGGCCCAGGGTTTCAAGAAAGCTCTCAACAAGAAAGAAGGCATTGTTGCCATCGGGGGCACCAGTGAGATCTCTAGTGAAGGAACTCAGCATTCAATTTCTGGTTAGTAAAGCCAGATCACTCCGTAGGCCTTGTATATAACACCAATACTAAAGATATTCATAATGTTTGCAATGCTACTAAAAGAAGACAGAGTTGACTGACAAAGGAAAAGTTGTGACACTTACCTCCACTGTATTGTAGAGCAGGAACGCTTTGCCTTTGCCAACTATATCAACACTACTTTGAAGAATGATCCAGATCTTAAACACGTCCTTCCCATCAACCCCAGCACTGAAGCTCTGTTTAAAGCAGTGGCAGATGGCATCCTGCTTTGGTAAACTCTAAACTTATATCTTTATGTTTTTCAGCATATAGATCAGTCACTTTTTAAATATCTATTAACTTTACATCCATTTATTGCCGAGATTTTTACATGCATCTCTAATTTTACTGTATATTCAGCTCCACTGGTCCTCACGCTCATCTATTACGTAACTTTAAGCCGTTGTCATGTCTGGTTTTGGTCACTGTGTCAATTCATTGTGCCAGTGTGTTTCTTCTCCCATGTGCTTTTGCAGTAAACTCATCAACCACTCTGTCCCTGACACCATTGATGAGAGAACCATAAATAAAAAAAAGCTCACTGCTTTCACCACACAGGTTGGTTAGTGTTAGTGGCTTAACTAATTAGTGAGTTACCACTTACTTAGTGTGATATCACAGCTGCACATAATTAAAAACAATCCATAACACCATATTGTAGTGATGACGTTCTCGTTCTTCTCTTAACTTCGTTGCCCCTACAGGAAAATCTGAACTTGGCTTTGAATTCAGCTTCAGCCATTGGCTGCCAGGTTGTCAACATTGGAGCTCAAGATCTAAAGGAGGGAAAACCTCACCTGGTGCTTGGACTCCTGTGGCAGATTATCAAGATTGGATTATTTGCTATTATAGAGTTGAGCCGCAATGAAGGTAGTTAACACACACAGAGTCAAAACTTTAGCGTTAGTACAGCTTGAAACACCGAACGATTGTCACAGAAACACAAAACAGTGGCATAAAGGTAACATGGTACTTACCTTAGTATTTCTTGTCTTTCCGTGTGCAGCCATTGCAGCCTTGCTAGAAGAAGGGGAGACCCTGGAGGAGTTGATGAAACTCAGTCCCGAGGAGCTACTGCTGCGCTGGGCCAATCATCATTTAAAGAAAGTTGGCATGTCCATTTCAAACTTTTCTGGAGATATTAAGGTAAACTGAAACAAAATCAGTCCCAGACCTGTGGCGACCTACAATGTCTGATTTCAAAAAAACTGCAATGCATGTCACACTGTTTTTATGATGTTTTAAACTGCAAGGATTGTAGCGATCAAAACATTACAAATCCCTGGAGGTACTACAGCATGTTTGGGTGATGGTTAAAATAAAACTTCTGCTGTAACTTAGCAGAGCTCCACACTACCAATCCTCTTTAAAGCTGGGTTTCAAAGAGAATTTTTAGCAAAACAGTACTTATATTACACATTGCATTTCTGCAATATTTAATGACTCCCATAGGAAAACACAGCATAATATTTGACAAATGAAGAAATAAATCTTACACTCAGCTTTATGTTTTATGCCTTTCTGTCTCTATACAGGATTCTAGGGCATATTTCCACCTGCTGGAGCAGATTGCTCCAGATGGCAGCAAAGAGGGTGTTCCTCGGGTTGAGATCGATATGACTGCTCTATATGTGAGTTGCAAAAGCAACCGTTATAGCTATAATATTCAACTTTTTATTTTCTGGCAATAAAGCTCCGTGTTGCATAACCATTTACTTATTGAGTCTAATATCTGTCTGGCTTTACAATCAATTTGAGCCCCAACTTATCAACACATTTAGTAGCAACAAACAAAATAACAAGAGCTATGTTTTAAAGCTAAACACACACACACGCTTGAGCATGTCATTCAGACTAAACACTCAATTTGCCGTCCAGTCTAAACTCACTTGTTGCTTCACATTTGGCTATCAGAGGCCAAATTAAAGCTGACTTCCTATTGAGCTTCTTTCTGCTTCCTGTAGATTTATACTGGGATCATGATATCAGCCTGTGACTTGTGTTTTTTTTTTTTCCTTTTCTTTTTTTCCCTCTACAGCAGCCAGCTGCGTCTCTATAACGGACAAAAGCTTTAGATTCTAAATAATAAAAAAAACACACCTATTGTCTTATATGAAGAGTTAGTCTACTACATGCAGATGCAACAAGGAGTGATAATATGGACCATTTTCAAATCATCTTTAGAAACATTTTGCTTTATTTTTTTACAGAAACCCCCTTGTGAAAGGCCACATATACAGTAGTGCATTTAATGTACACTGTTTACTGTATATACTGTACATATTTTTGGTTTAAAGTTACATTTTCTCTACAATTAAGACTACTATTAAATGGAAGAGGTTTCTTAGTGAATGATTTTCTTGTTAGAAAACCACATATAAATGCTCCACTGCTAAATCTGGAGTTGTGCATTTATAAACGTATATTTGCCTCTATGTTTGTTTCTAGGACAAGGATCTTACAAAGAGAGCGGAGTGTATGCTCAAACAGGCTGACCAACTTGGTTGTCGACAGTTTGTTACTGCAACTGATGTGGTGTCAGGTAACGCCAAGCTCAACATGGCCTTTGTAGCCACACTCTTCAACAAACACCCAGCTCTCACCAAGCCAGAGAACCAAGACTGGCATCTAGAAAGTAAGCATGGACATTAGTAATTCCCTTCTCTCGTGCACACACATACACACAAGCTTGCATAGCGTTGCTTATAAAAGTAAAAATGTTATGTAAAATAATATTAAGTCAAAATCTTATGTAAAATTCTGGACGTCATGTATCTGGGAGCTTAACGTCTGTTGCTTATTGTCTCTGTAGGTGAGACCAGAGAGGAGAGAACCTTCAGAAACTGGATGAACTCTCTCGGAGTCAATCCACGTGTTCACCATATCTACGGGTCAGTATCTTTCGGTGAAATGACTTGCTGCACTGTGTGTAAGGCCACACTGATGGACATTTACTGCTTAAATAGATACATGTGAATGTTCACGTCTGTGGGATTTGTGTTTTATTGCAGCGATCTGCAAGATGCCATGGTCATTCTCCAGCTTTATGAAAAGATTAAAGTGCCAGTGGACTGGGACCACAAAGTCAACCATCCTCCATTCAAGGGCGTAGGAGGAGGACATTTAAAAAAGGTGAACAAGACAAGGAAGAAATTTAATTTAAAATCCAACCACAATTTAAGAAGCAAAACATTTTCTTTTACACACTATTTCTCATATGCAGTATAATCTAAAATCCTGTTCAGTCATGTGCAAAAGTTTTGTAAAAAAAAAACACCTGGGTCTAAATATTAGGCAAATACAACCTCAGACCATTGGTGGATGAAGTGCTCAAAAACTGCAAAAGCACAAATAAACATACAATAATGTACTAAAGTAAAAGTTAGTAAGTACGTAATTTATATTTTACTTGGAGTATTAAAAGTAAAAGTACTTGTCTTTTTTTTCTGTATACTTTTCTGTGGAGCACTACCGCTTCATGTTTGGGAGAGCATTAAATACTTAATGTTAATAGACATAAATGATGAGAAAGATCTGATGCTTTTTCCAGTTTTATTCCTAAACTACTCATGTTGAATGAGAAGAAGAGGTAGGCAACGCCAAGATCAAGTTATGGAAGTCAAAGAGCAAAATTACTGCATACCAGCCAAAAAAAATTAAAAATAAAAAAATACTGGGGCAATACTAAGTACTGCTGCCATGGGGATTTAAGAGGGTAATTTGGAGCCAGGTGCCATTAATTAATTAATCATCAGCAGGTCTGCAGACCAGAAGTTTTAGCAGTTTGCTGGTCTGGAGAATCAGGTGTTTGTTACAACAAAGCCAAGAGGGAAAGACATCAGCAGTGGTCTTAGAGTAGCAGTTGTTGATGCACATTAAGTGGAGTTGTCTGGCCTCAGTGCTCAGTGCTAGGAACTATTATGAACACTACAAGCCTTAATTTATTTTATAAAAACTGCCTAAACCATACCTGCATGTGTGTATCTACAACAGGTGGAAAACTGTAACTATGCCGTGGAGCTGGGTAAGAAAAAAGCAGGTTTTTCCCTGGTGGGAATTGCTGGACAGGACCTCTACGATGGGAATGCTACTCTAACCCTGGCACTGGTTTGGCAGCTGATGAGGAGGTGACTTATTCATTATACTGGGACTTAAAGTCTTTACACATTTTAAGAAAACTACCACCAACAAAAACAGAAGTCAGGTTCTATTGACCTTTTACCCTTTGCATGTTAAGGTTGTTATTTGAGACAAAACAGGGAGAGGATGCTATTGTCTCAGCATTTCTGTCAGAGCATCTGAAAACGTCCCACTACTTCTAACGTGTTTCAAACAAACGCATCCAGAAAAAACTAGAAAATCAGTCCTGTGTATAGTTAATGGGAAATGCAGTATAAATTTAGTTAAATCGTATTTATTTAGTAAAACATTAGAACTTACTGTAACTCATTTATACTTAGGTACACATTAAATGTACTTGAAGACCTTGGACACGGACATGTTGCTGGAGATGATTTGATAATTTCATGGGTCAATAAGACCCTGGCTGAGGCTGGCAAGAGTTCATCTATCAAAAGCTTTAAGGTAAGAGCATTTCATATGTGGTGTTCTTTTTCTTTTTTTTTTAAAGGAAATATCAGCATAATACTATTCCATTAACAGATAACAGCTGGCTGTGGACCTGGCTTATGTCTCATTGTGTGGATTTATCTGTGTCTCACAGGACAGAGCAATTAACAGCAGTATTCCAGTGCTGGAACTGATTGATGCCATCCAGCCACAAAGTGTGAACTTTGATGTGGTTAAAACAGGAACCCTGTCAGATGAGGACAAACTAAACAACGCCAAGTAATTACATTCTATCTACCTAATGCACCTCACTGATGTGCACGCACTCACACACACACCTACCAATCATAGTGACAGATGAGACCCACAACATCCAGTCCTAAAATAAGTGCAGACCATTTCCCATTTAACTATGAGCTAGCCCCTCACTTTTTTTCAGGATTGAGTTCAACTCAGAGCAGAACAGAGCCTGAAATTATTTTTTTTTTTTTCCCAGTCAAATGAATTTAGAGCCCTGACAGTTAACAATAGATTGTAAATCTGTTCACGATTCACGAAGCGACCATCATCCAGGTGAAGCTCACTGATGAGCCATGCTGTGCAAAACTCATTAAGTGGGTCTAGCTGCAGTAGCCTCTAGCTACTGTATGATCGGTGGATACACTTATAATATAATCATCTACCTAACCTGTAACTCTCATACACACAAATTAGTTAGGAGAAAAAAGTCAAAAAGGAAAAGAATTGTCCATCAAAACTTCAGACAAAATATATAACTGAACATGGATTCAAGATTTGCAGATATTTTCTGTGGTAAAGCTCCGACTGTCAAAGGCAACAGCGATGTACAGCATATACTTTAAGATAATCATGAAAGAATTCATCGAAACTTGCATATAACACGAAATGGATATGTTACTGTAGTGACTCTAACTATGTACCCCCCCCCCCCCCCCCCCCCCTTCACCAGGTATGCCATTTCCATGTCGAGGAAGATTGGAGCGAAAGTCTATGCCCTGCCTGAAGACTTGGTAGAAGTCAACCCCAAAATGGTAATGACCATCTTTGCCTGCCTGATGGGCAGAGGCATGAAGAAGGCTTAAAGAGAGAGACACCCGCTCACTGATTCTGCCGGTTTGACAAGTTGAAACAAGAAGAGAATGAATATAGTGATATGATCTTTTTTTAAAAAATAATTATTTAGCATTAGCCAAAATAGAAGTGCCTCTGAGGGCTCTAAAGGAATAGAAATTTTGGAAGTTTGCAGTGAAGTAGGACGTCTGTAATATCTATATGATAAATGTTTAGCATTCTGGGTTTTTTTTCTTGGTCTCAGTTTTGCTTTGGGACAGTTAAGTAGCTGAGTAATTAGCAGTTTCACTTTTTAAACACTGTTCAACATTAATACTTTAGCTATAATCTTAAATGTGTCTGTGTGTTGTATAAAGATGTATAAAGGTTTTGTTTCTTTATGTTAAGGTTGTGACACATACCTCGACCGATTTTTCAGCCCTGTGCAAAGATAGTTGGGCTTTTTTTTTGTTTTGTTTTGTTTTTCCCTTTGGTTACTAATGAGATTATAACTTCATCTCTGGTTCCAGTTTCCCATGCAATCACCTTATGATGCACAGACTCAGTTTGCTGTGTCTCGTAATGTGCCTGTTATTTCACAGTATGAGCATTAATTGTACTTAAACCATAACCTTCGGGGCGAAAGCTGTGCTAGATTAAAGCCAGGTCTTCTGGCTTTATGCTAAAAATCATAAATCAGAAACTTACTCTTAAGGTATTTTCTCTGGGATTTTAAAGATACAAATGTTTAAGGAATCTTAATTGATCATCTGCATAGTTTGAGGCTTTTAAAGGAAAATAAAACAAAATCAACAGAATGACATGAAAAGTCATATCTTAATTGGTGTGTAAAGGTTTAGGATTGTATCATTTAGAAACGGCTTTAGTTGAAGCCCATTAAAGCCCATGAAAACTTGATTACTTCACTCTTGCTGATTAAACAGCTGAAATCAGTTCTTGAAAAAGGTACAGTTACTGCTCTTGAACTAACCTTTAACAACCAGTACATTCAAAGTATAATGGTAATAATATAATCTTCAGGTTTGTTTAACAATTTGCATTCAATCTGTGTCACTGACTACACTAAATGTTTCCCAATAGATACTTTCTAGTTAGTTTATTTTTAACTTTGACACTGTGAGCAACCAGATGTTGCTTTATCAGCTGCAAACACTTATTGAAAGTTTGTTCATTCAAATCAATGTTAAATAAAAGCATTTTCAGTACTGTTTAGTTTCTGTGTTCTGTTCGTTTCTGTAACATATGAAGTCTTGAGTGTGAATCACTAGAAATGTAGAGTTTGCATGTTCTCCCTCTACTTGCGTGGGTTTCCTTCCACAATCCAAAGACATATATGTCAGGCTAATTGTTAACTCTAAATAGCCTTTAGATGTAACTGAGTAGTTGTCTTTCTGTGTGGAGCTTGAAATAAACTGGTGCCCCCCTCCTGGGTGTATCCCTGCCTCTGTGATGGGCTCCAGGGCAGGAGGGCTCCGCAACTATGAAGAGAATAAGTGGTTATATGAATGAATAGATGGATGAAAACCTGTTTCAGTGTTCATATGGGAACTTGACTGTTAGTTTAAAACACAAAAATGTCAACTCCTCCTGAATTATACAAAATAATAAACATAAACCAAAAATACTTTTTTGATCCCACGATGGGGAAATTCCAGTTTTCCAGCAGCAAAAACACAAGCACCAGATATTGCACCACACATTAAATCAAAGATATTTCCTCACATCTAAACAAATATGGCACAAGAGCACAAAAAAGTTACATGCACAGACAAACAGTTCTCCCATAATAACCATACACGTAACAAAAATGCAAAAAGCTTCTCCCGTTTGTGTTTCACTGTGTTGATGTGTGGTATAGTCTGATGGCTGTGGGGAGGAACTACCTGCAATAACGATCCTTCATACACTGGGTGTGTAACAGTCTTGTGCTGTTACACACCCAGAGCCTCCAGAGTTTGGTGCAGGGGGTGGGAGGTGTTTTCCAAGGCCACCACAGTGTCTTAGAAAGTGTTGGAAGAATTTAGCTGGATGTCATCATCTGGAGGAGAGAACCATGAGCTGATGGCTGCCATCTTGTTAGTAAAGAAGCCGGCAAAGTTGTCGGCAGTGAGAGAGGTAGATGGCGAAGGTGGAGGTGGGTAGATAAGTGATTTGAAAGTGGAGAACAGCTTTCTGGTGTTCGTGGTGTTGCTGAGCTTGTCCTGGTAGCATTCAGTCTCTGCCCTGGTGACCCTGTGAGAAAAAGACTCAAGCAAACGCTAATACTCAGCAAGAGCAGATGGAGAGAGCGGATGTTAGTGAGAGAGCAGACGTTTACCATGTAAAAGACTCGTTAAGGTCTACAAAGCATTGGCCAAACACAGTGTTAAAGACCTGTTATTGACCTGTCAAATGTAGCGTCAGTTCTTGTGTTTCTATGTTTCAGTGGTGGGTTCTGGTGCTGACCAACACTGTAATTTGATGAGCAGTTCAAAGTGAGCAAGCAGAATGTTTAAAACACGTGATCAAGCATTTAACGTTCCTGATAAAACAGTTTATTACTGCGTGAACAGTAGCCTAAATGCCTTATGTTAATGAATGTGCTCACAAACGTTGCTATGCAGAGGCTTGTTTGTTTGAGTGTGTACCTGCTAAGTGCGCTGTCAGTCTGCTCGCTCTCCTCCTCTGCCTATGTTTTTACAGACAGCCTGTGTGAATCCTGCATTAGACCTGCCATACTAAACACATACCAAGACCCATTTTAATATTATGCTGGATTTTCTCATTTCTCATGTCTTTTGGTAAATTTCTTTTAATGTTTTTACTGCAGGTTAATGTTATGAGACAAGTCCGTTTCAGACTCTGTCTCTTGTATTTTACATCATTTCGTACTCCATATCTGTGAGTGGAAGAATATGGTAGCAATTCTTTACGGGACACGTTGACAGATTACACAAGCTGGACTTTAGGATGTCTTTTGGAAATGCAATGATGGACCAGCTTATATCTAACTGAAATGAGGTAAAATATAAGAGAGAGAGTCTGAGAAAAACGTGTCTCATCACATTATGCTGCAGGAAAAAGAGTGAAAGGAAGTTAACAACAGAAATGAGAAAATTGATAAATGTGAAAAAGTGTTACCCTGGAGCCAGTTTTCCATGAAGTGTATAACTAGTGAGCCAGAAGTTGGAGGTGGGGGTAATGGCACTTAAAACCCGGCAAACATAAAACATATTCACTGAGAGCAAAGCTTGTAGGTAAGCATTAAAAAATGGAAAAAAAAAAACTAATAGCAAATTATATGTGTCATGCCAAAGGGGAGTACATACTCAGCCTGCCCACCCCCTCAAAAAATGTCTGGCTCCAGTGATATTCACTCTTTTCATAACAATAGCCACGTAATCTATTTTATAGCTTGTGTAGTTGGTCAGTTTAGTTACTAGCAGGTTTGGTAATAATTTCAAATCTCTAATAGGCTTTGATTTATGGCATTGTGTGTCATTGTTTTCATGCATTATACTGCTCCCAGCAAAGTGATATAGTACACACAACATCCTAGATGCAGTTGGTCAACAATAGACTGTAGGTTAACACTTTGTCCCAGTGCTTTAGGAATCTGGTCAAGCTAATAGCTTTTGTAAGTCTGATAGGTTTGTGCATCAACATCAATATTACTGATGCAATAATGTGTGAAAATCATTTCTCGTTTGTTTGTTGGTGTGGAGCTCATTCATCAGCTGATATTCGGAATGACATTCACAAAGCACAAAGAATATCAATGTCCTAACATTTGATAAGCTTGAAACATTTAATATTTTGTGAAGAATTATGACTATCAAAATACACACATTTCAGTCTGTCAGTTAATCAGTTATTAAACTGATAGAATTAACTGTACTCGAACACTATTACATTTACCAGTGTGTTCATGTTCTTTTGGAAATATACAAATCCTCAACGTACCTCAAATGGGTACTAATGTAATCTGATATGGCTTAATCATTATTAAACTCCTGGAATGTCTAAATCTCTTGCAGGAGTCTTTGGATGATGGCTTTTTATAATCTTCCCCACTGCAGCTTAGTGATGTATCATTCTTTTAGTAAGATGTAAAAACTTTTATCCTTTCTTACTCCCCTCAGGAGCATCTTCTTTCCCTGTAGCTCCACATTTTCAAGAGACTCAAACAACTGCTGCCCCCAAGTGGCCAAAAATCAGCTAGGACGTACAAATATCTGCATTGTCCATGATAAATCTTTCTGCAATGCTTTGTAAGTGAATGTATTAATATATTTTTATTTTGACTTTATCTAAACTATTTCCAATGTGGCATCACTTTACCAAACCAAGCAAAAAATATCCCTGTAAGTGAGAGGATGGTAAGCTCCATGCCAACTTGCTCTGTGCAGTGAATGTGACCGAGCAGCCTGGGGGAACCCTCCCTGACCTGGACAGCACAGAGGAGGCAGTGAGGTTACTGAAGAGCCAGGCCAGCGGTGATGATCCTTTCTTCTTAGCTGCGTGCTTTCACAAACCTCAGATACTCCTCAGGATACAACAGGTACTGTACATGGCATAAAATCAGCACATGTAGCACATGGTGGGTGTATAGGTTATATTACCTACAGGTTGCATATGTTGCAGGTATTCACGTTTGTTTTGATTTGGAATGTTCAAAATGCACTGAAATAAAAGGGGGGTTGTAGTAATTGTATTTGAATTGTATTTTTAGACTGTGGGAGGAACCCAGAGCACCTGGAGTAAACCCATGCAGGCAGAGGAGAACATGCAGTCCATGCAGTAAGTGAATTATTAAATTATAATTATTATTGTTGTAAATATTGGTGGGATTGATGTATTAGAAATTGCTTGGGTTTTTGTGTCTATCACAGGAATAGACGTCCCTCGCCCTTTGCTTGAAGTGGGCTACTACTACTGTCTATCACAGATACATAGTAGCAGTATTTTAACATTTGGAGCAACCTTCTCAAAACCAGCCATCCTGATAGAAGAGTCTAGACCAGGACTATTCAGTAATAAATACTGGAGGTCCACTAACTCAACCTCCGCCCCAACAGAAGATCCAGATCATCACCTGGCCAAAACTATTTTACTTCTTTTCAATACATTTTCCCCAACTGTTAGGCAGAAACATGTTGAACTTTAAAAACCCAGATTAATAATCTCCTTTTCTAATCTCAAATATTTATGTTCAATGCACTAAGGCTTGTCTAAAATAATTATGTGCATTATAATTGTGATAATTATGTGTAATAAAACACAGACTTACACATAAGTCTGTGTTTTATTTAGTAATTGCATTTGCCTCTCTACAACAAAAACACGAGTGACTCCTGCATGTGGTCTTTGGCTGTAATGTTTATTAAATTTGATTGGATTTGTTCAACAATTAATTGATCAAGGGTGAACAGGCCCAACTGTTGTAAATGAATCAATATTAGTGTTTAGGAGCATTTCATATAGTTGTGGTTTAGGTTTAGAGATTTCGTCTAATTGAGCTGGTCACTGGACAGCTCGTTTACTGGTCTTACTTAAAAATCTTTACTGAGTGAAACAAACAGAATAAGGTAATAAGGACTAAGGAAATAAATGGCTAAATAAGTCAGTCAATCTAAGGGCAAGATAAGTATAATCAAAAGACAATAATATTAATATAAAAAACGTGATACGGCCACACACACCGAGGGAATCTGCAAAGAAAGCTTCTACAAAAGGCCTGTTGTATTACTTCATTAAAAGAAATTATAACAAAGTACCAAAGAAACTTATTATTATTCAAGTTTAACCGTTTATTATTTTATTAGTTTTGCAATGTTCATAATGGACACATAGGAATTACCAACATTTAAGCTCATGTGTATGAATTGTGAGTAAAGGAGGGAACCACAGTAACAGGTCCTCTACCTGTTACATGCAAACTCCCACACAATTATTATTATTTTGCGTCTTCTGCAGCATCACCATAATTTGTCTGAAATACGTTTCTTTTCCCCCCCAGCAAACTGTGAATGGGTGCCATTAATACATTGGTTTAAAAGTGACCACTCACTGCGCAGGCGATGCTGCAGCACGTGTCCAGCAGCTCGTGGGCGCAGCTCCACAGGCACGTGTCCCGATAAGCACCGCAGCTGTAAAGGAAGGTTCGGGCCTGGTTAGCTGCGCTCACAGTGGAAATGGCGACACACAAACCTACTTTAAGCAATCTTTTCGAAAGACAACCCAAGAAACCTTTGGGCCTGAGTTTAGAAGCAGGACGTTCTGGGACATTCTCTTTGTCCACCGCGTGCAGTTGTTCATCAATTTCACCCAAAGCCCTAAATTCCTCCTCAACACTCTGTTGAGCTAGTATTTTCTCTATCTGCTTTATTTCCAGCTGGTTTCTGAGATCACGAACGTTTTGTCTCAAATCATCAATAAAGACATATTGCTCCTCTATCTCTTCCTGTTTAGAAGCAACAAACCTCTGCTGAACTTTTATTATCTCCTCTTTCTCCATAATTACCTGGCGAGCTTCCTCCACTTGGTACTGGAACTTCTTTATAGCTTTGTTCAGGTTGTTACAGTCCTCGTAGTTCTTCTTCTGCAGAAACTCCACTTCCTCCTGCAGATAATCAACATCTGCGGACAGATTTTCATTCTCTGTCTTTCTCGAAGAGATGAGACGAGCCACCCTGTCAGCGACGCTTTCTGTCTCTTTAAGCAGGCTGTTTAGAGCCTCCTGTATGATTCCGAATCGTTCCTGGGTGTCGTACTGTCCCTCGTACTCCATTGTGGTGTCCAAGGTACCTTCTCCAACGTATTCAACCGGTGCCACCATGTCGCCGCCTGTAGTGTTTCTGTTCTATTACTTTCACTTCTGACGGGCCTCTGTAAGTCTGTTGACATTTGACTTATAGTGACACGGCATTTTTGATTTTTGCTTTAATGCGTCATGGTGTACGGCTTTCGTGTATGACGTCATCGGTTGTCTGCGTCAACTTCATGTTCAATGTATAATAAAGTTTTTGTGTTGGTAAAGGAAATAAAAAAAACAATTAACTACATTAAATAAATAATATAATAATTATTAATCAAATGGAAACTATTGCTGGACGCTGGGTGCAGCACGTGGAAAGTCTACAGCATGCGGGCACCTCAGTCAATCACCCATTAGCTTCCTCGTGGTAAATGGTAAATTGTGCTTATATAGCGCTTTTATCCAAAGTGCTTTACAATGTTGCTTCCCATTCACCCATTCACACACTGATGTTGGTGGCTTCCATGCTAGGTACTCACCTGACCCACTGGGAACAACTTGGGGTTCTGGGTCTTGCCCAAGGACACTTTGACATGTAGCCAGGAGCAGAGATTGAACCACTGACCCTGTGATCCATGGTCAAGTGCCTTACCAACTCAGCTACAACCCCCCCATAGCTGCCTATTGTCCAAGTATATAACAGGAAAGCAAGTGAGTACCAGAAGTTTATAGATGTTCAGGTGTTCCCAGGTAATGTTCTGTGCACATGTTTTTGTGCCACCGTAGATGACACGAGTTTTGCAATTGCTTTCATAATGATATTACAGCTGTAGGCAGAGCCACAGAGCTGCAGATGGATGTTAAATACTATAGGTGGAGGATGGAGGTATTGCTGCAGACTGATGTTCAGTTCCTTACCACAGTCTCTCTCTCTTACTTGCTGCACTGTGTGTAAGGCCACACTAATGGACATTTCCTGTTTAAATATATACACGTGAATGCTCACGTCCGTGGGATTTGTGTTTTAATGCAGCGATGTAAAGGATGGTCATTCTACAGCTTTATGAAAAGCTTAAAGGGCCAGTGGACTGAGACCACAGAGTCAAACATCAAGGAGGACATTTAAAAAAGGTTCTTAGTGCTAGGAGCTATTATGAACAACACAAACATAAATCCACCCTAAGGTCAGAGCATGCAGTGCTCAGAGAAATACAGGAAAAGCAAGAGAGCCTCATCTGAGACTCTACAGGCCTCCTTTAGCATGTTAAATGGCAAAAGTCAATGACGGCACAATTAAAAAAAGACTGAACAAGTACAGTTTGTTTGGACAGGTTGCCATGAGAAAGTCTCTTTCGTCTAAAAATAACATAAAAAGCATGACTGAGTTTCACAAAACTGCATCTGAACAAAGCAGATTTAATTTATTTAAGAAAACATTAGAACTTACTGTAACTCATTTATACTCAAGTACACATTAAAAGTAATTGAAGACCTTGGACACGCGAATAAGTGCAGACTGTTTCCCACTTGACTATCAGCTTGTGTTCACAGAGCAGACTAGAGCCTGAAATTATTTCAGTTTTTTTCCCTATCAAATGAATTTAGAGCCCTGGCAGTTAACATTAGATTTTAAAATTGTTCCTGAATGATTCTAAAAAAAACCACAAAGTGACCATCATCCAGGTGAAGCTCATTGATGAACCAGTGGTGCTCCCCCCTGTGATCTCTCCTCCGCAGTGCAATGCAGCTGCCCCAAAACCCCCATCTAGCCTCTGTATGGCCGCTGGATAATCATTTAGCTACCTGTGACTATCAAACATACAAAGTTAGGTCTAATTGCCATGTCAATGGAACAAGAATATCTTTCTGGTCTGCAGGAGAAAAAGTCAAAAGTCAATTCATTTCTTAGCCTGGGACACCTCAGAGTCTAGAATTGCCCCAGGCTTTAACAAAAGAGGCAGTGTGGTGTCCATGACCCTCCACCCTATTTTAAATTAATGTGGTGGCCAAAACATTATAACCACCTCTTCTTATAATGCACTCCACTACGACTCCACTAGCCCCAGAAGTGTCACCTTTCTGACAGTTTCAATGTAAAAACCTAGAATTTAAAAAATACAATTTTAAAAAGAATACAATTTCAATTTAGATATAAACTTAAGTGTGTTAATCTGGTTATCAGCACAGGGTCCGACCATTGCACATGGGCGTAGAGGAAGAGACCAGTGCACGCTGAGGGAGAAGATGTATAAAGGTTTTGTTTCTTTATGTTAAAGTAGTGACACATACCTCGACCAATTTCTCAGTCCTATGCAAAGCTCGAGGTGGTAATGTTTGTTTTTCTTCTTTTTTTATGCCGTCTAATGAGATAAAACTTCATCTCTGTTTCCAGTAATGTGCCTGTTATTTCACAGTACGAGTATTAATTGTACTTAAGCCATAATGTTTATGGCAAAAGCTGTGCTAGATTAAGTGTATCTCAGATGTAGATGTATACATGTATCTCAATAACTGTTTGTTTTTGAAACCAGTTCTAGAAAAAGCCACCGTTACTTGTCTTGAAGTAACTTTCAACAACCAGTACAGTTTAAAGGTTCTTCAGGTATGTTGATGATAACAATTCACAGTAAATATGTTTCATCGGTTAACTAAATATTTCCCATAAGATACTTTCTAGTTACTTTATTTTTAACTTTGAATTTCCAATGTAAGCAACCAAATGTTGCCTTACATGCTGCCAATACTTATCGTAATTTAGTTTGTTAAACCAAATCAATGGTAAATACAAGCATTTTCAGTAATGTTTGATGTCACTGTTTGTTTTTGGTCTGTTTCCATCCTGAGTGTGAATCACTAGATATGAAGAGTTTGCATCTGCTTGCGTGGGTACTTCAGCTTCCTCCCAGAGTCCAAAGACATGCATGTTAGGTTTATTGGTGACTCCAAAAAGATGAATGTGAGTCTGAATGGTTGTCTGGCTGTGTATGTCTCTGTGTTGGCCCTGAGAGAGACTGGTAGCCTGTCCAGACTGTAACCCCACCTCTGGGAAAGGCTTCAGCAGCCCACAAACATGAACAGCATAAGCAGTTAAAATGCATAGATGGATGTAAACCTGTTTCAGTGTTTCTATGGGAACATGAATGTTGGTGTAAGACACACATAGAAAAGTGAACTCCTCCTTTAAGTTGGTAAAGTGGTTAGAATAAACTATACACAAAAAAAAAAGCAATGAACATAAACCAATAACGAGAAGAACAAAGTCAGGGAACATTTCTCTCTAGTGCATTAGTCCAATAAATGCTTTTCTTTAATGGAAAGTTCTGTGGTTAGTCTATAAAAATAACAGAATTGACTGAATCAGTTGGATTAAAAAGGAAAAACTGATGCCTTGCTGCTGTTGTCAGCAGTGTGGTTCACTTCATCACATCGGGATAATAGTATGACTAATTATAATTAATATTGAGAGGCAGCTATTGAGCTTGTTGGAGGTTTTCCTGGGTCTCATTCAACCAATAATATGTGACAATGAATGAAAAACAATTCAAACGTGCCATTATCTTGAATTTGCTTTCATCTTTTGTGTATGTGTGAACATCAGAGTACAAGAGAAGGTGTTTTTTCCTTTTAGTAAATTCAGAACACACACAGAGCACATTTGTGTCTACTTCATTTAACGATTTACTGTATGCTTCACTTCATTATGACACAGCAGTGGAAAACCAGACCAGCTATTTAGATTAGAATCTAAAAAATAATGTCTAAGTCATTTTGTGCAGGTGTGTGAGTAAAAGACACTTCCCCCTCAGCAATCAGCAGAATGCACACACACACCAAGACACACTTGTGGTTCAGAGGCCACTTGAAACGAGGTTCTTGAATTCAGATGAGCGTGTGGTTAAAGGGAACACAGATGCACACAGACACACAATTTGCAATTTAAACAGCGTTTTTGTCCAGTGCCATGTGATCGTTCCTTTTATCGGTTACATTGGCTCGACTCACTGATCCATCCCTTCACATCAGTGTTTGTCTGTCTTTCGCTGTCATTCAGCTTGTAAATGCGAATGTGGAGGTCGACATATAGGTGCCTAAACACAAGAGATGAAACTCAACTGAAGACGTGAGCGGATGTGGTGGATAGATGACCTGACGTGAGATAACAGGACATTTATCAGGTTTGTTTATCTCTCTTGTGATCTGTTGTCATAGCTTTATGAGCCTATCTAATGCTATAGCTCTATGCTGGGCCTGTTGGTTTCCATGGTAATGCTGATAGAGATGTTGGATAACCTCACACTGGATGACCTTCCTTTTCAACTAATGTGTTAGTCTGTGTGTTTATGATGGTCATGTGCTTGTTGCTTTATTTCACGAACAAAATAAAAAAATGCACAGAGTCTTAAGTCATGGTATGTGTTTAGCATGGCAGGTCTAATGCAGGACTCACACAGGCTGTCTGTAAAAACATGGGCAGAGGAGGAGAGCGAACGGGCTGACAGCGCACTTAGCAGGTACACACACACACACACAAACACAAACACACCTTTGCACTGTTTTATGTGAGAACCTTCATTGACATAAATGCTTGGTCACGTGTTTTAAACATTCTGCTTGCTCACTTTGAACTGCTCATCAAATTGCAGTGTTGGTCAGCACCAGAACCCACCACTGAAACATATAAACACACGAATTGATGCTACATTATACAGGTCAATGCTGTGTAGAGCTTTTCCAGGGTTTTTATGCTTTTAAACAGTGGAGTAGATTCTTAAGTTGTACTCTGATATGGTTAGAAAATTCAGTAAAATATAATCTGCAGAAAGTTTGCAAAATAAACTCTTCTCTCTGATGTGCCCTGATTCTCATTTTCTTATAAGTAGTGGAAAATACCAGTTTATACTACAAAGTGCTGTCAGGGAGAAAACAAAAACTTCAGTAGAATTTGTACTCAAGGTTGTGTTCAGTTTAGATGTCTGTCCAAATTTTAATTAGTTCATACATGGGTTCATGAGGACGTTTGTGGAAGACGTTCAGATTGTGTGTTGAACAAGATGTGAGGTCAATGTGAACAGAGTGAACGTGCTCTAAGACCATTTACCACAAACAACTGTGGGGTCCAAGTGGAGGCTGCCATCTCCTGCTGCAAACTTTACATTCTTCAATTTTCTCATTTAGTGTAATTTATTTCTTAACTCTGCTTTTACTGTTTTTCCCGCGGGTTAATGTGATTAGTCTTTTTCAGGTTTACATCATTTCATTTAAATATGTGCAGGCCCATCAGTACCCATCATTTCCAAAGACATCTTCAACCAGTCCCCTAAAGAATTGCTAGAAGTGTCTTTATTTATCTATAGCAAATCATTTTCAGGTTGTATTCCTAGATTGTATCACAGTATGGCCCCTATTACAGTATGTTGTTGTGTCAATATATTCATAACTAAATAACATCTAACCGTTTTTCATGTCTCTGAATATAAATTGCAGTTTACAGTGTCTGACATTAGTCCCGGTAGGTGGAAACATATCTATTACCATAGCTTCTCTTAATATGTAACTAACAGGAACAGAGAACTGCAGGCAAACATAAAAAAAAAAAAAATCAATTTAAATATAGGATATGAAAGGTTCAATTTAAAGTTGTTGTGTGTCAGATGTTGATGAGGACTGAGCACAGATAATAAAGAATCTCGTAGATCAGAGGAGATGTGGGGAATATTTGTATTTTCTCACAACTGTGTGACAGGGACCATGTATAGAGGGATTTACTTTGGAGAGGTGATGGAGTTGGGAGCAAACATTGAACACTGAGGATGGAGAGGAGGAAAATAAGGGGTGATACACAGTTCTGAAAAAGGACTTTTCCTTGTGATTGTTGTTCACTTCTGGGAATATCTGGAAGTTTTGGCTAGTGGCTGGTTGGATGTTGCCAATCTACAGATATATTTCCTGTCTACTGTAGCATCCTCATTTCCATTATGAATATGTAGAGGGTTAATGCTACATGTCATTGATTATTACGTTAACTGCAAGGCTGAGTAGCAGAAGCAAAAGTTATTTTGATGAAATTCAGTCCTGGTATTCAGATAATGTAGATACGTGTTGATAGCTGTGTGGTCTTCATTCATGCAGAACATGGATATACCTGTCTGAAAAAATATGGTTTTGATTTAATTAAAACAGAAATGTAATTTATTGGGTAAAAGGTTCTAAATAAATATTTACCTGTTAACACATTATGTGAAGGGTAATGTGACAATACTGAGTGGATCTCTGCCCCCTGCTTCTCCACTTATGTGTTGACGTGTCAAAATGACAGATCCTCTTCAATGTTTTTGGCATGCAGTGAATCTTCTCTGTTGCATTCACGATCAAATCATCTTGCTTAGTAAGTACATTTCTATTAAACATGCAAATGATTCAAGGACTCTTGTGGTTCTTGGTTACATTCTAGCAGCTCTGTAGAGGACACATCAAGCAGGTTACACAGGAATTGCACTGATGTACCGGCTCATATCTAACTGAAATGATGTAAAATATAAGAGAGAGAGCCTGAGATAAAATTGACTCATTACATTAAGCTGCAGAAAAAACAGGAAAAGGAAGTTAACAACAGAAATGAGAAAATTATGAGAAGAGCCAGTTTTCCGTGAATTGTATAACTAGTGTGGAGGCAAGAGATGGTGGATAGATGGTGGATGTTAAATGCAGCAGAGAAGGGTTGTAGGAGGAGGATGGATGTGGTACTGCAGGTACAATGTACTGTTGCTCTAACTCTCCATTTACAAATGTGATGTTTGGAACTAAAAAGCCTTATGTCAGCTTCACTTCTTTGCTCTTTTGTTTTCTGAATGCTGAGGCGTTGGTGCCCGTAAAACATCAACACCATAAAGAGGAGGATAGACTCCAACCCTGGCGTATTTCCGTGGGGACGGTTCAGTCTCTCACACAGCCTGTACTTAACACGGTCTCGCAGGTCAGGACTGTAGGGACAAACCCGACCACTGTTATACCTGTGAGGGGCAGAAAAAAACACAAATTAAATCAGGATGAAACATGTGATTCATTAATTAACACGCGGCAAATCCCACAAACATACTTCACCATATCATCCTCCACTTCATGGTAGATGTCCTGGTACTCCTCCACTGAGTGGTTGTGGATCTTTAGAGGGCCGTTGTTGTGCTGCACTAGGGCAGTGGAGGGCTGGGAGCTAGGGGAAACTGTGGGGAGGACTGGCAGCTCAGCGTGTGGGTTGGTGGAGGGAGGCCTGGGACCAGATTCATCAACCATGAAATGTGCTGAGCTGGGCTGGAAGTCTGAGAAGTTGTATCCAGAGTTATCTCCCCTTGTTCTTCAGTAAGAAGTTTAGAAGGACAGGACTCAGAGGCCCCCTTCCTCTTGCGGGAAGGGTTGGCAACCGAAACAGCCTGTTGGTGCTTTGGTTGGTAATTCAGGACCTGGTGGGTGTCAGAAACACATGAGGACATGAGGCTTCAGTGAACTTTTTATAGATTCTGATTTTAGACAAACAATATCTTGTTGTTACTCAGTTGGATGAAAGATTCAGTATAGGATACAATAATTGTGAACATGAAATTGCAATAACAAAAGCTCTCACAGAGTGGTGATAATTGATAAACATGGGATCTAAGCAGTGCAATAAGCAGTATTTACAGTATAATGTCCAAATGGTACATGTTTTTTTTAAAGCTGTTTTATTCTCTAGTTATTCAGGAATTACATTTTACTCCATATGGACCATATTAGTCTTTTTCCAACCTGGCTGTCCCTGCAGCATGGACACTGCAGGCTTCCTTCCATTCTCTGCCTGGTTTGCAGAGGTTCTCCGTCCTTGATAAAACTCAGGGTCCTGAAGGTTGATGGCCTAAAACAATACACACACAAGACACAATGAGGCTAAGACATTAAATGCAGCATCTGGAGTGAATACTGTGCGGTAACTTAACAATTTCCTGTAAAAGTCTCTCCTTGAAATTGACTGGTAGTTTCCATTAATATTATTTTTAGTTTTTAAAATGATGCTGGTTTTAAAAGTAGATTTTGATACAAGATATGGTCTCAAGGTCAGATAATAAAGTAGGACCACCCTAAGACCTTGATCGTGTCAGTTGGGGGTATGTTTTCCTGCATATTCATACAATGAGTTAAATTACTACAAATCACTGTTTTGCAGAGAAAAGATTCAGGAAACATTAAACTAGATGTAACTACTTCACAGTGTTGAAGTCCTGTACACATTGTGTCACAGCTTAGTAATATTTAAAAGGTTTTTGTCTATAGTATTTAAGAATCAACTATCATCATAATGATGATAAAATGCATTACACATTTTCCAATAATGTCTTAAAACTGATTTTCCTTGGTGCTGGTTGCGAGGCTGGAAACAATCTAGTTTAAGAGTAGCATCCAGGCGAGATACAAATTGTAAATTTTGCAAAAATGCCATAAGAATCTTAGCAGGAAAAATGAATAATACAGTCACTAGTGGAATAGAAGGACAAAAACTAGAAATGGAGGATGAGGCAACAAAGTGAAAGTGTTACAATCTTCCTAAGATGAAATGCTATTTTTTTTTTCCACATTGTCATTGGTGATTCCCTGGTAACATGGGAAGTCAAATGGTTACAGTTGATCAAATGTAATTTTTCTTCCTTACCCTGTCCATCCTCAGTCCCACACACTGATGTACAGCTCAAACTCCATCCCATAACTTTACCAGTTATGTTTTTAAGTATTTTATTTTATGCCAATTAGCTTATTTTAGTTATGTGTGTTTGAAATTTGCTAGGTCATGGACATAATTTACATTTCATATTAAAAGCAGCATTAATACATATATTTACATTAGCAATTGCAAGTTAATTTAAAATGTGAACGATCCTGTTGAACGAAATATCCCAGACCCTGTACAGAGCAAATCATAATTCTACATATTGATTCACTTTTCTAGCCTGCAACATTGTTCAGTCTCACAATTGTCATTAACCCTTTTAGCAAGAAGCTACAACCCACATCTTCAGTGAACAAAAACACCAGGATTGTGGTGTACAGGGGTTTACTAGTGCTAATGCAAGCTACAAATTATACAAGCAGGGTCAGAACTACACATACATCCACTCAGATTTCTCTGAGTTCTCAAATTAATTTTAGTTTGTCAGTTCTTCAGCATGAACTTAAACTGTCAGCTAGATGGTTAAAACTCGGTCACATTGTTTCATCAGGACACTGGCACCAAACACACAAGCAGTTTTTATGCCAGATGCCCTTCCAGATGCAACCCTCCCATTTTTTTTTTTTTAATTTTGGCTCAGGACCTTCACCAAGGTGGCCCTTTGGTAGCTGAGCCACACCTGGTAGGGTTGGTTTCAAACCCGTGGCCTTCTGCATCCTAACCCAATGCTCTACCACTAAGTCCCCTATAACTTACATTAGCATATTCTCTGTAAATTTACTGTGGTGATTGTAGAGGTTAGAAAAGAATGCTTGTATCTGTTGGTTCTGACTGGTGGCCTCCTTAAGAGAAAGCCAGAAGCCAAGAGATGGAATTGTGGATTTAGGAGATGAGAGCTGCCACACAGGAAGGACTAAGCAGCTTCTTTTTATGGAGCTCATATAGACTTGCTCGATTTCCAATCACTTTACTGCCGCATTTGTCAAGCCATTTTAATTAACTTATATTCCTTAACACTGAGAGAGCCAGAACAAATAACAGAACAATGTCACCACATTTATGTAAGCTTGAAAATTGTCCAGAGTAAAAAGTCATCAGGTCTTTGCCAGACAAACAACAATTTGACTTGATCTACACCAATTCTGCCAAGAGTGTGCATTGTGTCTTCTGCATTGTGTGCAATTGTCACCCTGTATGTATAAAGTGGAGCTCACTGAATGTCAGAAAACCCCAAATAATTTAACCCTCTGAATCTAATTCTATCGTAAAATAAAAATTAGTTCGCATATTAGCATATAACCTTCCCATTGGAACTGTATAGTGTATAAAGAGACAGATATTCAGGCTGTCAGGATTAGTTTTTAAAGGTGGACTCAAGAGCAACAAGGTGAGAGGGGTTGAGTAAATAAAGGACTTTATTAACCATTATAGGAAAAGACAAGAACCAACAACTAACATAAGTTCACTCCTGTAAAAGGACAAAGCTGAAATAAGGTCAGTAAGGGAAACTAAAACAACAATCCCCAGGAACAACAGAAAACTGGAAAACGAAACCTTCATGAAACCCATAAACTAAACCAACACTAGAAAACAAAATCCTACCCACACTCGAAAAAAGCCCACAAACAGGGAAGGACTGTCGCAGAACGAAAAACCAGAAACAAACCTCAGACCAAAGGAACAGAAAACAGAGTCCACTAGACCAGGGTCATGAGTCCAAGAACTTTGAGTTATTAGGAAAGACAGTGTGTTGCATGAATGGCAGCACCAAACAACGGCAATGATCCAACCAGGAAAAGAGGGAGAGCTGGTTTTAAAAAGGAAAACAATTGTGACTGATGATGAGTGGTAAGGCTGTAGAAATAAATGGGGGACAGAGAGTGGAGAAAAAGGGGAACAAAATAAAAGTCCAGGGCAGGAAGACACAGGGACTGCTAGAGACCAAAACAGAACAAAAACAAAAGTAAATATTAGATTTGTATATTGTATATGTATATTTCCTTTTTTATCTGCAGCATTAAAGGTGTCTTGTTCAATATGTGTTCTTTTATGCTCCATGACAAATCTGTGTTTCCTATTTAAAATGAAACCTTAAAACCACTTCTTAAAATAATGCACTCCACTGTGTCCCATCCCCACAATAACCTCTGTAATAGACACACAGTAGAATTAGCACCTATCTTATGGTTTTAGACCTCAATTTAAATCTAATCAATGTAATGAAGAGTAGCTGCTGTTGGTGAATTATTCTGTAGATTTTTTATCATTTTGTTTTCTCTGTGTGGTAATATGTGTGTAGAGCACAGTCGATGTGTGATGACAGTTCTTCAGAGCTGCAGAGAATGGCAGCCAATGACAGGAAAGATATTAATTCCCAGAATTCCTTTCGTGGGCGAGGAGCTCTGTCCAGGTATGGTAGATGATAAATAACCTCCTCCTTAGTGTAACGTATATTTTTTTCATTTGTGTACGTATTCAAGTGTGAATTTAAATGTGACTTTTTTCCCACTATGGCTTAATATCAGGGAAATTGGAGTCTGATGATCTGAATGTAAATGTGCTTTTTGTCTGTCTATAGGATAGTAAGTATGGTGATGACTCTTAGAGAATGGGCTCAGAAGAGCCTGGCCGAAGAGACGGAGAGGCCCGATTCGTTCTTGGAACGTTTCAGAGGTCCCGCCAACATGGACATACAGGCCCCGCCCAGCAGGTTCAGCCACACCCACACTGGCTCAGACGCAGATAATGAAGTCAGACAATCCAGACGCACGTAAGGCAACACAAACAAAAAGCACATGACCCCACCTGCCACCTAGATACACCTGTAAAACTCTTATCCCTTTCTCTCAGGAAAAGAAAGTTTAAGGTCGTGGTCTTATCCCCATCTGATGACACATACTACCACTGGCTGATGGTGATTGCTACTGCTGTTTTTTACAACTGGACCCTGTTAGTTGCCAGGTTGGAAATGATTATTTTCACTAATAGTACTTGTGGCCATGCCGCTATTCCTATTCCTTGTTCCACTTTTCTATCAATTACATCAAAGAATATTTCATTGCTTAGCTTCCCTTTCAGTTTGTACTGTGCTGAATGACTCTTTATGCATTAAGCTGAACGTGAGCATGCAGAATGGCCCGTTCATTATTTAGTATTTCCATCCCATTTGCAAAAATGTGTTTAGTAATTCCTCGTGGAAAAAACATTTTGGGCTGTAACCTTTAAATGATAATAGAAAATGTGACGTGTCAGCATCACACAGATCACAGGGGCCACCAGAGTTTCTGTTCAAAAGTCTATGTGTTTCTTTAGAGCCTGTTTCGATGAGCTTCAAATGAGAACTGTGCTGGTGTGGTTGGTACTGGACTACATCTGTGATGGAGTCTACATCCTGGATATAGCCGTTCGACTCCACACAGGCACTGAAAACAATGACACTAAATATACTTTTTTTTCTTTTAGCCATCTGTCTGAATTTTGCCTACATTTTTAATTCCTATCTTTATGTTTATAAAGGTTTCTTGGATCAAGGCTTGATGGTCAAAGACGTGCGGCGTCTGAGAGAAACCTATGTTCGAACCTTGCAGTGCAAACTCGACATCTGCTCCATCCTTCCCACTGATCTTTTCTATTTGACCACTGGAGCCAGCTACACCCCTCTGCTTCGCTTTAACCGGCTCCTGCGCCTGACACGCCTCTTTGAGTTCTTTGAACGTACCGAAACACGAACAGGCTACCCCAACACCTTCCGCATCTGTAAACTGGTTCTGTACATCTTGGTGATCATTCACTGGAATGCCTGTGGATACTACAGCTTCTCCAAGGTTCTTGGACTAGGCTCTGATTCTTGGGTTTATCCCAATGCATCTGATCCTGAGTTTGGCTCCCTGACCAGAAGTTACATATATTGTCTGTACTGGTCCACTCTGACACTGACTACTATTGGAGAGACACCTCCCCCTGTTAGAGATGAGGAATACTTGTTCTTGATATTTGACTTTTTAGTAAGTCCTTTGCAATGATGCAACATTGGTTAAAATGATCTCACATTTAACCAACAGTAGACTGGATCCACAGTGGGTCACTTGTCCCAGTCTATCCAAACAACTTATTCTCATATTCTGTCCTAGGTTGGTGTTCTGATATTTGCATCCATTGTGGGAAACGTTGGATCCATGATTTCTAACATGAATGCTACAAGAGCGGCCTTTCAGAGCCGTGTAGATGCCCTGAAACACTACATGCATTTCCGACATGTCAGCAAGGTGCTGGAGCATCGTGTAATCCGCTGGTTCGACTACCTCTGGACCAATCAGAAGACAATAGATGAACAGGAAGTGTTGAGGAACCTTCCCAATAAACTGAGAGCTGAGATTGCTATTAATGTCCACCTGGATACACTGAAGAAGGTAAAGAAGCCTTATACAATGTGACCCAACTTTATTTACTTTTCACAGAGTTACAGTATGTTTGGTTCTATTTCTGGTGGAAGTGTTTTTTTTAACTTTAAACTTTATAGTTTGCATTTGTATGTGTGTGTGAACATAGGTGCGCATTTTCCAGGATTGTGAGGCTGGCCTCCTTGTGGAGTTGGTGTTAAAACTTCAACCACAGGTTTTCAGTCCTGGAGACTATATCTGTAGAAAGGTCAGTATTGTATTTACTTGTATCGATAACATAATGTGAAGTGCTGCCTCTTGCTTGAAATGCTGCACATTTCAGTCACAGAGTGCACATTAATGTATTTCGCTTGTTCCACCCGCCCAACTCCATGCCCACATTGATGCCACGGAAATAATATTTTAGAGACTATTGTTGCATGTCGTACTCCCTCTCTCTCTCTCTCTCTCCTCATGTTTCCTGTCTGCCTTTTCACTATAAACGCAGAAATGTGACATAACAAAATATCCACTGCCTATTTTGTGATTCCTACTACTCCTAGTTCAATCTTCCCTTGGAATTTTCTTGTAATCAAACAAGGCCATTTTTACATTATGCCCACATATTGTGTATCCATGAGGATGTCCAAAGGTGACAAATATTTCCTTCTTCAAACAACATCTCCAGTGCCAGTTGAGCTTGCTTTTATAATTGACAACTATAAATTTACTGCACTTTCAAGCCCACATGCCACACTTTTCTCATATATTTTAATAGAAAAATGCTGCGACAGTTTTTAAAATGTGGATATGTGTGGTGAAAACCTTCTGTGACACAGACTCACTCAGCAGCCCAGGCAGTGGTGGAGAGATATTCACTTCCAAAAGTTTTGTTAAATGAAGCTCACCCTACTGACCCATCAGAGAACACCAACGATTATTGCTTATTGCTGTCCACATTTTGGTAAATGATTGGCTTTACCACATAAAGATCTAGCCATTTTCTGCTGTTCACTTGAAAGAACATTAGAAGAACTAATTTATATTCTTTGCCTTTTGGGTTCAAGGGAGATGTAGGTAAGGAGATGTATATAATTAAAGATGGGCAACTGGCAGTGGTGGGTGAGGACGGAGCAACTCAGTTAGCTGTTCTGACAGGAGGAAGCTGCTTCGGAGAGATCAGCATCTTGAACATCAGCGGCAGCAAGATGGGAAACAGACGCACGGCTAATATTCGCAGTCTGGGGTACTCGGACCTCTTCTGCCTTTCCAAACAAGACCTGATGGAGGCACTTCAAGAGTTTCCCGATGCCAGGGCCCAGCTGGAGCAGAGGGGACGGGACATACTGCAGAAGGAGGGACTTTTGGAGGAAGTTAACGTGTCTGCAGGTGAAGATCTCGAGGAAAAGGTGGAGAGGCTGGAAACCGGTCTGGATCGGCTGCAGGTTGGTGAATCGTATTCCGCAACTGCTGCCGTTGGTTCCAAACATTCGTTGCAAGAAAGCCTCTAAACTAATGATGACACTGTTTTCAGACAAGTTTAGCCCGTCTACAGAGTGAGTACAACTCTTCCCAGCTTCGAATGAAACAGCGAATCACAGCCCTCGAACACAACATCACCACAGTAGCAACAGGCAGCGGCTTCCTTTCAGACGCTGACGGCACCGAGAGTGTTTCTGGTGGTGAAGGAGTTCGCAGTGAGGTCAACATCCGGCTCTGATGGACATCCATGGACACACAGCACAAAGCATTGTTTATGGTATGGAAAAAGATTAAAAAGTACTATACATATTTCTCTTTCTTTGATGTCTAAGTCTCAGTATTTAACATAATGTATTTGTATTGTGTTTTGAAGCTTCCCTAATGTCTGTACATTTATCTTTTTAAAATTTTTCAGGACATTAATGTCCTACAAGTGTTCACTGAATTCATTTATATTTATTGTACCTGTCATGTATTTATATATATGAACAGTATATACATTAAATAAATAAACCTCAAAACAAACTATTCTTAATATTTTGATCACAGACAAGGGTTTATACAGGGATTTACAATGACAACTATCCAATTTATTTGTTTTTGGACATGTCCTCATTTATGCCTTATTAATTAAAGGGCAGAAAACGATCAACATAAATGTTTGTGATTTCCTGTCTGCTATAAAGATTTGTAGAATTAAAGATGGCAAACATAATGTATACACTGGCACATATTTGTACTCCATCTGATAGATGTTTTGTTTAATCCAAGAGAACACAACACTTTTTCATAAACCTCTTATACATATCCAATAAAACATTCACTGCAAATGAAGGGGATTTTTTTGTTAATGGACATTTCCGGATTGTCCGGATTATATGTCTTCTGCAAGGATGTCATTTGTGTTTTCTTTGAAGCTATTCTCTTTTTTTTTTGGCCAAAAGCATGGATTACAATAATTCTTTTTCTCTGCAACGTGGACAAACTTGGAAAGTAATTTTTTTTCTAAAAACCCTCCATCCAGTTTCTGTTTATGTTTAATGTATCAGCGGCTTCCTCAATAAAATACTGTTAAAAAACTGCATTAACCCTAACAATGACACACTGTGTGTATGTGGGAGTGAGTGTGTGTCTTATTAACTAGTGCACTTCCCCATTGCATCTGCAGCATGTCAGCAAGTTGCATGGGACCAAAGTCCAACATCACATGACTTTAGCATTTCAGGAAGCAACTATTAGAAACAGTGAGAAATCACTGTATTACAAAAGGTAGAAACACATTGTTTGCTTCCTCTGTTCTCTTTTTTTACTTTCACTTCTTTTTTGTTCTGTTTTTGATGCTCTCTTTCTTTTCTTCCACTTTACTTCTTCTTGTCATGTCTGCATGCTGCTGTGCATCATTTCCATAATGAGCAGTCGGTCCGATTTTATCCTTCCATTCCTCTCTCTTTTTTGTTGGTCTTATGTTTAGATCTCCTGATTACAATAGAAAAACAATATTTCTTTGTTCACTTCTCATTCAGACGCTTTGATTATGGTCTTATCAGTGGACTTGACTTGAGTTTGCACGTGTACACCTGCAGTATTGTGACTGGTTATCATGTGTATGTGGACATGTGGGGACTTTGTGCACGTGAAAGTGTGTGTTTCAGAAATGGAGATCAGCTTCGTGTTGTTTATGACGCTTGGTGCTGCTGTGACACCAGTGTCTGCTGCACCACAGGTAAGACCTGTTTTTTTCAAGTTTTTGTTGACAACACTACAGGCTCGCATAGACTTAAAACCAAATACAAAATCCTTTTTATCATGCGAACATTGGGCAGGGGTAAAAAATAGATGTTTTGTAGGATAGATGTTTGTTCTCTTTATAGTTCTGAAATGTAATAATGCTACTTGGCTAAAGGTTTGTTTCATTAGCAAATGCACCAGAGGTAAAGAGCTGGATAAAATTGTCTTCTCCTACTGCTCAGTATGTTTGTACTATTTCTAGAAATGAATAGAGTTAAAAACTAAAGTGAAGTATTTTTAAACTCCCCAGACGGACATAATCTGCATAACCTAAAACATGATAACATGCTTTTACTATTTCGTCACACTGACTTCATAATACCTAGTTTGCCTTTCACACGATCGGCTTGTGATATTATACAGTAGTTTTCATCTTTGACCTTAATACCACTTGCTAGTTAGCATTTTTTGGCTAGATATACTGTTGATATCATTATGTACCAAATGAAATACATAATTTGTATGTACTCTAGCTGGGAATAATAGAGAGCCTCCTATTGGCCGCCCATCAGCGTCCCTGGCTCTGGAGTGTCTATGTGTTCACTGTTGGACTTCCCATCATTCTCTTCATAAGCTTCATGTGGCCTGACAAGGTAGAATCATTTTCCTTCAGTGTCTGTGTGGATTTGAACTACAACAGGTGATCTGGTCTGGCTCTCTAGAGGCAGCTAAATTACTAATTGCACGATGTCTGTGCATTTGTGCATGAATGTGTTTGCATATAGAGGTTTGGGCCCCCTGAGGAACAGTATTACTATAAGAAGTCAGACGATGCTCAACCAGACCACCCTGAGTCGTCCCCTCTGACACAATCAGTAGATGTCAAAGGTAACACTTTTTTTTAACATCATTATATTGCATGTCACAGCATTAGTAACAGGGGTTCCCTTGTTTCCCATGCACTTTGTTTCGTACTAGAACGCACCTCTGATGTGTGTGCATGGTTAAATTGTGACTTATTAATCTTGCATCACATCTTTTTCTCAGTGTAGCAGTGTGGAGAACGGCACATGTTTGTAGTTGATGAGTTGCTAAAGTGGGTCTCTAAGAACCATCTAGGTTAGCACTTTGTTCTTTGACAAATACACACACCAGCAAGTGAAAACTACATGCCCAGTGATGAGCATTAAATAAGTTGTATTTTGCACCTTGTTTTAATTAGACACTGGCTATATATATCTGTAATAGCTAGTGAGAGAGAGCGAGAGAGAGAGGTTGATCAGGATAATGCTCTCTCATTGTTTGTTGACTTTGAATAAACAAATGCAAAGCGTGTTTTCAGTGATGCTGTGCTAAAAACAGAACTAGAACCATCTCTGCTTGACTCCACAACTGCACTGTGATGACTTTATCAACATGAGCAAACTAAAGCCTAACGGCAAATGCACAGAGAAGACAGTCTGGTGTAAAAAGTAAAACAATTTTCATCGAATGATTTATATTTATTCATTCACACATGTTGATGTGGCATATTTTTTTACTCAGGATGCCATTCCTGCCGCAACCCTCCCATTTCTTTTATTTGGGCTCGGGGCCCAGCACCAGGGTGGCCCTTGGTGGCCCGTGGGGTGGGATTCGAGCCTGCGGCCTTCTGCATCCCATCCCAATGCTCTACCACTGAGCCACCAGGCCCCCTGGATTTGTTAGCAGTAATGGTTGTATAAACAATGTTGGTTTCTTCTGTTTCCCTTTCTATTTAGCAAAGGCTGACAAAGCTGTAACAAGGAAGAGAGACAATCATGGAAACCACAGAAAGTCTGACTTGGACTTGAAGGTGAGATTCAACACTTTCATGTGATAATGATGATGCTGAAGGTGCAAAAGCACTTTCGAAAGTATTAAAGGAAGCCTTTACTGATATTTAACTTGCTTCATTTGGATCTGGTTTGGGTTGTAGATATAAATTCATGCCATTAAACTTCCCTGTGACTTCCCTATATTAAAATATCACTTGGAGGAACCTTCGATTTAGATTATGTCACGAGTTTGTAATCATGGTCAATCTGCTCGCTGCCTTTCCAGCGCTCCTCCAGATGAGATCATCTGATCTACTAACGATGAAAAACTCCCCTGGGTGATGTCATCTGGAGTTTTTCCGCTAGAAACATGGAACCATTTTAATACAGGAAAGTCAGAGAGCAGTTTAAAAGCATTAATGTACATTTACATCTTAAACTAAAGCCATACAGAGCAGGTTGAAAACGGGTGAAGCCGCTCTTTAATGTTTTACAAGGAGACGACTTGTCATTGTATGATATTTATTTAACATATATATTGGTGGGTTTTGGATTTTAATAGTGAAAAGAACATGGATGAAGTGAAGCTCATCTCTTGCAGCACAGGTGGAGTTGTTTGCCCTGCATCACAACTTGAAGGTCACTGGCTTAAATTCACCAGCCAGCTGCTGCATTTCTGCATGGAGTTTGCATGTTCTCCCCATTTTGTGCGGGCTTCCTCTGGTTTCCTTCCACAGGCCTTAAACATGCATGTTAGGTTAATTGTTGCCTCTAATTTGCTTGTAAGGTGTGAATGTGACTGAATAGTTGTCTGTGTATGTCTCTCTTTGTTGGCCCTGTGATAGACTGTCCAGGAAGAACCCCGCCTCTCACCCAATCTTAAGAAATGTTCTGGTACTGGTGCTAACAAAGTCAAAGAACCCAGGCACACGATGAAGCTCTGTTCAACAAATCCATCTGGGCTCTGACTGGTGCAGCCAGAGCCCAGACCTCAAGCCAAGAAATGCTCAGACATCCTGAATATTGCAGAGCTGAAGTGTTTCTCTGAAGAAGATTACAGGCTTATCTGATCAGCCATAAAATCTTTCCAATATCCAACATGCCGAAATCCATGACCAATGTTTTATGTGTACATGTTGATTATTCTGTTTAGAACTGTGAAGACATTGTAACATAGTGCTGAAGTAAAATATGAATACAAATGGGTGGTAGTTGCACTTTGACTTGACAGCTGTGGATTTTGTGCCACTGAACAGTTCAATGAAAAAGGTATAAAAATGGATTGTAAATGCTTGTGTGTGTTTGCTTTGTGTGTGTGTGTTTAGGACCCTTGATCAGCACTACAACCCTGCACACTCAAGAAAGGATGAGCGATCACATCTTTGGCCTGTTGGATTGATGACCGGATAAAACAACACATCCTATAAAACAACAGAAACAAAAAAACGTTGCTTCACTAATCACATGTGTTTAATCAGGTTTTCAAGAGTGTGTTAAGCTAAAATAAAATATATTTAAATGTACCCATTAGCGCAATGCACAAAAACACAAAATACAGCAATAAAGAGGAAAGTATTTGGGCTGGTCTCTACCTCTAGGACTATTAAAGAAGGATTTAAACTCTACAGTTATTCTAAGCTATTTGATTTAATCTTTTTCTAAGTAAAAGATTTAGATATTATCCAGGCAAAACTAAAATGACATCACACCTAAATATATTGATTTATGCATGGAATTTTTGGATAGTTTGTTAAAGGATTGCACATTTTGTCCTTATGCACTTTTTTGCCCATAGTTGAATGAGAAGAGTGATTCAATCCTCATGTGTGCACAGTAAATACAAAGGTACAGCCAGCAGTCAGTTAGCTTAAAAGCTTAAAAGGCCAAGAAACAGCTGTGGAAACACAAGCCTTGGTACCTGCTGGACCTGCTGGACGTGCAGAAAAGTTGAGAGGTTGTGTACGAGGTAAAAAAGAAAAGAAAATGTAATTATTTGCAAAAGGTAAAACACCTGATGGAACATCTTATTTGAAACAGGTAACTGGTAACACGTCTGTACCATGATTGTTTTTGAAACATGTTTTTAGCATCAAATTCAATATATGTGTAAATCTATTTTTCAACAAATAATAATGTAAATTCTTCAAATCATTCTTCAAATGATTTGTAAATCATTGCATCCAAAAATGGGGTTTGCACATACAGTACATTGGCTTTAAACCCGAGAGGTCTTTTAACTAGATGTGAGCAAGCAGCAGTGTATATATTTTTTTAATAAAATAAAAGTCTAAACCAGTCAGTTTCAGACACAAATACAACCCCCTGACACTGAATTTATTTTTTATGTTGTGCTGCTGGCAGTAGCAACTGGCTACATACCTAATGCAGACCTACACTGTGTGAGTGGTAGCGTATGAAGTTTCTTATTGCATTTTTGCCAAAATGTCTTTTCTAGACAGAATATGTGTCTCCTTCACTATGAAAAATCAACACCAGCCACATCGTTCACTCAAGTTCTGTTCTGCCTTTCCCTGCGTTGTTCTGAGGTGACCTTCAACATTTAGCTGTTTGCAACATTAACTGAAATGCCCCTGCAGTTTAATAACACTCACAGAGAATACTCACTAGATAAGTGAGCATTTGGGGAAGCAGAAATCAGAGAGCAGGCAAGTGGAGAACAGAAGACAGGACAAGACAGATGGTAGGACACAGACAACAACAGAGAGATCTGGATATGTTGAGCAACACCTGGTGCATTTTTGGCATTGTTTTTACTAATGAAACACATGTGCTTGTATTATAATGTGTGTTTTGTTTCACACTGCCTAATAATAATAAAGTACTTTTTGATTCTGTGCTATCACATAAGACCATAAAAGTACATTTTTCCTAAAAGTGTTTTTTTTTGGCACATGTGCATATTTTTTGTTCTAGACACTCACCGCATATTTTTCATATTTTATGACCATAGAAAATCTGGCATTTCTTTGGTCTCTGGTTTTGTTTGGCCACAGTTTTGTTTGGCTCAGGTAGGTGGGGGAAAATCTAACATGCTGTTGCTTAAACGGATAAAACTGAATGTTGTGAAGTGGAAGAGTCTTTCTTTGTTGGACTTGTTTGGTCCCTGTAGTGTTGCGTGATCTGAACATAACGAGGATGGGAAGCCTACTGCAGCTGCTCACAGGACTAATGCTCATCACAGCATGTTCTCAGCCTCTCACTGCAAGTACCCTGTGCTGTTTACCATTTCATTTAAAAAGGCTTAGATGCTAATTCCCAAACCATATAAGCTTATGCGAGTGCATATGTATATTTTTTACACATGCTATGTTTATTTTCAATTCTCTACTGTATGACTGTTATCATAAATATCGTCATGTGTTTTGTTGATATGCACTTTGAACATAGTGAGGTATAGTCTGACAAAGAGAAATAGTCTTTCCAAAGATCCAGAACTAAAGTATTTCCACCATAAATGACAAACGAGTGCTACTTTTAACAACATTGCATTTCCAAGTTTATCTATTCCTTAGATACCTCAGTTTAACAGTGTTTGGATATCTTGAGAAAAGTAGTTCGAAGCAATCTACACTGTGTTATATCTGTTTTGATAACGTACCTGATACCAAATATAAGAACAACAGCTTTTAGCTTGTCCCTTCAGTGGTCACCACAGTGAAACATGTTCTGCATGTTGATTTGGCGTGACTTTTTACGCCTGCTGTAACCCTCACATTTTTATGCGGGCTCGGGACCACCACCAAGGTAGCCCCTTGGTGGATGGGTGGGGCCACACCTGGTGGGGTGAGATTCGACCCTGCGTCCTTCTGCATCCCAACCCAATGGTCTACCCCTGACACGTCAGTGTCTTCTTGTGCCAGTCCCAAGTCTGAATAAATGCAGAGGTGTTGTGTCAGGAAGGGCATCTGACATAAAACACAAGCCAAATTAAAAATGCAAATCATGACTTTCACAGGGAAAATGACTCCCATACAAGATCGGGCGAGGCCCGGGTGAACAACGACCCTACAGGGTAGCGGTGGAAATTGGACTACTGTTGGTCGAAGAAGGAGAGAAGGAAGGAGTGTTCATAGGCAGAGAGAGAAGAGGAAAGCTAAGAATGTAGGACTGACAGTAGGGACTCTGAATGTTGGTACTATGACAGGGAAGGATAGAGAGTTGATTGACAGGATGCAGAGAAGGAAGGTGGATATACTGTGTGTCCAGGAGACCAGGTGGAAAGGTAGCAAGGCTAGAAGCTTAGGAGCAGGGTTCAAATTGTTCTACCATGGGTCAGATAGGAAGAGAAGTGGAGTAGGAGTTATCCTGAAAGAGGAGTTTATGAGGAATTCAATGTTGTTAGTGGTTATGCCCCACAGATAGGATGTGAGTTAGAGAAGGAGAAATTCTGGACTGAGTTGGATGAAGTGATGCAGAGCATCTTCACCCATTACAGGGTGCAGAGAGAGGAGCTGTGGTATTGTATGAGGACGTCTGAAGCGGCAGAGAAGTATGTTAGAGTGGTGCAGGACATGTATGAGAGCTGTAAGACCCATGTGAGGTGAGCTGTAGCTGTGTCAGAGGAGTTCAAGGTGGAGGTGGGTCTGCATCAACAATCAGCTCTGAGCCCCTTCTTGTTTGCTCTGGTGATGGACAGGCTGAAAACCCCTGAAAGGGAACCGACCAAAGTAAAAGAAGAGGGAACTTAAGTAAGATAAAAGTCAGTAGATGAGATAATGCAGGTTTAGTTCACACTACCGTGTTTATTTATTTTACTCCATGTTTCACTCTCTGCACTTGGTCCATTTTTGATATCGGAATGAGAGAAGGAATATAAATGTGTTTGTGTCTGTGTAGGCGTCAGACATTTGCCAGGAGAAGGTGGCTCGTCTGCAGGAAAAGGAAAAGCGTTTGATGGGCCAGCTTGAAAAGCAAGAGCTCCTGCTGCACAGATTAAAACTGCTCAACCAACCTGGCAATGTGCACATAGCCAGAGTAGACACCAACCAGGATACCCAGTACACAGGTCAGTGAGGTCCTAAGCCTAAGTAATAAAAAATATATTTTGAAACTATTCTAAGCAAAATATATCTTGTGTGTGTGTGTGTGTGTGTGTGTGTTAGACTGTGCTCAACTCTTTAGTTCTGGCTCAAAATCCAGTGGTTTCTACACAATCAGACCCCATGGCAGCTCTTCTCCATCGAGAGTCTTCTGTGATATGAGTGAAGGAGGCGGCTGGACTGTCATTCAGAGGCGGATCAATGGAAGACAGACTTTTAAAAAGTGTGGCTGCAGTCTGATTAGCAATAAAGTCAAATCCTGAAATTATTTAATGAATACTTAATGAATACATTTAGTTAACCAGTCTATCCACCTGTCTGTCTGTCTAGGTCATGGGTGGAATATAAGGAGGGTTTTGGAGACATGGATGCAGAGCTAGGAGAGTTTTGGCTCGGAAATGACAACCTGCATTACATAACTACACAAGGTCAACATCACTTCTAACAACTACATATTGTACATTGTTAAGCTGCACTTGTCGTTTTTTTTTATTTTGACTAAGGATATAACTATTTGTCATAAATCACCTGTCTCCTCTCAGTATCTTTCAGATACAAAGTCACACACCCCTGAAGTGGGGGGGCACATTACTAATCTGTGACTTGACCTGGCACAGCACACAGTCATAATGTAACATGATTGATTGTAGTTCTTCTCTGCAGCTCTCAAATGCTTATGAATGCTTAAAAAAGAGGAGACATTACATATATTATAGTATTACACAGGGGTAAAGCCGCCCGTGCGCCAACATTCACGAAATTCTCAATTTTAACATCTGATATACTCTCTTTGTACTTTTTACAATCCAATATGCAAATCTTCTCTTTTCATTTACATTGTACCCAGTGTCCCCATTTTTCTGGAAATAGGGTTTGTATAAACCACTGTGTTGTATTTCGGTATGTGTCAAGCTTCACAGTAAAAAACACAAATTGACTTTTGGGATTATTTTTTGCTATGATATGAAACAACACACTCCCAACGAACACACTTGCTGGTGCATGTTTTAGTGTAAGGCAAATTTCTTTCTGAATGCATCCCACTGTGCTCTGGAGTAGAGATTAAAGTTATCAGCCCTTTACGGGGTATCGCTCCAGAAACATTGTAGCAACGCTTCCCTCAGAATGGAGAGATACAAGAAAGCAGCAGCTGAATAGCCCACCCTATATGGTTATCTTAAAACGAAAAAGAAAGGGAAGTATGATAATTGAGGCCTCTTATCAAGTGTGGACACTGGGCTGCATGACTCCCTTTTGCCAAAACACACTTTTGCTTTTTAGTTGCGCTGAGCTTGGTTGTTTTTTTTTTTTTTTTTTTTTTATTCTTATTGGACTTTTATTGTTTTCTTTGTCTGTTCCAGGGAATTATTCTCTAAGGATCAACCTGGAAGACTTTGATGGTAACCAGCGGTATGCTGAGTACAAGAACTTTAAAGTGGCAGATGAAAAGGTGTTGATGCTAAGTGACCACTATAATATAGGACAAACTTTGATCTCAGACTGATTGGGCTGGTTTAGTTGGTTTTTGGATCAGAAGGCAAATGCTGAAGAAAGTAACTAATGTAAAGTAACTATTTGATGTATTTAACCAACTCGTTTTTGTGGGTTTACCGTAGAGTTTCCTTCTTTCTCTGTGCAGGATTAAAATAATAATTAAACATTTAATTAAAGCATTTTTCTTCCTGCTAAGAATTATATATCTATATCCATCCAATCCATATTTTCAACAATGTCTCATATCTCTCCCTGCAGGATCACTATCGACTTACTTTTGGAGCCTATGTTGGTACAGCTGGAGATGCTCTGTCTGGTGACTATCACGTTGGTGTATCAGAGTGGGCCAGTCACCAAGGTATCAAATTCAGCACCTACGACCAGGACAACGATAACTACAAAGGAAACTGTGCCCTGGAAGACGAAGGAGGCTGGTGGTTCAACAAGTATGAGTTTCTGTGATTAGAGAGTTTGCCTGTGCATGATAAAATGAACATAGTCTATAATCAAAAATATATACAGCAAAAACAGCCGTTCATTCATAAATAACATTATTTCTTTTTCTCCTCACTCTGCCAAGGTGTCACTCAGCCCACCTTAATGGCTTGTACTACCCCAATGGTTTCTACAGTGCAGCAACAGATAATGGCATAGTTTGGTACACTTGGAGAGGATGGTGGTACTCTCTGAAGACTAGCATCATGAAGCTGAGACCCATCGACTTTAAAATAGATCCCATTGATGACCTCAATGCCATTAATGACACTCCACCTCTGCAGAACAGACAGTAGCCCATATCGATTCTTTGCTTTGGAGTAGAAACAGCTTGGCAAACAGTATTAATGTGGCGTTAATTGGTGTAATAATCATATTTTATATTTAAAAACATTCTAAACCAGACTATAAACCTTATCTTATGATCCTTAAATCCCACGCAGACTTGCTGTCAAATACAATCTGCCAACGAGAACAGATTGTATCTAGCTGGAACAGAGAAGCAGTAACCAAGCAAAGTAAATATAGCCAAGATCAACCAAAGATTTAATCATTTGAACCTCTGAAAGGCCTAATAAATTTAAACACATTAACAACATAGTAAACAATTAGCTAGCACATAGCAACATACTTATTGCTTACATTTAAGAGGTGTGAATGTCAGGAAGAATATAAGCACACACAGCTGTCTGTCTTGATGGAGAAAGGGCAATGTGTTTAGGCTAACAGATACAGGCAGAGACATTGTTCAAAAATATGTGAAAAGAGCCATTATCATGTCATTATATTATGGTTTTAACCAGAGATGGGAGTGGCTTTGAAAAACAACACTGTATGTACAAGTAGCATGTCATCTTATTCTTAATGTTATTCAGTATTGCATGGAGTGACATGAACTCAGTACTGGCAATTTTTAATCTTAACAGTTTTTAAAAATTGCCAGGAGGAAATGTCAATAAATGATAAAAATAAAGAACAGGACACAAACGTAGTGTGTTTTTTTTCTTAAGATGAAACAAATTGTTTGAAATAGAACAATTAGAAATGTAAATTAGTTTAATACCTTTGTTATAATTTTCATTTTTAAAAGTTTGTCAGACAAATCTTGAATACATTTGTATATATTATAAACAGCATCAAATCCAATAGTGTTTAAAATGCAGTACTTGGAACTCCAATTTGAGTATTTTATGAGCACCGACAGCTATCCTGTTGGGCGGTGTTTCCCTAGTACATGCACGGCAACGTTTACTCCAATCCCCCCGTCCACTCGGACTGTCTCAATAATTATAACAGGCGCACCTTCCGTCGTTAACACCACTGCTGATTGGCTGATACCGTTCCCGTTCAGAATGCACGAAGACATCGGCAGTCCGCTGTCGCTGGAGGAAAAGCACAGTTAGTTGTTTGTTTTTTGTTTTTTTCCTGTCGGAGATTTTGCCCCCGACATATATGTCACTGCTTTTATGGTACATTTGATTCGACACTACAAGGCTTTCGAAACATTTTTTCTACAAAAAGGAAAGCGACAATATAGCGTTGGAATCGTACACCTTTCTAATAATAGGTAAGTAACGTTAAGCTAACATGAGCTAATGTTGAATTGGTTACTTAGCAAGAAAGCTAATGTTAGTTAGCTTATCGGTAGCTGTCGTGCAGTTAACGCTATCTTTGTAGCACATTCATAAAGCAGGTCGAGTTTGTTTACTGGTTCTTACTTGTACCATTAGTTTTTGTTTAATAAGGGTAACACCAACTTCTATTGGTTTCCTCGTTTAGCTAGGCTAGCCTAGTTGGTTAGCAACAATCACTAAGCTACCCTTCCACCTATTTGTCTCCAAGGTGACGGTGATTACTGCGCCATCCACCCCATCACCCCAGGTGACTCTGTTTCTGCTTTCTGGGAGACTGGTGGCTCCTGTCGCCTATTCCAAGACCCGTGTGTCGCCCTGTTCTTTTTTCTGGGCTACAGTGTTGTGAATCTGATGGGGCTCCGTTACTGTAGCCGATGGGCGAGCCGATGCTAGGAGAGTGGAAAACATAGTGGCGTGGGTCGCTGAGGAGATGTCAAAGCGGGGATGCCTCTTCTTGGAGACAGGATTGTAGTCGAGGGTATACACGAGTGTAGACGGTATATCTACCGCTGTGACCTGCCATATAGGTTAGCGGACCAAATTTTCAGCCTAATTAATAGTGACTCATATATGGATGGTGGGGTCGCAGTATGCCCACCCCTTCAACTACCACTACACCACTGGCTGGAGGGAGTAGCAGTACCGAAGGGGAAGAGGGGCCCATGTCTGAAACCTCCACCTCATCTGTCACCTCCGCTTTCGGGGTCATCCCAGCTTTCTGCCTGGGTGTGGTGGCAGCAGTAGTGTTTCAGCTGGTCTGGGGGGGCCTGACCCTCACCTCTTTCTTTTTGAAGCTGTTCATCTATGTGTCATTTGCCCTGCTGTGCTTCCTGGCCGGGAGCTTTGTTCTGCTAGTAAGGAAGAGTCCTCTCAAAGTTAGCTGCTTTGACAGAAACAGAAGACAATCAGCTGCACAGCTGGAGTTTTTCACCAAGCTCATGGTAAGATACTGGCATTTCTAGTTCAAACGCATTACTCATATACAGTTTGCCATTGGTAACACACACGCACACTTACAGGTCTCTGTCATATCAGATTGGCATAACATTGTTAATTATAACCTCATGGCAGTAGCAAACATTTGCTAATGTTGCTGGAATTTGTGGATTTCCGAATGGTCAAATGCTACAGTTATTTAATTGAACCTCTGTCACATCTATTCTTAACTTTAACAGTGTTGAACATACACATTCATGACTGTTTTTCATTTTTGCATCCCTAGCTGTGCGCCTTTACTCCTTCAACCTTTTCCTCTTCAATTATTTTCCTCCCCTCCACATCTTTCGCTCCTCTTTCATCTTCCCTGCCCCTGGATCATCGCTGTGCTTTTCTATAATAAATGAGACAGAGTTGTGCTGCTGGATTTAGATACACTTTAACACACACATAAATAACACAAATGTATGCTCATTTATTCTTCAAGGAAAACAATTGTATCTTTGCAGCTGGCTGGTGGCTCGCCTTAGATACAGCCACAGCCCAGCGGCTGCCTGTCAGTAGCTCCTGCTCTCTACGGATTACTTATTGATGTTGACGGCGCACAAATATTGTCACAAGCATTTGTTTGGTTGACATGCTGTATTGCCTATGACAAATGCGGTTTGCGTTGTTTGTAAGGATTTTAGGCTTATTACACACACGCAGCTCTTAATCTTCCCTTCCTGTATTTTGCCAGTATTTCCTGATGTTATGCTGCTACCCCATCTGTGATTGAAGTGAAGTGCTGTTTTTCAGGCTCGCTTTTTGGTACCAGTTCAGGAGTCAAATCAGAGCAGGAGGGTGGTAGTATCGCACAATGTGGACAAAGCTCTAAAAGAAGGTAACAATTCACCTTTGATTTTTTGAAGTATTTCATGTCAAACCACTGTATTAGGTTACAGGGAGGTGTTTATTTTGCCCAGTCCCACTGATAGTAATGTGTGAAGAAAATCTTGTGAGTATAATGTAATACAAAACTCGGTATTCCCCTGGTGCCTGATTTCACATTTAGCCATTTGATTTGTAACAGTACAAGACCAAAAGACTGTAGGACTGAAATGCTTTTGATACTGTTGGAAAAATGTTCAACTTCTGTTTTTGAGAAAGCTGCTGACTGATGTTTCTGTCAATTTCTCTGTCAGTGACCTGTGTCACCATTCTCTCTTGCTTATAGTGGATTACAACATTTGAACACTATGCATATGTAAAACACAACACACACACATACGCACAGTTAGTATCTGGGTGCCAAAGTAACAGATGGTTTCAGGATTGATAACTGGGTGTATTTGCACTTGCGTTCCTTGTGGTATGAAAAGGTTTTTGTGGTCATAGTCTCATAAGTTAACAGATGACATATTTTCATTCAGAGGCTAAAAAATATGGAAACATGATCAAATAGCAGTATTTAGGAGCAATATTCTAATTTAGAGTGCAAGTTTGTACATTCTTTATTCCAGTAAATGTATCTATGACCTACATGCTCTGTATAGCTCAGATATTTCTATCTGTGTGTGGATGAGGGCCAGCTATACAATTCCTTCTGAATCAGGCCTTTAGTGACTTTAAGAGCCTAATGACACTTTCCCTAAGTAAATTCACTGAGGCATTCTGAATGCTTTAGCATTGTTCTAGTACTATACAATTACGATTACTGTTATACTTATTTTGTTGTTTAGTAGCAGATGAGAAAATTCATAAAATCGCTTGTAAAACATATTTATTTATTTATTTTTTTAAAGAGCTGATTTTTGTTGATTGCATGTGTGGAATAAAAAATGTCTGCCACATTTACTGTAATGACCACATGTAACCAAAAGGCCATTTGCAATACAATTGTCTCCTTTTCAATGATGATAAAATCCTCAGAACTGCACGCAGTTGAAAGGCTGGAAGACTCTTCCTTGAGTTAAAACACAAAAGGCAGGAATTATTGATTTTGAGGGAATTTCATGTTTGTTAGGTTTTAGAGAGGAGTGAATCTGGATTAGTGCCACCAGTATGTAGTTGTTACAGCATTATTATGAATTAAATTTCAAAGTGGAATTACATCTTTAATGCAGACAGTACTCTTTAGGATACTTAATAACAGGCGTTTACAGTATGTATGTGTATATACTTTTTATTATGTTATTCAGTATATCCAATGTGTTGAAGATGCTGTCAGAAAGTTATGGCTCAGCTGTGTGGATTTACATTTAGAATTGTTGTCCTTGCTGACAACCCCAGTGTTGAGATTTTATTTACACATTCTAAACTTATGACCTGCTCAGACACAGGCTCAGGAGTTAAAACTGAAACTTGATAACTCACATTTAAAGGTTCAAAGGTTTGTGTGACTTTTTTTTTTTTTAAAACAAGTGTTCTACTGACCCTTCATCACACATTGCATGTCTGTGCATTTCATTCAGACGGGGCTATTACCTTCTCAGACTGTTACATTTAGTATAGAGGCTCAAAGAGTTTAAAACTTTGCATTAGTATTTTGGGTTGTACCAATTATTTTTTCAGAATTACGTCAGCAATCATTATTTGCCCTTTCAAAAAGACCCTAACCCTCACCAGTATTCCACTTGGAAACATTCTCTTTGCATTTTGTAGTCAGTCCTGAGGGGGTTTGGTTTTCAGTTGCGAAATCGGATTAGGTGAACTAGTGGTCTATTAGGTCTGAATGTGAGTGTGAACAGCTTTGTCTGTCTGTGTTCTGTATCTGTGTTAGTATGAGCATGTATCAGTCCGGTAACCCTATCAGGGTTGTGCTTTGCATCTCACACCATGCATGGTGGGTTAAGCTTCACCCATCCTGATTCTGCATATGATAAACAGGTTCAGAAAAGGGATGGAGGGAGCTTGTTCCACTTTTTAAATGCTGCATCAGTGCGGCACCTGTGTTTTGGGGAAATGAAACTAGTGCATTGTACATCTTGGGTAATTCAGGGGGCTGACGACATTCACACTGAAAACAGCGGGGATGTCCTCCTTGCTTAGAAAGTTTGAAGTCTCAAAAGCCATTTGGGAACGGTAACCTGAAATTGGTCAATACTTGTACAAAAAAACAGCACAGATGTCATCTTTAAACACATTCAAAGTATATTTTCTTTTAATTTAGATGATTCCAAATTTTATGTAATGATCCATTAAAAATATTTTTATTCATGGCTACAAATATCTACCACTTATATTCTGACTCACTCTTCTCTCCACAGTGTTTGACTATGCCTACAGAGACTACATCCTGTCCTGGTACACTCCTTTAAGTCATGATGATGGCCAGTTGTACACCATGTTGTCAGAGGACTGGTGGCAGATGATTGGACAGTTGAGATCAAGGCTTGCTGACATAGACCTTGTCAACGTGGTCTGTTATGACAGCATCCGTATTCTACACACACACTTTACAGACCTCAAGGCTGCATCTGCAAGGTACACAACCAAACACACATACACCAATCAGCCACAACATGTGCAAAATGTGAGACACTGTATCAGAGGTAGAAGTACACAAACTCAGTATCGAGCAAAAGTGAAGGTATTGGTCTAAATCTCCAGTACAAGTACCACTTTAACTCAAATTAATGTACTAAGCAGCAAGAAATGTATTTAAACAAAACTGGTCAAGATCACTGTTAATAAAGGTGGAGCTGATTTTAACCATAGGTGTTTAACCCATAGTGATACATCTGCATTTATTCGTTTCTAATATTTGTATTTTTAGAAAAAACTCATCAAAAATGCTAAAAGCTAAATGCTAAAGCTGTATTAACCTGAATGTGCTTGCTATGCACCACCCAGATGCAGTTTGGGAGATGATGTTGGAAATACATAATATTCCCAGGGTTGTAATATTGGAGCTAATGAGGTTTGGTACAACTATCAGCCATAACATCAGCTTTTAATTTTATTTTTTTGGTGGTAAACTATCAGCGTGGGCACTCTGGGAAGTCCTTTGCAGCGATAGCAAACGGTAATTCACTGTGTGTTCATGACCAGCATTCCATTTTTCCCACTCTGACCTCTGTAAATCTACCTCTTTTTATACATGCTGTTTAAATAACATTAGAATCCTTCAAATTCACTTTCTTTGTCTGCAG